>NC_064417.1:13649359-13985697 GCF_023375975.1 Astyanax mexicanus
AGCTTTTAACAGGCGGATGACACACTGATAGGGAATGTTCTGTCTTTCTGATAGATTGATAGATTTCCAGCAGGTTATATGTGGTCTCTTGCTGCGCTCTGGTGGTCATTTGGTGAAACAGCTACAGGTGAATTATTCTAAATTAAAGCTCTGCTGAACTTATTCAATCTTGCTTGTCTTGCTTAATTGAACATATTTATCCTTCTTGTTCATGTTGGTCAGCCGCCTGGGTCATTCTTGTTTATGCTCCACCCACTTAATTTTTTTTTTAATTTGCATAATATGCAAAACCTACTTTTGAGATCTTGTCCTTGGATCCTTGACCAATCATGACATGTTTGGTGTCAAACAGTTCAGCAGAGCTTACTCCTCAATAATTATTAAAAAAATCTTTACATTTATAAACAATATGGCCGCCATATGCAAATGAGTTCTACCATGGTGCAGTAAAATGTCTTTAACACATAACTTTTGAATGCTTAACCTGACACTAATACCACTTCAGTACTTTGATCAGTACATGATTCTCAGATACCCTGTCAGTTTAAGTAGACATACACCCCTACAGGGTGTATGTTTTAAGCCTAACTGGCCTCCAGGGGTCTCTTTGCCTGTAACGCTCGAACCCCGTAAATCGCCGCTTGCGGCTATATTTATTATTAGGGGTTCGAGCACGTAGTGCTAGAAACCCTATTGTAATTGTTCTGATTATTATTATTATTAGGGGTTCGAGCACGTAGTGCTAGAAACCCTATTGTAATTGTTCTGATTATTATTATTATTATTATTAGGGGTTCGAGCACGTAGTGCTAGAAACCCTATTGTAATTGTTCTGATTATTATTATTATTATAGTTCTTATTCTTTTTCTGCCATAGAAGTGATTGGGCAGGAGAAACCGTAAGGCCTACAGGGCTGAGACTTGGTCATATGGTAGTACTTCTCACCGCTACTCAGATTCAAAAGATGAGCCCGAACGGCCTCAAGGGGGCGCTATGGCAAAGGTCAACGCGTTAGGCCACGTAACTCCCACGCCCTGATAGCTAGATCAAAAATTCTTGCATTATATGATTCCTTGGTTAATGGAAAATCAAAAAGGTCAATAGAACCACTAAGCTCCGCCCACTTAGATTTTTTGCTATTTAGCATAATATGCAAAACCTACTTTTGAGAACTTGTCCTAGGGTCATTGACCAATCCTGTCATATTTGGTGTCAAACAACTCAGCAGAGTCCCAACCTCAATAATTATCGAAAAAATTGAGAAATTTTTAAACAATATGGCCGCCATATGCAAATTAATCTTACCGTGGCACACCCAAATTTACTCTAACAGCTGTAACTTTTGAATGCTTAAACCTACACTAATTCCACTTTACAACTTTGATGCCAACATGATTCTGAGGTAGCCCGTCAATCTGTGTAGACATACGCCCCCAGGGGGCGGAGCCAAAGCTAAAAATCTGTTTCTCAGGAACCGTACAAGCTATGAAGCTCTCCTTTGGCATGTATCATCTATGGCCTATGTCCTAATGTGTTACAGAAGGAAAATTTGATATGCAAATTTTTGCAATCGTTATTAGCCAATTAGATTCCAGCAAGCTTTTGACAGGCTAAACAATGACCAATCAGGACGATACTTATACCTTACATGTATCTCAGGGCCTTCTATCATCCATTAAAATATGGCGTTGATTGGCCTCAAGGGGGCGCTATAGCAGAAAATCAGTTATATCTAAAGGTACAAGTGGCCTAGGCTTGTTATTCTTTTTTAGTTGTATACTTTGCTGTAGCTTTTACAACTTTGTAATTACATATGTATACCAAAAATGCAAAGATTTTCATCAGTGGCCAAAAGAGTAAAAATTGCTCTTTTCGAACTTGTCTTTAAGTCCTTAATCAATCAAAACAAATTTGGTCTTGATGCAATCTTGAGACCCTGTAGGTAAATAATTATCAAAAAAATCTTGACATTTTAACTATTTGAGGCCCATAAACCTTGATCAAACATGTACGTGAAAGCCTTTTCAGAGTTATTTGGCCAAAACTCTGTCAAAGTTTAAAACATGCCAAAACTGTTGAAGCTACTAATTAACAATGACATTTGAAGTACATGTGCCAAGTATGAGCCAAATAAGTCTTCAGTAGGCTCTACAGTGAAAAAATAACTATTTTCAATTTATTCTATTTATCGCTATTTTCCAACCTAAATGGACAGAAGACAGGAACCTTTCACCCTATCAACACACAAATTTATACACATATATAGACTGATATTCTGATCTTGATTGCAAATTTTCAGCCAAATCGGACATGTTTTGCCTCTACAACGGCTGGAAAACTACAGCGATTTTGTAGGCCTCAAGCCTGTATTATCGCTTTTTTCAAATCTAAATGGACAGAAGTCAGGAACCTTTGACCCTATTGACACAGAAATTGACATACATATATAGAATGATATTGTGATCCTGATTGCAAATTTTGAGCCAAATCAGATATTTTTTGCCTCTAATATGGCCAAAGAGCAACAGCCATTTTGTAGGCCATAAGCCTGTATTATCACTTTTTTCAAACCTAAATGGTCAGAAGTCAGGAACCTTTGACCCTATCAACACACAAATTTACATACATGTATATGCAGACCACTTGATCATGAGTACCAATTTGGAGCCCAATCGGACTTTTCTTCTCTTTTTAATAAATAGAAACACACTGATAGGGAATGTTCTGTCTTTCTGATAGAGTGATAGATTTCCAGCAGGTTATATGTGGTCTCTTGCTGCGCTCTGGTGGTCATTTGGTGAAACAGCTACAGGTGAATTATTCTAAATTAAAGCTCTGCTGAACTTATTCAATCTTGCTTGTCTTGCTTAATTGAACATATTTATCCTTCTTGTTCATGCTGGTCAGCCGCCTGGGTCATTCTTGTTTATGCTCCACCCACTTATTTTTTTTTAAAATTTGCATAATATGCCAAACCTACTTTTGAGATCTTGTCCTTGGATCCTTGACCAATCATGACATGTTTGGTGTCAAACAGTTCAGCAGAGCTTACTCCTCAATAATTATTAAAAAAATCTTTACATTTATAAACAATATGGCCGCCATATGCAAATGAGTTCTACCATGGTGCAGTAAAATGTCTTTAACACTTATAACTTTTGAATGCTTAACCTGACACTAATACCACTTCAGTCCTTTGATCATTACATGATTCTCAGATACCCTGTCAGTTTAAGTAGACATACACCCCCAGGGGGCGGGGCCAATGCTCGATAGCTGTTTCTCTAGAACCATACAATCTATCAAGGTCATCCTAGCCAATTATCATCTATGGCCCATGCACTAATGGTACACCAAATGAAAATTTGATATGGACACTTTTGTGGTCACTATTAGCCAATCACATTCCAGCAAGCTTTTAACAGGCGGAATGTTAATCAGGTCAAAACTTATATACTATATACGGGTTATTTATATGCCCTTTTTATGCCTTGTGTTTTTTCAATTTAAGAACTGAATTTGTTTCACCAAATGCGCACTAGAGTGCAGTAAGACACCACATAAAACCTGATGAACACTACAGCTCAATTTATCAATGCTTTTCAACTAGTTTACTCACACCACTCATCTAGCATTGCCATTATGGTCTTTATGGTCACGCTGGTCACCCAGCTTGGTTATGCTGGCCATCCAGCTTGGTCATGCTGGCCATTCACATTGGTCATTATGGTCCTGCTGGTCATTCAGCTTTGTCCTCATAGTAATGGTGGTCTTCCAGCTTGGTCATACTGGCCAACCACCTTTGCCATGCTGGTCATCCAGTTTGGTCATTATGGTCTTCCAGCTTGGTCAATATGGTCAACAAGTTTGTCATCCAGATTAGTCATGCTGGTAATCTAGCTTGGTCTTCACGGTCATGCTGGTCATCCTCATCCAGTTTGGCGATGCCGGTCAACCGGCAACATGTTTTAAGCCTAACTGGCCTCCAGGGGTCTCTTTGCCTGTAACGCTCGAACCCCGTAAATCGCCGCTTGCGGCTATATTTATTATTATAGTTCTTATTCTTTTTCTGCCATAGAAGTGATTGGGCAGAAGAAACCGTAAGGCCTACAGGGCTGAGACTTGGTCATATGGTAGTACTTCTCACCGCTACTCAGATTCAAAAGATGAGCCCGATCGGCCTCAAGGGGGCGCTATGGCGAAGGTCAACGCGTTTGGCCTTGTAACTCCTATGCCCTGATAGCTAGAGCAAAAATTCTTGCATTATATGATTCCTTGGTTAATGGCAAATCAAAAAGGTCAATGGAACCACTAAGCTCCGCCCACTTAGATTTTTTGCTATTTAGCATAATATGCAAAACCTACTTTTGAGAACTTGTCCTAGGGTCATTGACCAATCCTGTCATATTTGGTGTCAAACAACTCAGCAGAGTCCCAACCTCAATAATTATCAAAAAAATTGTGAAATTTGTAAACAATATGGCCGCCATATGCAAATTAATCTTACCGTGGCACACCCAAATTTACTCTAACAGCTGTAACTTTTGAATGCTTAAACGTACACTAATGTCACTTTACAACTTTGATGCCAACATGATTCTGAGGTAGCCCGTCAATCTGTGTAGACATATGCCCCCAGGGGGCGGAGCCAAAGCTAAAAATCTGTTTCTCAGGAACCGTACAAGCTATGAAGCTCTCCTTTGACATGTATCATCTATGGCCTATGTCCTAATGTTTAACAGAAGGAAAATTTGATATGCAAATTTTTGCGATCGTTATTAGCCAATCAGATTCCAGCAAGCTTTTGACAAGCTAAACAATGACCAATCAGGACGATACTTATACCCTACATGTATCTCAGGGCCTTCTATCATCCATTAAAATATGGCGTTGATTGGCCTCAAGGGGGCGCTATAGCAGAAAATCAGTTATATCTAAAGGTACAAGTGGCCTAAGCTTAATATTCTTTTTTAGTTGTATACATTCCTGTAGCCTTTACAACTTTGTAATTACATGTGTTTACCAAAAATGCAAAGATTTTCATCAGTGGCCAAAAGAGTAAAAATTGCTCTTTTCGAACTTGTCTTTAAGTCCTTAATCAATCAAAACAAATTTGGTCTTGATGCAATCTTGAGACCCTGTAGGTAAATAATTATCAAAAAAATCTTGACATTTTAACTATTTGAGGCCCATAAACCTTGATCAAACATGTACATGAAAGCCTTTTCAGAGTTATTTGGCCAAAACTCTGTCAAAGTTTAAAACATGCCAAAACTGTTGAAGCTACTAATTAACAATGACATTTGAAGTACATGTGCCAAGTATGAGCCAAATAAGTCTTCAGTAGGCTCTACAGTGAAAAAATAACTATTTTCAATTTATTCTATTTATCGCTATTTTCCAACCTAAATGGACAGAAGACAGGAACCTTTCACCCTATCAACACACAAATTTATACACATATATAGACTGATAATCTGATCTTGATTGCAAATTTACAGCCAAATCGGACATGTTTTGCCTCTACAACGGCTGGAAAACTACAGCGATTTTGTAGGCCTCAAGCCTGTATTATCGCTTTTTTTCAAATCTAAATGGACAGAAGTCAGGAACCTTTGATCCTATCGACACAGAAATTGACATACATATATAGACTGATATTGTGATCTTGATTGCAAATTTTGAGCCAAATCAGATATTTTTTGCCTCTAATATGGCCAAAGAGCAACAGCCATTTTGTAGGCCATAAGCCTGAATTATCGCTTTTTTCAAACCTAAATGGACAGAAGTCAGGAACCTTTGACCCTATCAACACACAAATTTACACACATGTATGTACAGACCACTTGATCATGAGTACCAATTTGGAGCCCAATCGGACTTTTCTTCTCTATTTAATAAATAGAAACACATTGATAGGGAATGTTCTATCTTACTTATAGAGTGATAGATTTCCAGCAGGTTATATGTGGTCTCTTGCTGCGCTCTGGTGGTCATTTGGTGAAACAGCTACATTTGAATTATTCTAAATTAAAGCTCTGCTGAACTTATTTAATCTTTTTTGTCTTGCTTAATTGAACATATTTATCCTTCTTGGTCATGCTGCTCAGCCACCTGGGTCATTCTTATTTATGCTCCACCCACTTAATTTTTTTTTAATTTGCATAATATGCAAAACCTACTTTTGAGATCTTGTCTTTGCCTCCTTGACCAATCATGACATGTTTGGTGTCAAACAGTTCAGCAGAGCTTACACCTCAATAATTATAAAAAAAACTTTACATTTATAAACAATATGGCCGCCATATGCAAATTAGTTTTGCCATGGTGCAGTAAAATGTCTTCTAACACTTATAACTTTTGAATGCTTAACCTGAAACTAATACCACTTCAGTCCTTTGATCATTACATGATCCTCAGATACCGTGTGAGTTTAAGTAGACATACACCCCGAGGGGGCAGAGCCAATGCTCGATAGCTGTTTCTCTACAACCATACAAGCTATCAAGGTCATCCTAGCCAATTATCATCTATGGCCCATGCACTAATGGTACACCAAATGAAAATTTGATTTGGACACTTTTGTGGTCACTATTAGCCAATCACATTCCAGCAAGCTTTTAACAGGCGGAATGTTAATCAGGTCAAAACTTATATACTATATACGGGTTATTTATATGCCCTTTTTATGCCTTTTGTTTTTTCAATTTAAGAACTGAATTTGTTTCACCAAATGCCCACTAGAGTGCAGTAAGACACCACATAAAACCTGATGAACACTACAGCTCAATTTATCAATGCTTTTCAACTAGTTTACTCACACCACTCATCTAGCATTGCCATTATGGTCTTTATGGTCACGCTCGTCACCCAGCTTGGTTATGCTGGCCATCCAGCTTGGTCATGCTGGCCATTCACATTGGTCATTATGGTCCTGCTGGTCATTCAGCTTTGTCCTCATAGTAATGGTGGTCTTCCAGCTTGTTCATACTGGCCAACCACCATTGCCATGCTGGTCATCCAGTTTGGTCATTATGGTCTTCCAGCTTGGTCAATATGGTCAACAAGTTTGTCATCCATATTAGTCATGCTGGTAATCTAGCTTGGTCTTCACGGTAATGCTGGTCATCCTCATCCAGTTTGGCAATGCCCGTGAACCTGCAACATGTTTTAAGCCTAACTGGCCTCCAGGGGTCTCTTTGCCTGTAACGCTCGAACCCCGTAAATCGCCGCTTGCGGCTATATTTATTAGGGGTTCGAGCACGTAGTGCTAGAAACCCTATTGTAATTGTTCTGATTATTTAGGGGTTCGAGCACGTAGTGCTAGAAACCCTATTGTAATTGTTCTGATTATTATTATTATTAGGGGTTCGAGCACGTAGTGCTAGAAACCCTATTGTAATTGTTCTGATTATTATTATTATTATTATTATTATTATTATTATTATTATTATTATTATTAGGGGTTCGAGCACGTAGTGCTAGAAACCCTATTGTAATTGTTCTGATTATTATTATTATTATTATTATTATTCTTATTCTTTTTCTGCCATAGAAGTGATTGGGCAGAAGAAACCGTAAGGCCTACAGGGCTGAGACTTGGTCATATGGTAGTACTTCTCACCGCTACTCAGATTCAAAAGATGAGCCCGATCGGCCTCAAGGGGGCGCTATGGCGAAGGTCAACGCGTTTGGCCTCGTAACTCCTACGCCCTGATAGCTAGAGCAAAAATTCTTGCATTATCTGATTCCTTGGTTAATGGCAAATCAAAAAGGTCAATAGAACCACTAAGCTCCGCCCACTTAGATTTTTTGCTATTTAGCAGAATATGCAAAACCTACTTTTGAGAACTTGTCCTAGGGTCATTGACCAATCCTGTCATATTTGGTGTCAAACAACTCAGCAGAGTCCCAACCTCAATAATTATCGAAAAAATTGTGAAATTTGTAAACAATATGGCCGCCATATGCAAATTAATCTTACCGTGGCACACCCAAATTTACTTTAACAGCTGTAACTTTTGAATGCTTAAACCTACACTAATGCCACTTTACAACTTTGATGCCAACATGATTCTGAGGTAGCCCGTCAATCTGTGTAGACATACGCCCCGAGGGGGCGGAGCCAAAGCTAAAAATCTGTTTCTCAGGAACCGTACAAGCTATGAAGCTCTCCTTTGGCATGTATCATCTATGGCCTATGTCCTAATGTTTATCAGAAGGAAAATTTGATATGCAAATTTTTGCGATCGTTATTAGCCAATCAGATTACAGCAAGCTTTTGACAGGCTAAACAATGACCAATCAGGACGATACTTATAACCTACATGTATCTCAGGGCCTTCTATCATCCATTAAAATATGGCGTTGATTGGCCTCAAGGGGGCGCTATAGCAGAAAATCAGTTATATCTAAAGGTACAAGTGGCCTAGGCTTGTTATTCTTTTGTAGTTGTATACTTTGTTATAGCCTTTACAACTTTGTAATTACATATTTTTACCAAAAATGCAAAGATTTTCATCAGTGGCCAAAAGAGTAAAAATTGCTCTTTTCGAACTTGTCTTTAAGTCCTTAATCAATCAAAACAAATTTGGTCTTGATGCAATCTTGAGACCCTGTAGGTAAATAATTATCAAAAAAATCTTGACATTTTAACTATTTGAGGCCCATAAACCTTGATCAAACATGTACGTGAAAGCCTTTTCAGAGTTATTTGGCCAAAACTCTGTCAAAGTTTAAAACATGCCAAAACTGTTGAAGCTACTAATTAACAATGACATTTGAAGTACATGTGCCAAGTATGAGCCAAATAAGTCTTCAGTAGGCTCTACAGTGAAAAAATAACTATTTTCAATTTATTCTATTTATCGCTATTTTATAACCTAAATGGACAGAAGACAGGAACCTTTCACCCTATCAACACACAAATTTATACACATATATAGACTGATAATCTGATCTTGATTGCAAAGTTTCAGCCAAATCGGACATGTTTTGCCTCTACAACGGCTGGAAAACTACAGCGATTTTGTAGGCCTCAAGCCTGTATTATCGCTTTTTTCAAATCTAAATGGACAGAAGTCAGGAACCTTAGACCCTATTGACACAGAAATTTACATACATGTATAGACTGATATTGTGATCCTGATTGCAAATTTTGAGCCAAATCAGATATTTTTTGCCTCTAATATGGCCAAAGAGCAACAGCCATTTTGTAGGCCATAAGCCTGTATCATCACTTTTTTCAAACCTAAATGGTCAGAAGTCAGGAACCTTTGACCCTATCAACACACAAATTTACATACATGTATATACAGACAACTTGATCATGACTACCAATTTGGAGCCCAATCGGACTTTTCTTCTCTTTTTAATAAATAGAAACACACTGATAGGGAATGTTCTGTCTTTTTGATAGAGTGATAGATTTCCAGCAGGTTATATGTGGTCTCTTGCTGCGCTCTGGTGGTCATTTGGTGAAACAGCTACAGGTGAATTATTCTAAATTAAAGCTCTGCTGAACTTATTCAATCTTGCTTGTCTTGCTTAATTGAACATATTTATCCTTCTTGTTCATGCTGGTCAGCCGCCTGGGTCATTCTTGTTTATGCTCCACCCACTTAATTTTTTTTTAAATTTGCATAATATGCAAAACCTACTTTTGAGATCTTGTCCTTGGATCCTTGACCAATCATGACATGTTTGGTGTCAAACAGTTCAGCAGAGCTTACTCCTCAATAATTATAAAAAAAATCTTTACATTTATAAACAATATGGCCGCCATATGCAAATGAGTTCTACCATGGTGCAGTAAAATGTCTTTAACACTTATAACTTTTGAATGCTTAACCTGACACTAATACCACTTCAGTCCTTTGATCATTACATGATTCTCAGATACCCTGTCAGTTCAAGTAGACATACACCCCCCCAGGGGGCGGGGCCAATGCTCGATAGCTGTTTCTCTAGAACCATACAAGCTATCAAGGTCATCCTAGCCAATTATCATCTATGGCCCATGCACTAATGGTACACCAAATGAAAATTTGATATGGACACTTTTGTGGTCACTATTAGCCAATCACATTCCAGCAAGCTTTTAACAGGTGGAATGTTAATCAGGTCAAAACTTATATACTATATACGGGTTATTTATATGCCCTTTTTATGCCTTGTGTTTTTTCAATTTAAGAACTGAATTTGTTTCACCAAATGCCCACTAGAGTGCAGTAAGACACCACATAAAACCTGATGAACACTACAGCTCAATTTATCAATGCTTTTCAACTAGTTTACTCACACCACTCATCTAGCATTGCCATTATGGTCTTTATGGTCACGCTGGTCACCCAGCTTGGTTATGCTGGCCATCCAGCTTGGTCATGCTGGCCATTCACATTGGTCATTATGGTCCTGCTGGTCATTCAGCTTTGTCCTCATAGTAATGGTGGTCTTCCAGCTTGGTCATACTGGCCAACCACCTTTGCTATGCTGGTCATCCAGTTTGGTCATTATGGTCTTCCAGCTTGGTCAATATGGTCAACAAGTTTGTCATCCAGATTAGTCATGCTGGTAATCTTCACGGTCATGCTGGTCATCCTCATCCAGTTTGGCGATACCGGTCAACCGGCAACATGTTTTAAGCCTAACTGGCCTCCAGGGGTCTCTTTGCCTGTAACGCTCGAACCCCGTAAATCGCCGCTTGCGGCTATATTTATTATTATTATAGTTCTTATTCTTTTTCTGCCATAGAAGTGATTGGGCAGAAGAAACCGTAAGGCCTACAGAGCTGAGACTTGGTCATATGGTAGTACTTCTCACCGCTACTCAGATTCAAAAGATGAGCCCGATCGGCCTCAAGGGGGCGCTATGGCGAAGGTCAACGCGTTTGGCCTCGTAACTCCTACGCCCTGATAGCTAGAGCAAAAATTCTTGCATTATATGATTCCTTGGTTAATGAGAAATCAAAAAGGTCAATAGAACCACTAAGCTCCGCCCACTTAGATTTTTTGCTATTTAGCATAATATGCAAAACCTACTTTTGAGAACTTGTCCTAGGGTCATTGACCAATCCTGTCATATTTGGTGTCAAACAACTCAGCAGAGTCCCAACCTCAATAATTATCAAAAAAATTTTGAAATTTGTAAACAATATGGCCGCCATATGCAAATTAATCTTACCGTGGCACACCCAAATTTACTCTAACAGCTGTAACTTTTGAATGCTTAAACCTACACTAATGCCACTTTAGAACTTTGATGCCAACATGATTCGGAGGTAGCCCGTCAATCTGTGTAGACATACGCCCCCAGGGGGCGGAGCCAAAGCCAAAAATCTGTTTCTCAGGAATCGTACAAGCTATGAAGCTCTCCTTTGGCATGTATCATCTATGGCCTATGTCCTAATGTTTTACAGAAGGAAAATTTGATATGCAAATTTTTGCGATCGTTATTAGCCAATCAGTTTCCAGCAAGCTTTTGACAGGCTAAACAATGACCAATCAGGACGATACTTATACCCTACATGTATCTCAGGGCCTTCTATCATCCATTAAAATATGGTGTTGATTGGCCTCAAGGGGGCGCTATAGCAGAAAATCAGTTATATCTGAAGGTACAAGTGGCCTAGGCTTGTTATTCTTTTTTAGTTGTATACTTTGCTGTAGCCTTTACAACTTTGTAATTACATATGTTTACCAATAATGCAAAGATTTTCATCAGTGGCCAAAAGAGTAAAAATTGCTCTTTTCGAACTTGTCTTTAAGTCCTTAATCAATCAAAACAAATTTGGTCTTGATGCAATCTTGAGACCCTGTAGGTAAATAATTATTAAAAAAATCTTGACATTTAAACTATTTGAGGCCCATAAACCTTGATCAAACATGTACGTGAAAGCCTTTTCAGAGTTATTTGGCCAAAACTCTGTCAAAGTTTAAAATATGCCAAAACTGTTGAAGCTACTAATTAACAATGACATTTGAAGTACATGTGCCAAGTATGAGCCAAATAAGTCTTCAGTAGGCTCTACAGTGAAAAAATAACTATTTTCAATTTATTCTATTTATCGCTATTTTCCAACCTAAATGGACAGAAGACAGGAACCTTTCACCCTATCAACACACAAATTTATACACATATATAGACTGATAATCTGATCTTGATTGCAAATTTTCAGCCAAATCGGACATGTTTTGCCTCTACAACGGCTGGAAAACTACAGCGATTTTGTAGGCCTCAAGCCTGTATTATCGCTTTTTTCAAATCTAAATGGACAGAAGTCAGGAACCTTTGACCCTATTGACACAGAAATTGACATACATATATAGACTGATATTGTGATCCTGATTGCAAATTTTGAGCCAAATCAGATATTTTTTGCCTCTAATATGGCCAAAGAGCAACAGCCATTTTGTAGGCCATAAGCCTGTATTATCACTTTTTTCAAACCTAAATGGTCAGAAGTCAGGAACCTTTGACCCTATCAACAAACAAATTTACATACATGTATATACAGACCACTTGATCATGAGTACCAATTTGGAGCTCAATCGGACTTTTCTTCTCTTTTTAATAAATAGAAACACACTGATAGGGAATGTTCTGTCTTTCTGATAGAGTGATAGATTTCCAGCAGGTTATATGTGGTCTCTTGCTGCGCTCTGGTGGTCATTTGGTGAAACAGCTACAGGTGAATTATTCTAAATTAAAGCTCTGCTGAACTTATTCAATCTTGCTTGTCTTGCTTAATTGAACATATTTATCCTTCTTGTTCATGCTGGTCAGCCGCCTGGGTCATTCTTGTTTATGCTCCACCCACTTAATTTTTTTTTAAATTTGCATAATATGCAAAACCTTCTTTTGAGATCTTGTCCTTGGATCCTTGACCAATCATGACATGTTTGGTGTCAAACAGTTCAGCAGAGCTTACTCCTCAATAATTATTAAAAAAATCTTTACATTTATAAACAATATGGCCGCCATATGCAAATGAGTTCTACCATGGTGCAGTAAAATGTCTTTAACACTTATAACTTTTGAATGCTTAACCTGACACTAATACCACTTCAGTCCTTTGATCATTACATGATTCTCAGATACCCTGTCAGTTTAAGTAGACATACACCCCCAGGGGGCAGAGCCAATGCTCGATAGCTGTTTCTCTAGAACCATACAAGCTATCAAGGTCATCCTAGCCAATTATCATCTATGGCCCATGCACTAATGGTACACCAAATGAAAATTTGATATGGACACTTTTGTGGTCACTATTAGCCAATCACATTCCAGCAAGCTTTTGACAGGCTGAATGTTAATCAGGTCAAAACTTATATACTATATACGGGTTATTTATATGCCCTTTTTATGCCTTGTGTTTTTTCAATTTAAGAACTGAATTTGTTTCACCAAATGCGCACTAGAGTGCAGTAAGACACCACATAAAACCTGATGAACACTACAGCTCAATTTATCAATGCTTTTTTCAACTAGTTTACTCACACCACTCATCTAGCATTGCCATTATGGTCTTTATGGTCACGCTGGTCACCCAGCTTGGTTATGCTGGCCATCCAGCTTGGTCATGCTGGCCATTCACATTGGTCATTATGGTCCTGCTGGTCATTCAGCTTTGTCCTCATAGTAATGGTGGTCTTCCAGCTTGTTCATACTGGCCAACCACCTTTGCCATGCTGGTCATCCAGTTTGGTCATTATGGTCAACAAGTTTGTCATCCAGATTAGTCATGCTGGTAATCTAGCTTGGTCTTCACGGTCATGCTGGTCATCCTCATCCAGTTTAAGCCTAACTGGCCTCCAGGGGTCTCTTTGCCTGTAACGCTCGAACCCCGTAAATCGCCGCTTGCGGCTATATTTATTATTATTATAGTTCTTATTCTTTTTCTGCCATAGAAGTGATTGGGCAGAAGAAACCGTAAGGCCTACAGGGCTGAGACTTGGTCATATGGTAGTACTTCTCACCGCTACTCAGATTCAAAAGATGAGCCCGATCGGCCTCAAGGGGGCGCTATGGCGAAGGTCAACGCGTTTGGCCTCGTAACTCCTACGCCCTGATAGCTAGAGCAAAAATTCTTCCATTATATGATTCCTTGGTTAATGGCAAATCAAAAAGGTCAATAGAACCACTAAGCTCCGCCCATTTAGATTTTTTGCTATTTAGCATAATATGCAAAACCTACTTTTGAGAACTTGTCCTAGGGTCATTGACCAATCCTGTCATATTTGGTGTCAAACAACTCAGCAGAGTCCCAACCTCAATAATTATCGAAAAAATTGTGAAATTTGTAAACAATATGGCCGCCATATGCAAATTAATCTTACCGTGGCACACAAAATTTACTCTAACAGCTGTAACTTTTGAATGCTTAAACCTACACTAATGCCACTTTACAACTTTGATGCCAACATGATTTTGAGGTAGCCCGTCAATCTGTGTAGACATACGCCCCCAGGGGGCGGAGCCAAAGCTAAAAATCTGTTTCTCAGGAACCGTACAAGCTATGAAGCTCTCCTTTGGCATGTATCATCTATGGCCTATGTCCTAATGTTTTACAGAAGGAAAATTTGATATGCAAATTTTTGCAATCGTTATTAGCCAATCAGATTCCAGCAAGCTTTTGACAGGCTAAACAATGACCAATCAGGACGATACTTATACCCTACATGTATCTCAGGGCCTTCTATCATCCATTAAAATATGGCGTTGATTGGCCTCAAGGGGGCGCTATAGCAGAAAATCAGTTATATCTAAAGGTACAAGTGGCCTAGGCTTGTTATTCTTTTTTAGTTGTATACTTTGCTGTAGCCTTTACAACTTTGTAATTACATATGTTTACCAAAAATGCAAAGATTTTCATCAGTGGCCAAAAGAGTAAAAATTGCTCTTTTCGAACTTGTCTTTAAGTCCTTAATCAATCAAAACAAATTTGGTCTTGATGCAATCTTGAGACCCTGTAGGTAAATAATTATCAAAAAAATCTTGACATTTTAACTATTTGAGGCCCATAAACCTTGATCAAACATGTACGTGAAAGCCTTTTCAGAGTTATTTGGCCAAAACTCTGTCAAAGTTTAAAACATGCCAAAACTGTTGAAGCTACTAATTAACAATGACATTTGAAGTACATGTGCCAAGTATGAGCCAAATAAGTCTTCAGTAGGCTCTACAGTGAAAAAATAACTATTTTCAATTTATTCTATTTATCGCTATTTTCCAACCTAAATGGACAGAAGACATGAACCTTTCACCCTATCAACACACAAATTTATACACATATATAGACTGATAATCTGATCTTGATTGCAAATTTTCAGCCACATTGGACATGTTTTCCCTCTACAATGGCTGGAAAGCTACAGCGATTTTGTAGGCCTCAAGCCTGTATTATCTCTTTTTTCAAACCTAAATGGACAGAAGTCAGGAACCTTTGACCCTATCGACACAGAAATTTACATACATATATAGACTGATATTGTGATCTTGATTGCAAATTTTGAGCCAAATCAGATATTTTTTGCCTCTAATATGGCCAAAGAGCAACAGCCATTTTGTAGGCCATAAGCCTGTATTATCGCTTTTTTCAAGCCTAAATGGACAGAAGTCAGGAACCTTTGACCCTATCAACACACAAATTTACACACATATATATACAGACCACTTGATCATGAGTACCAATTTGGAGCCCAATCGGACTTTTCTTCTCTTTTTAATACATAGAAACACACTGATAGGGAATGTTCTGTCTTACTTATAGAGTGATAGATTTCCAGCAGGTTATATGTGGTCTCTTGCTGCGCTCTGGTGGTCATTTGGTGAAACAGTTACAGTTGAATTATTCTAAATAAAAGCTCTGCTGAACTTATTTAATCTTGCTTGTCTTGCTTAATTGAACATCTCTATCCTTCTTGGTCATGCTGGTCAGCCACCTGGGTCATTCTTGTTTATGCTCCACACAATTTTTTTTTTAAATTTGCATAATATGCAAAACCTACTTTTGAGAACTTGTCTTTGCCTCCTTGTCCAATCATGACATGTTTGGTGTCAAACAGTTCAGCAGAGCTTACTCCTCAATAATTATTAAACAAAATCTTTACATTTATAAACAATATGGCCGCCATATGCAAATTAGTTTTTCCATGGTGCAGTAAAATGTCTTTAACACTTATAACTTTTGAATGCTTAACCTGAAACTAATACCACTTCAGTCCTTTGATCATTACATGACTCTCAGATACCCTGTCAGTTTAAGTAGACATACACCCCCAGGGGGCGGAGCCAATGCTCGATAGCTGTTTCTCTAGAACCATACAAGCTATAAAGGTCATCCTTGCCAATTATCATCTATGGCCCATGCACTAATGGTACACCAAATGAAAATTTGATATGGACACTTTTGTGGTCACTATAAGCCAATCGCATTCCAGTAAGCTTTTGACAGGCTAAATGTTAATCAGGTCAAAACTTATACACTATTATTGATATTATTGGTTATTGATATGTGCCCTTTTATGCCTCACTGCTAGGCTCTCCGAATGCCCACTAGAGTGCAGCAAGAGACCACATAAAACCTGCTGAACACTACAGCACAATTTATCAATGCATTTCAACTAGTTTACTCACACCACTCATCTAGCATTGTCATTATGGTCTTTATGGTCACGCTGTTCACCTAGCTTGGTTATGCTGCCCATCCAGCTAGGTAATTCTGGTCATTCACATTGGTCATTATGGTCCTGCTGGTCATTCAGCTTTGTCATTATAGCAATGCTGGTCATCCAGCTTGGTCATACTGGCCAAACACCTTTGCCATGCTGGTCATCCAGTTTGGTGATGCCGGTCAACCAGCAACATGTTTTAAGCCTAACTGACCTCCAGGGGCCTCTTTGACTGTAACGCTCGAACCCCGTAAATCGCCGCTTGCGGCTATATTATTATTATTATTCTTATTCTTTTTCTGCCATAGAAGTGATTGGGCAGAAGAAACCGTAAGGCCTACAGGGCTGAGACTTGGTCATATGGTAGTACTTCTCACCGCTACTCAGATTCAAAACATGAGCCCGATCGGCCTCAAGGGGGCGCTATGGCGAAGGTCAACGCGTTTGGCCTCGTAACTCCTATGCCCTGGTAGCTAGAGCAAAAATTCTTGCATTATATGATTCCTTGGTTAATGGCAAATCAAAAAGGTCAATAGAACCACTAAGCTCCGCCCACTTAGATTTTTTGCTATTTAGCATAATATGCAAAACCTACTTTTGAGAACTTGTCCTAGGGTCATTGACCAATCCTGTCATATTTGGTGTCAAACAACTCAGCAGAGTCCCAACCTCAATAATTATCGAAAAAATTGTGAAATTTGTAAACAATATGGCCGCCATATACAAATTAATCTTACCGTGGCACACCCAAATTTACTCTAACAGCTGTAACTTTTGAATGCTTAAACCTACACTAATGCCACTTTACAACTTTGATGCCAACATGATTCTGAGGTACCCCGTCAATCTGTGTAGACATACGCCTCCAGGGGGCGGAGCCAAAGCTAAAAATCTGTTTCTCAGGAACCGTACAAGCTATGAAGCTCTCCTTTGACATGTATCATCTATGGCCTATGTCCTAATGTTTAACAGAAGGAAAATTTGATATGCAAATTTTTGCGATCGTTATTAGCCAATCAGACTCCAGCAAGCTTTTGACATGCTAAACAATGACCAATCAGGACGATACGTATATCCTACATGTATCTCAGGGCCTTCTATCATCCATTAAAATATGGCGTTGATTGGCCTCAAGGGGGCGCTATAGCAGAAAATCAGTTATATCTAAAGGTACCAGTGGCCTAGGCTTGTTAGTCTTTTTTATTTGTATACTTTGCTGTTTCCTTTACAACTTTGTAATTACATGTATTTACCAAAAATGCAAAGATTTTCATCAGTGGCCAAAAGAGTAAAAATTGCTCTTTTCGAACTTGTCTTTAAGTCCTCAATCAATCAAAACAAATTTGGTCTTGATGCAATCTTGAGACCCTGTAGGTAAATAATTATCAAAAAAATCTTGACATTTTAACTATTTGAGGCCCATAAACCTTGATCAAACATGTACGTGAAAGCCTTTTCAGAGTTATTTGGCCAAAACTCTGTCAAAGTTTAAAACATGCCAAAACTGTTGAAGCTACTAATTAACAATGACATTTGAAGTACATGTGCCAAGTATGAGCCAAATAAGTCTTCAGTAGGCTCTACAGTGAAAAAATAACTATTTTCAATTTATTCTATTTATCGCTATTTTCCAACCTAAATGGACAGAAGACAGGAACCTTTCACCCTATCAACAGACAAATTTATACACATATATAGACTGATAATCTGAGCTTGATTGCAAATTTTCAGCCAAATCGGACATGTTTTGCCTCTACAACGGCTGGAAAACTACAGCGATTTTGTAGGCCTCAAGCCTGTATTATCGCTTTTTTCAAATCTAAATGGACAGAAGTCAGGAACCTTTGACCCTATTGACACAGAAATTGACATACATATATAGACTGATATTGTGATCCTGACTGCAAATTTTGAGCCAAATCAGATATTTTTTGCCTCTAATATGGCCAAAGAGCAACAGCCATTTTGTAGGCCATAAGCCTGTATTATCACTTTTTTCAAACCTAAATGGTCAGAAGTCAGGAACCTTTGACCCTATCAACACACAAATTTACATACATGTATATACAGACCACTTGATCATGAGTACCAATTTGGAGCCCAATCGGACTTTTCTTCTCTTTTTAATAAATAGAAACACACTGATAGGGAATGTTCTGTCTTACTTATAGAGTGATAGATTTCCAGCAGGTTATATGTGGTCTCTTGCTGCGCTCTGGTGGTCATTTGGTGAAACAGCTACATTTGAATTATTCTAAATTAAAGCTCTGCTGAACTTATTTAATCATTTTTGTCTTGCTTAATTGAACATATTTATCCTTCTTGGTCATGCTAGTCAGCCACCTGGGTCATTCTTATTTATGCTCCACCCACTTAATTTTTTTTTAATTTGCATAATATGCAAAACCTACTTTTGAGATCTTGTCTTTGCCTCCTTGACCAATCATGACATGTTTGGTGTCAAACAGTTCAGCAGAGCTTACTCCTCAATAATTATAAAAAAAAAATCTTTACATTTATAAACAATATGGCCGCCATATGCAAATTAGTTTTACCATGGTGCAGTAAAATGTCTTTAACACTTATAACTTTTGAATGCTTAACCTGACACTAATACCACTTCAGTCCTTTGATCATTACATGATTCTCAGATACCCTGTGGGTTTAAGTAGACATACACCCCCCCAGGGGGCAGGGCCAATGCTCGATAGCTGTTTCTCTAGAACCATACAAGCTATCAAGGTCATCCTAGCCTATTATCATCTATGGCCCATGCACTAATGGTACACCAAATGAAAATTTGATATGGACACTTTTGTGGTCACTATTAGCCAATCACATTCCAGCAAGCTTTTAACAGGCGGAATGTTAATCAGGTCAAAACTTATATACTATATACGGGTTATTTATATGCCCTTTTTATGCCTTGTGTTTTTTCAATTTAAGAACTGAATTTGTTTCACCAAATGCCCAGTAGAGTGCAGTAAGACACCACATAAAACCTGATGAACACTACAGCTCAATTTATCAATGCTTTTCAACTAGTTTACTCACACCACTCATCTAGCATTGTCATTTTGGTCTTTATGGTCACGCTGGTTACCCAGCTTGGTTATCCAGTTTGGTGATGACGGTCAACCAGCAACAGGTTTTAAGCCTAACTGGCCTCCAGGGGCCTCTTTGCCTGTGACGCTCGAACCCCGTAAATCGCCGCTTGCGGCTATATTTATTATAGTTCTTATTCTTTTTCTGCCATAGAAGTGATTGGGCAGAAGAAACCGTAAGGCCTACAGGGCTGAGACTTGGTCATATGGTAGTACTTCTCACCGCTACTCAGATTCAAAAGATGAGCCCGATCGGCCTCAAGGGGGCGCTATGGCGAAGGTCAACGCGTTTGGCCTCGTAACTCCTACGCCCTGATAGCTAGAGCAAAAATTCTTGCATTATATGATTCCTTGGTTAATGGCAAATCAAAAAGGTCAATAGAACCACTAAGCTCCGCCCACTTAGATTTTTTGCTATTTAGCATAATATGCAAAACCTACTTTTGAGAACTTGTCCTAGGGTCATTGACCAATCCTGTCATATTTGGTGTCAAACAACTCAGCAGAGTCCCAACCTCAATAATTATCGAAAAAATTGTGAAATTTGTAAACAATATGGCCGCCATATGCAAATTAATCTTACCGTGGCACACCCAAATTTACTCTAACAGCTGTAACTTTTGAATGCTTAAACCTACACTAATGCCACTTTACAACTTTGATGCCAACATGATTCTGAGGTAGTCCGTCAATCTGTGTAGACATACGCCCCCAGGGGGCGGAGCCAAAGCTAAAAATCTGTTTCTCAGGAACCGTACAAGCTATGAAGCTCTCCTTTGGCATGTATCATCTATGGCCTATGTCCTAATGTTTTACAGAAGGAAAATTTGATATGCAAATTTTTGCAATCGTTATTAGCCAATCAGATTCCAGCAAGCTTTTGACAGGCTAAACAATGACCAATCAGGACGATACTTATACCCTACATGTATCTCAGGGCCTTCTATCATCCATTAAAATATGGCGTTGATTGGCCTCAAGGGGGCGCTATAGCAGAAAATCAGTTATATCTAAAGGTACAAGTGGCCTAGGCTTGTTATTCTTTTTTATTTGTATACTTTGCTGTAGCCTTTACAACTTTGTATTTACATATAATTACCAAAAATGCAAAGATTTTCATCAGTGGCCAAAAGAGTAAAAATTGGTCTTTTCGAACTTGTCTTTAAGTCCTCAATCAATCAAAACAAATTTGGTCTTGATGCAATCTTGAGACCCTGTAGGTAAATAATTATCAAAAAAATCTTGACATTTTAACTATTTGAGGCCCATAAACCTTGATCAAACATGTACGTGAAAGCCTTTTCAGAGTTATTTGGCCAAAACTCTGTCAAAGTTTAAAACATGCCAAAACTGTTGAAGCTACTAATTAACAATGACATTTGAAGTACATGTGCCAAGTATGAGCCAAATAAGTCTTCAGTAGGCTCTACAGTGAAAAAATAACTATTTTCAATTTATTCTATTTATCGCTATTTTCCAACCTAAATGGACAGAAGACAGGAACCTTTCACCCTATCAACACACAAATTTAAACACATATACAGACTGATAATCTGATCTTGTTTGCAAATTTTCAGCCAAATCGGACATGCTTTGCCTCTACAACGGCTGGAAAACTACAGCGATTTTGTAGGCCTCAAGCCTGTATTATCGCTTTTTTCAAATCTAAATGGACAGAAGTCAGGAACCTTTGACCCTATTGACACAGAAATTGACATACATATATAGAGTGATATTGTGATCCTGATTGCAAATTTTGAGCCAAATCAGATATTTTTTGCCTCTAATATGGCCAAAGAGCAACAGCCATTTTGTAGGCCATAAGCCTGTATTATCACTTTTTTCAAACCTAAATGGTCAGAAGTCAGGAACCTTTGACCCTATCAACACACAAATTTACATACATGTATATACAGACCACTTGATCATGAGTACCAATTTGGAGCCCAATCTGACTTTTCTTCTCTTTTTAATAAATAGAAACACACTGATAGGGAATGTTCTGTCTTACTTATAGAGTGATAGATTTCCAGCAGGTTATATGTGGTCTCTTGCTGCGCTCTGGTGGTCATTTGGTGAAACAGCTACAGGTGAATTATTCTAAATTAAAGCTCTGCTGAACTTATTCAATCTTGCTTGTCTTGCTTAATTGAAGATCTTTATCCTTCTTGGTCATGCTAGTCAGCCGCCTGGGTCATTCTTGTTTATGCTCCACCCACTTAATTTTTTTTAAAATTTGCATAATATGCGAAACCTACTTTTGAAATCTTGTCCTTGGATCCTTGACCAATCATGACATGTTTGGTGTCAAACAGTTCAGCAGAGCTTACTCCTCAATAATTATTTTAAAAAACTTTACATTTATAAACAATATGGCCGCCATATGCAAATGAGTTCTACCATGGTGCAGTAAAATGTCTTTAACACTTATAACTTTTGAATGCTTAACCTGACACTAATACCACTTCAGTCCTTTGATCATTACATGATTCTCAGATACCCTGTCAGTTTAAGTAGACATACACCCCCAGGGGGCGGGGCCAATGCTCGATAGCTGTTTCTCTAGAACCATACAAGCTATCAAGGTCATCCTAGCCAATTATCATCTATGGCCCATGCACTAATGGTACACCAAATGAAAATTTGATATGGACACTTTTGTGGTCACTATTAGCCAATCACATTCCAGCAAGCTTTTAACAGGCGGATGACACACTGATAGGGAATGTTCTGTCTTTCTGATAGATTGATAGATTTCCAGCAGGTTATATGTGGTCTCTTGCTGCGCTCTGGTGGTCATTTGGTGAAACAGCTACAGGTGAATTATTCTAAATTAAAGCTCTGCTGAACTTATTCAATCTTGCTTGTCTTGCTTAATTGAACATATTTATCCTTCTTGTTCATGTTGGTCAGCCGCCTGGGTCATTCTTGTTTATGCTCCACCCACTTAATTTTTTTTTTAATTTGCATAATATGCAAAACCTACTTTTGAGATCTTGTCCTTGGATCCTTGACCAATCATGACATGTTTGGTGTCAAACAGTTCAGCAGAGCTTACTCCTCAATAATTATTAAAAAAATCTTTACATTTATAAACAATATGGCCGCCATATGCAAATGAGTTCTACCATGGTGCAGTAAAATGTCTTTAACACATAACTTTTGAATGCTTAACCTGACACTAATACCACTTCAGTACTTTGATCAGTACATGATTCTCAGATACCCTGTCAGTTTAAGTAGACATACACCCCTACAGGGTGTATGTTTTAAGCCTAACTGGCCTCCAGGGGTCTCTTTGCCTGTAACGCTCGAACCCCGTAAATCGCCGCTTGCGGCTATATTTATTATTAGGGGTTCGAGCACGTAGTGCTAGAAACCCTATTGTAATTGTTCTGATTATTATTATTATTAGGGGTTCGAGCACGTAGTGCTAGAAACCCTATTGTAATTGTTCTGATTATTATTATTATTATTATTATTATTATTATAGTTCTTATTCTTTTTCTGCCATAGAAGTGATTGGGCAGAAGAAACCGTAAGGCCTACAGGGCTGAGACTTGGTCATATGGTAGTACTTCTCACCGCTACTCAGATTCAAAAGATGAGCCCGATCGGCCTCAAGGGGGCGCTATGGCGAAGGTCAACGCGTTTGGCCTTGTAACTCCTATGCCCTGATAGCTAGAGCAAAAATTCTTGCATTATATGATTCCTTGGTTAATGGCAAATCAAAAAGGTCAATGGAACCACTAAGCTCCGCCCACTTAGATTTTTTGCTATTTAGCATAATATGCAAAACCTACTTTTGAGAACTTGTCCTAGGGTCATTGACCAATCCTGTCATATTTGGTGTCAAACAACTCAGCAGAGTCCCAACCTCAATAATTATCAAAAAAATTGTGAAATTTGTAAACAATATGGCCGCCATATGCAAATTAATCTTACCGTGGCACACCCAAATTTACTCTAACAGCTGTAACTTTTGAATGCTTAAACGTACACTAATGTCACTTTACAACTTTGATGCCAACATGATTCTGAGGTAGCCCGTCAATCTGTGTAGACATATGCCCCCAGGGGGCGGAGCCAAAGCTAAAAATCTGTTTCTCAGGAACCGTACAAGCTATGAAGCTCTCCTTTGACATGTATCATCTATGGCCTATGTCCTAATGTTTAACAGAAGGAAAATTTGATATGCAAATTTTTGCGATCGTTATTAGCCAATCAGATTCCAGCAAGCTTTTGACAAGCTAAACAATGACCAATCAGGACGATACTTATACCCTACATGTATCTCAGGGCCTTCTATCATCCATTAAAATATGGCGTTGATTGGCCTCAAGGGGGCGCTATAGCAGAAAATCAGTTATATCTAAAGGTACAAGTGGCCTAAGCTTAATATTCTTTTTTAGTTGTATACATTCCTGTAGCCTTTACAACTTTGTAATTACATGTGTTTACCAAAAATGCAAAGATTTTCATCAGTGGCCAAAAGAGTAAAAATTGCTCTTTTCGAACTTGTCTTTAAGTCCTTAATCAATCAAAACAAATTTGGTCTTGATGCAATCTTGAGACCCTGTAGGTAAATAATTATCAAAAAAATCTTGACATTTTAACTATTTGAGGCCCATAAACCTTGATCAAACATGTACATGAAAGCCTTTTCAGAGTTATTTGGCCAAAACTCTGTCAAAGTTTAAAACATGCCAAAACTGTTGAAGCTACTAATTAACAATGACATTTGAAGTACATGTGCCAAGTATGAGCCAAATAAGTCTTCAGTAGGCTCTACAGTGAAAAAATAACTATTTTCAATTTATTCTATTTATCGCTATTTTCCAACCTAAATGGACAGAAGACAGGAACCTTTCACCCTATCAACACACAAATTTATACACATATATAGACTGATAATCTGATCTTGATTGCAAATTTACAGCCAAATCGGACATGTTTTGCCTCTACAACGGCTGGAAAACTACAGCGATTTTGTAGGCCTCAAGCCTGTATTATCGCTTTTTTTCAAATCTAAATGGACAGAAGTCAGGAACCTTTGATCCTATCGACACAGAAATTGACATACATATATAGACTGATATTGTGATCTTGATTGCAAATTTTGAGCCAAATCAGATATTTTTTGCCTCTAATATGGCCAAAGAGCAACAGCCATTTTGTAGGCCATAAGCCTGAATTATCGCTTTTTTCAAGCCTAAATGGACACAAGTCAGGAACCTTTGACCCTATCAACACACAAATTTACACACATATATATACAGACCACTTGATTATGAGTACCAATTTGGAGCCCAATCGGACTTTTCTTCTCTTTTTAATAAATAGAAACACACTGATAGGGAATGTTCTGTCTTTCTGATAGAGTGATAGATTTCCAGCAGGTTATATGTGGTCTCTTGCTGCGCTCTGGTGGTCATTTGGTGAAACAGCTACAGGTGAATTATTCTAAATTAAAGCTCTGCTGAACTTATTCAATCTTGCTTGTCTTGCTTAATTGAAGATCTTTATCCTTCTTGGTCATGCTAGTCAGCCACCTGGGTCATTCTTGTTTATGCTCCACCCACTTAATTTTTTTTTATTTGCATAATATGCAAAACTTACTTTTGAGATCTTGTCCTTGGCTCCTTGACCAATCATGACATGTTTGGAGTCAAACAGTTCAGCAGAGCTTACTCCTCAATAATTATTTAAAAAATCTTTACATTTATAAACAATATGGCCGCCATATGCAAATGAGTTCTACCATGGTGCAGTAAAATCCCTTTAACACTTATAACTTTTGAATGCTTAACCTGACACTAATACCACTTCAGTCCTTTGATCATTACATGATTCTCAGATACCCTGTCAGTTTAAGTAGGCATACACCCCCAGGGGGCGGGGCCAATGCTCGATAGCTGTTTCTCTAGAACCATACAAGCTATCAAGGTCATCCTAGCCAATTATCATCTATGGCCCATGCACTAATGGTACACCAAATGAAAATTTGATATGGACACTTTTGTGGTCACTATTAGCCAATCACATTCCAGGAAGCTTTTAACAGGCGGAATGTTAATCAGGTCAAAACTTATATACTATATACGGGTTATTTATATGCCCTTTTTATGCCTTGTGTTTTTTCAATTTAAGAACTGAATTTGTTTCACCAAATGCGCACTAGAGTGCAGTAAGACACCACATAAAACCTGATGAACACTACAGCTCAATTTTTCAATGCTTTTCAACTAGTTTACTCACACCACTCATCTAGCATTGCCATTATGGTCTTTATGGTCACGCTGGTCACCCAGCTTGGTTATGCTGGCCATCCAGCTTGGTCATGCTGGCCATTCACATTGGTCATTATGGTCCTGCTGGTCATTCAGCTTTGTCCTCATAGTAATGGTGGTCTTCCAGCTTGGTCATACTGGCCAACCACCTTTGCCATGCTAGTCATCCAGTTTGGTCATTATGGTCTTCCAGCTTGGTCAATATGGTCAACAAGTTTGTCATCCAGATTAGTCATGCTGGTAATCTAGCTTGGTCTTCACGGTCATGCTGGTCATCCTCATCCAGTTTGGCGATGCCAGTCAACCGGCAACATGTTTTAAGCCTAACTGGCCTCCAGAGGTCTGTAACGCTCGAACCCCGTAAATCGCCGCTTGCGGCTATATTTAGGGGTTCGAGCACGTAGTGCTAGAAACCCTATTGTAATTGTTCTGATTATTATTATTATTATTATTATAGTTCTTATTCTTTTTCTGCCATAGAAGTGATTGGGCAGAAGAAACCGTAAGGCCTACAGGGCTGAGACTTGGTCATATGGTAGTACTTCTCACCGCTACTCAGATTCAAAAGATGAGCCCGATCGGCCTCAAGGGGGCGCTATGGGGAAGGTCAACGTGTTTGGCCTCGTAACTCCTACGCCCTGATAGCTAGAGCAAAAATTCTTGCATTATATGATTCCTTGGTTAATGGCAAATCAAAAAGGTCAATAGAACCACTAAGCTCCGCCCACTTAGATTTTTTGCTATTTAGCAGAATATGCAAAACCTACTTTTGAGAACTTGTCCTAGGGTCATTGACCAATCCTGTCATATTTGGTGTCAAACAACTCAGCAGAGTCCCAACCTCAATAATTATCGAAAAAATTGTGAAATTTGTAAACAATATGGCCGCCATATGCAAATTAATCTTACCGTGGCACACCCAAATTTACTCTAACAGCTGTAACTTTTGAATTCTTAAACCTACACTAATGCCACTTTACAACTTTGATGCCAACATGATTCTGAGGTAGCCCGTCAATCTGTGTAGACATACGCCCCCAGGGGGCGGAGCCAAAGCTAAAAATCTGTTTCTCAGGAACCGTACAAGCTATCAAGCTCTCGTTTGGCATGTATCCTCTGTGGCCTATGTCCTAATGGACTACTGAAGGATATTTTGATGTGTGAATTTTTGTGGTCGCTATTAGCCAATCAGATTACAGCAAGCTTTTGACAGGCTAAACAATCACCAATCAGGACGATACTTATATTGTACATGTATATGAGGGCCTTCTATCATCCATTAAAATATGGCGTTGATTGGCCTCTAGGGGGCGCTATAGCAGAAAATCAGTTATATCTAAAGGTACAAGTGGCCTAGGCTTGTTATTCTTTTTGAGTTTTATGCTTTGCTGTAACCTTTACAACTTTGTAATTACATGTCTTTACCAAAAATGTATTGTTTTGCATCAGTGGCCAGTAGAGTAAAAATTGCACTTTTTGAACTAGTCTCTGGATATTCAACCAATTAAATCAACTTTGGTCTTTTCACAATCTTGAGACCGTGTAGGTAAATAATTATCAAAAAAATGTTAGAATTTTAACTTTTTATGGCCCCAACACCTTGATCAAACATGTACGTGAAAGCCTTTTCAGAGTTATTTGGCCAAAACTCTGTCAAAGTTTAAAACATGCCAAAACTGTTGAAGCTACTAATTAACAATGACATTTGAAGCACATGTGCCATGTATGAGCCAAATAAGTCTTCAGTAGGCTCTACAGTGAAAAAATAACTATTTTCAATTTATTCCATTTATCGCTATTTTCCAACCTAAATGGACAGAAGACATGAACCTTTCACCCTATCAACACACAAATTTATACACATATATAGACTGATAATCTGATCTTGATTGCAAATTTTCAGCCAAATCGGACATGTTTTGCCTCTACAACGGCTGGAAAACTACAGCGATTTTGTAGGCCTCAAGCCTGTATTATCGCTTTTTTCAAATCTAAATTGACAGAAGTCAGGAACCTTTGACCCTATTGACACAGAAATTGACATACATATATAGACTGATATTGTGATCATGATTGCAAATTTTGAGCCAAATCAGATATTTTTTGCCTCTAATATGGCCAAAGAGCAACAGCCATTTTGTAGGCCATAAGCCTGTATTATCACTTTTTTCAAACCTAAATGGTCAGAAGTAAGGAACATTTGACCCTATCAACACACAAATTTACATACATGTATATACAGACCAGTTGATCATGAGTACCAATTTGGAGCCCAATCGGACTTTTCTTCTCTTTTTAATAAATAGAAACACACTGATAGGGAATGTTCTGTCTTACTTATAGAGTGATAGATTTCCAGCAGGTTATATGTGGTCTCTTGCTGCGCTCTGGTGGTCATTTGGTGAAACAGTTACATTTGAATTATTCTAAATTAAAGCTCTGCTGAACTTATTCAATCTTGCTTGTCTTGCTTAATTGAACATATTTATCCTTCTTGTTCATGATGGTCAGCCACCTGGGTCATTCTTGTTTATATTCCACACACTTAATTTTTTTTTAAATTTGCATAATATGCAAAACCTACTTTTGAGATCTTGTCCTTGGATCCTTGACCAATCATGACATGTTTGGTGTCAAACAGTTCAGCAGAGCTTACTCCTCAATAATTATTAAAAAAACCTTTACATTTATAAACAATATGGCCGCCATATGCAAATGAGTTCTACCATGGTGCAGTAAAATGTCTTTAACACTTATAACTTTTGAATGCTTAACCTGACACTAATACCACTTCAGTCCTTTGATCATTACATGATTCTCAGATACCCTGTCAGTTTAAGTAGACATACACTCCCAGGGGGCGGGGCCAATGCTCGATAGCTGTTTCTCTAGAACCATACAAGCTATCAAGGTCATCCTAGCCAATTATCATCTATGGCCCATGCACTAATGGTACACCAAATGAAAATTTGATATGGACACTTTTGTGGTCACTATTAGCCAATCACATTCCAGCAAGCTTTTAACAGGCGGAATGTTAATCAGGTCAAAACTTATATACTATATACGGGTTATTTATATGCCCTTTTTATGCCTTGTGTTTTTTCAATTTAAGAACTGAATTTGTTTCACCAAATGCGCACTAGAGTGCAGTAAGACACCACATAAAACCTGATGAACACTACAGCTCAATTTATCAAAGCTTTTCAACTAGTTTACTCACACCACTCATCTAGCATTGCCATTATGGTCTTTATGGTCACGCTGGTCACCCAGCTTGGTTATGCTGGCCATCCAGCTTGGTCATGCTGGCCATTCACATTGGTCATTATGGTCCTGCTGGTCATTCAGCTTTGTCCTCATAGTAATGGTGGTCTTCCAGCTTGGTCATACTGGCCAACCACCTTTGCCATGCTGGTCATCCAGTTTGGTCATTATGGTCTTCCAGCTTGGTCAATATGGTCAACAAGTTTGTCATCCAGATTAGTCATGCTGGTAATCTAGCTTGGTCTTCACGGTCATGCTGGTCATCCTCATCCAGTTTGGCGATGCCGGTCAACCGGCAACATGTTTTAAGCCTAACTGGCCTCCAGGGGTCTCTTTGCCTGTAACGCTCGGACCCCGTAAATCGCCGCTTGCGGCTATATTTATTATTATTATTCTTATTCTTTTTCTGCCATAGAAGTGATTGGGCAGAAGAAACCGTAAGGCCTACAGGGCTGAGACTTGGTCATATGGTAGTACTTCTCACCGCTACTCAGATTCAAAAGATGAGCCCGATCGGCCTCAAGGGGGCGCTATGGCGAAGGTCAACGCGTTAGGCCTCGTAACTGCCACGCCCTGATAGCTAGAGCAAAAATTCTTGCATTATATGATTCCTTGGTTAATGGCAAATCAAAAAGGTCTATAGAACCACTAAGCTCCGCCCACTTAGATTTTTTGCTATTTAGCATAATATGCAAAACCTACTTTTGAGAACTTGTCCTAGGGTCATTGACCAATCCTGTCATATTTGGTGTCAAACAACTCAGCAGAGTCCCAAGCTCAATAATTATCGAAAAAATTGTGAAATTTGTAAACAATATGGCCGCCATATGCAAATTAATCTTACCGTGGCACACCCAAATTTACTCTAACAGCTGTAACTTTTGAATGCTTAAACCTACACTAATGCCACTTTAGAACTTTGATGCCAACATGATTCTGAGGTAGCCTGTCAATCTGTGTAGACATACGCCCCCAGGGGGCGGAGCCAAAGCTAAAAATCTGTTTCTCAGGAACCATACAAGCTTTGTAGCTCTCCTTTGGCAGGTATCATCTATGGCCTATGTCCTAATGTTTTACAGAAGGAAAATTTGATATGCAAATTTTTGCGATCGTTATTAGCCAATCAGATTCCAGCAAGCTTTTGACATGCTAAAAAATGACCAATCAGGACGATACTTATACCCTACATGTATCTCAGGGCCTTCTATCATCCTTTAAAAAATGGCGTTGATTGGCCTCAAGGGGGCGCTATAGCAGAAAATCAGTTATATCTAAAGGTACAAGTGGCCTAGGCTTGTTATTCTTTTTGAGTTGTATACTTTGCTGTAGCCTTTACAACTTTGTAATTACATGTGTTTACCAAAAATGCAAAGATTTTCATCAGTGGCCAAAAGAGTAAAAATTGCACTTTTCGAACTTGTCTTTAAGTCCTTAATCAATCAAAACAAATTTGGTCTTGATGCAATCTTGAGACCCTGTAGGTAAATAATTATCAAAAAAATCTCGACATTTTAACTATTTGAGGCCCATAAACCTTGATCAAACATGTACGTGAAAGCCTTTTCAGAGTTATTTGGCCAAAACTCTGTCAAAGTTTTAAACAGGCCAAAACTGTTGAAGCTACTAATTAATAATGACATTTCAAGCACATGTGCCAAGTATGAGCCAAATAAGTCTTCAGTAGGCTCTACAGTGAAAAAATAACTATTTTCAATTTATTCTATTTATCGCTATTTTCCAACCTAAATGGACAGAAGATAGGAACCTTTCACCGTATCAACACACAAATTTACACACATATATAGACTGATAATCTGATCTTGATTGCAAATTGTCAGCCAAATCGGACATGTTTTGCCTCTACAACGGCTGGAAAACTACAGCGATTTTGTAGGCCTCAAGCCTGTATTATCGCTTTTTTCAAATCTAAATGGACAGAAGTCAGGAATCTTTGATCCTATCAACACAGAAATTGACATACATATATAGACTGGTATTGTGATCTTGATTGCAAATTTTGAGCCAAATCAGATATTTTTTGCCTCTAATATGGCCAAAGAGCAACAGCCGTTTTGTAGGCCAAAAGCCTGTATTATTGCTTTTTTCAAGCCTAAATGGACAGAAGTCAGGAACCTTTGACCCTATCAACACACAAATTTACACACATATATATACAGACCACTTGATCATGAGTACTAATTTGGAGCCCAATCGGACTTTTCTTCTCTTTTTAATAAATAGAAACACACTGATAGGGAATGTTCTGTCTTACTTATAGAGTGATAGATTTCCAGCAGGTTATATGTGGTCTCTTGCTGCGCTCTGGTGGTCATTTGGTGAAACAGCTACAGGTGAATTATTCTATATTAAAGCTCTGCTGAACTTATTCAATCTTGCTTGTCTTGCTTAATTGAACATATTTATCCTTCTTGTTCATGCTGGTCAGCCACCTGGGTCATTCTTGTTTATGTTCCACCCACTTATTGTTTTTTTTTATTTGCATAATATGCAAAACTTACTTTTGAGATCTTGTCCTTGGCTCCTTGACCAATCATGACATGTTTGGTATCAAACAGTTCAGCAGAGCTTACTCCTCAATAATTATTAAAAAAATATTTACATTTATAAACAATATGGCCGCCATATGCAAATGAGTTCTACCATGGTGCAGTAAAATGTCTTTAACACTTATAACTTTTGAATGCTTAACCTGACACTAATACCACTTCAGTCCTTTGATCATTACATGATTCTCAGATACCCTGTCAGTTTAAGTAGACATACACCCCCCCAGGGGGCGGGGCCAATGCTCGATAGCTGTTTCTCTAGAACCATACAAGCTATCAAGGTCATCCTAGCCAATTATCATCTATGGCCCATGCACTAATGGTACACCAAATGAAAATTTGATATGGACACTTTTGTGGTCACTATTAGCCAATCACATTCCAGCAAGCTTTTAACAGGCGGAATGTTAATCAGGTCAAAACTTATATACTATATACGGGTTATTTATATGCCCTTTTTATGCCTTGTGTTTTTTCAATTTAAGAACTGAATTTGTTTCACCAAATGCCCACTAGAGTGCAGTAAGACACCACATAAAACCTGATGAACACTACAGCTCAATTTATCAATGCTTTTCAACTAGTTTACTCACACCACTCATCTAGCATTGCCATTATGGTCTTTATGGTCACGCTGGTCACCCAGCTTGGTTACGCTGGCCATCCAGCTTGGTCATGCTGGCCATTCACATTGGTCATTATGGTCCTGCTGGTCATTCAGCTTTGTCCTCATAGTAATGGTGGTCTTCCAGCTTGGTCATACTGGCCAACCACCTTTGCCATGGTGGTCATCCAGTTTGGTCATTATGGTCTTCCAGCTTGGTTAATATGGTCAACAAGTTTGTCATCCAGATTAGTCATGCTGGTAATCTTCACGGTCATGCTGGTCATCCAGTTTGGCGATGCCGGTCAACCGGCAACATGTTTTAAGCCTAACTGGCCTCCAGGGGTCTCTTTGCCTGTAACGCTCGAACCCCGTAAATCGCCGCTTGCGGCTATATTTATTATTATTATTATAGTTCTTATTCTTTTTCTGCCATAGAATGATTGGGCAGAAGAAACCGTAAGGCCTACAGGGCTGAGACTTGGTCATATGGTAGTACTTCTCACCGCTACTCAGATTCAAAAGATGAGCCCGATCGGCCTCAAGGGGGCGCTATGGCGAAGGTCAACGCGTTTGGCCTCGTAACTCCCACGCCCTGACAGCTAGAGCAAAAAATCTTGCATTATATGATTCCTTGGTTAATGGCAAATCAAAAAGGTCAATAGAACCACTAAGCTCCGCCCACTTAGATTTTTTGCTATTTAGCATAATATGCAAAACCTACTTTTGAGAACTTGTCCTAGGGTCATTGACCAATCCTGTCATATTTGGTGTCAAACAACTCAGCAGAGTCCCAACCTCAATAATTATCGAAAAAATTGTGAAATTTGTAAACAATATGGCCGCCATATGCAAATTAATCTTACCGTGGCACACCCAAATTTACTCTAACAGCTGTAACTTTTGAATGCTTAAATCTACACTAATGCCACTTTAGAACTTTGATGCCAACATGATTCTGAGGTAGCCTGTCAATCTGTGTAGACATACGCCCCGAGGGGGCGGAGCCAAAGCTAAAAATCTGTTTCTCAGGAACCATACAAGCTTTGTAGCTCTCCTTTGGCATGTATCATCTATGGCCTATGTCCTAATGTTTTACAGAAGGAAAATTTGATATGCAAATTTTTGCGATCGTTATTAGCCAATCAGTTTCCAGCAAGCTTTTGACATGCTAAACAATGACCAATCAGGACGATACTTATACCCTACATGTATCTCAGGGCCTTCTATCATCCTTTAAAATATGGCGTTGATTGGCCTCAAGGGGGCGCTATAGCAGAAAATCAGTTATATCTAAAGGTACAAGTGGCCTAGGCTTGTTATTCTTTTTGAGTTGTATACTTTGCTGTAGCCTTTACAACTTTGTAATTACATGTGTTTACCAAAAATGCAAAGATTTTCATCAGTGGCCAAAAGAGTAAAAATTGCACTTTTCGAACTTGTCTTTAAGTCCTTAATCAATCAAAACAAATTTGGTCTTGATGCAATCTTGAGACCCTGTAGGTAAATAATTATCAAAAAAATCTCGACATTTTAACTATTTGAGGCCCATAAACCTTGATCAAACATGTACGTGAAAGCCTTTTCAGAGTTATTTGGCCAAAACTCTGTCAAAGTTTAAAACATGCCAAAACTGTTGAAGCTACTAATTAACAATGACATTTGAAGTACATGTGCCAAGTATGAGCCAAATAAGTCTTCAGTAGGCTCTACAGTGAAAAAATAAATATTTTCAATTTATTCTATTTATCGCTATTTTCCAACCTAAATGGACAGAAGAAAGGAACCTTTCACCCTATCAACACACAAATTTATACACATATATAGACTGATAATCTAATCTTGATTGCAAATTTTCAGCCAAATCGGACATGTTTTGCCTCTACAACGGCTGGAAAACTACAGCGATTTTGTAGGCCTCAAGCCTGTATTATCGCTTTTTTCAAATCTAAATGGACAGAAGTCAGGAACCTTTGACCCTATTGACACAGAAATTGACATACATATATAGACTGATATTGTGATCTTGATTGCAAATTTTGAGCCAAATCAGATATTTTTTGCCTCTAATATGGCCAAAGAGCAACAGCCATTTTGTAGGCCATAAGCCTGTATTATCACTTTTTTCAAACCTAAATGGTCAGAAGTCAGGAACCTTTGACCCTATCAACACACAAATTTACATACATGTATATACAGACCACTTGATCATGAATACCAATTTGGAGCCCAATCGGACTTTTCTTCTCTTTTTAATAAATAGAAACACACTGATAGGGAATGTTTTGTCTTTCTGATAGAGTGATAGATTTCCAGCAGGTTATATGTGGTCTCTTGCTGCGCTGTGGTGGTCATTTGGTGAAACAGCTACAGGTGAATTATTCTAAATTAAAGCTCTGCTGAACTTATTCAATCTTGCTTGTCTTGCTTAATTGAACATATTTATCCTTCTTGTTCATGCTGGTCAGCCGCCTGGGTCATTCTTGTTTATGCTCCACCCCCTTATTTTTTTTTTTTAAATTTGCATAATATGCAAAACCTACTTTTGAGATCTTGTCCTTGGATCCTTGACCAATCATGACATGTTTGGTATCAAACAGTTCAGCAGAGCTTACTCCTCAATGATTATTAAAAAAATCTTTACATTTATAAACAATATGGCCGCCATATGCAAATGAGTTCTACCATGGTGCAGTGAAATGTCTTTAACACTTATAACTTTTGAATGCTTAACCTGACACTAATACCACTTCAGTCCTTTGATCATTACATGATTCTCAGATACCCTGTCAGTTTAAGTAGACATACACCCCCAGGGGGCGAGGCCAATGCTCGATAGCTGTTTCTCTAGAACCATACAAGCTATCAAGGTCATCCTAGCCAATTATCATCTATGGCACTAATGCACTAATGTTACACAAAATGAAAATTTGATATGGACACTTTTGTGGTCACTATTAGCCAATCACATTCCAGCAAGCTTTTAACAGGCGGAATGTTAATCAGGTCAAAACTTATATACTATATACGGGTTATTTATTTGCCCTTTTTATGCCTTGTGTTTTTTCAATTTAAGAACTGAATTTGTTTCACCAAATGCGCACTAGAGTGCAGTAAGACACCACATAAAACCTGATGAACACTACAGCTCAATTTATCAATGCTTTTCAACTAGTTTACTCACACCACTCATCTAGCATTGCCATTATGGTCTTTATGGTCACGCTGGTCACCCAGCTTGGTTATGCTGGCCATCCAGCTTGGTCATGCTGGCCATTCACATTGGTCATTATGGTTCTGCTGGTCATTCAGCTTTGTCCTCATAGTAATGGTGGTCTTCCAGCTTGGTCATACTGGCCAACCACCTTTGCCATGCTGGTCATCCAGTTTGGTCATTATGGTCTTCCAGCTTGGTCAATATGGTCAACAAGTTTGTCATCCAGATTAGTCATGCTGGTAATCTAGCTTGGTCTTCACGGTCATGCTGGTCATCCTCATCCAGTTTGGCGATGCCGGTCAACCGGCAACATGTTTTAAGCCTAACTGGCCTCCAGGGGTCTCTTTGCCTGTAACGCTCGAACCCCGTAAATCGCCGCTTGCGGCTATATTTATTAGGGGTTCGAGCACGTAGTGCTAGAAACCCTATTGTAATTGTTCTGATTATTATTATTATTATTATTAGGGGTTCGAGCACGTAGTGCTAGAAACCCTATTGTAATTGTTCTGATTATTAGGGGTTCGAGCACGTAGTGCTAGAAACCCTATTGTAATTGTTCTGATTATTAGGGGTTCGAGCACGTAGTGCTAGAAACCCTATTGTAATTGTTCTGATTATTATTATTATTATTAGGGGTTCGAGCACGTAGTGCTAGAAACCCTATTGTAATTGTTCTGATTATTATTAGGGGTTCGAGCACGTAGTGCTAGAAACCCTATTGTAATTGTTCTGATTATTATTATAGTTCTTATTCTTTTTCTGCCATAGAAGTGATTGGGCAGAAGAAACCGTAAGGCCTACAGGGCTGAGACTTGGTCATATGGTAGTACTTCTCACCGCTACTCAGATTCAAAAGATGAGCCCGATCGGCCTCAAGGGGGCGCTATGGCGAAGGTCAACGCGTTTGGCCTCGTAACTCCTACGCCCTGATAGCTTGAGCAAAAATTCTTGCATTATATGATTCCTTGGTTAATGGCAGATAAAAAAGGTCAATAGAACCACTAAGCTCCGCCCACTTAGATTTTTTGCTATTTAGCATAATATGCAAAACCTACTTTTGAGAACTTGTCCTAGGGTCATTGACCAATCCTGTCATATTTGGTGTCAAACAACTCAGCAGAGTCCCAAGCTCAATAATTATCGAAAAAATTGAGAATTTTTTAAACAATATGGCCGCCATATGCAAATTAATCTTACCGTGGCACACCCAAATTTACTCTAACAGCTGTAACTTTTGAATGCTTAAACCTACACTAATGCCACTTTACAACTTTGATGCCAACATGATTTTGAGGTAGCCCGTCAATCTGTGTAGACATACGCCCGCAGGGGGCGGAGCCAAAGCTAAAAATCTGTTTCTCAAGAACCGTACAAGCTATGAAGCTCTCCTTTGGCATGTATCATCTATGGCCTATGTCCTAATGTTTTACAGAAGGAAAATTTGATATGCAAATTTTTGCGATCGTTATTAGCCAATCAGATTCCAGGAAGCTTTTGACAGGCTAAACAATCACCAATCAGGACGATACTTATACCCTACATGTATCTCAGGGCCTTCTATCATCCATTAAAATATGGCGTTGATTGGCCTCAAGGGGGCGCTATAGCAGAAAATCAGTTATATCTAAAGGAACAAGTGGCCTAGGCTTGTTATTCTTTTTTAGTTGTATACTTTGCTGTAGCCTTTACAACTTTGTAATTACATATGTTTACCAAAAATGCAAAGATTTTCATCAGTGGCCAAAAGAGTAAAAATTGCTCTTTTCGAACTTGTCTTTAAGTCCTTAATCAATCAAAACAAATTTGGTCTTGATGCAATCTTGAGACCCTGTAGGTAAATAATTATCAAAAAAATCTTGACATTTTAACTATTTGAGGCCCATAAACCTTGATCAAACATGTACGTGAAAGCCTTTTCAGAGTTATTTGGCCAAAACTCTGTCAAAGTTTAAAACATGCCAAAACTGTTGAAGCTACTAATTAACAATGACATTTGAAGTACATGTGCCAAGTATGAGCCAAATAAGTCTTCAGTAGGCTCTACAGTGAAAAAATAACTATTTTCAATTTATTCTATTTATCGCTATTTTCCAACCTAAATGGACAGAAGACAGGAACCTTTCACCCTATCAACACACAAATTTATACACATATATAGGCTGATAATCTGATCTTGATTGCAAATTTTCAGCCAAATCGGACATGTTTTGCCTCTACAACGGCTGGAAAACTACAGCGATTTTGTAGGCCTCAAGCCTGTATTATCGCTTTTTTCAAACCTAAATGGACAGAAGTCAGGAACCTTTGACCCTATCGACACAGAAATTGACATAAATATATAGACTGATATTGTGATCGTGACTGCCAAATCAGATATTTTTTGCCTCTAATATGGCCAAAGAGCAAAAGCCATTTTGTAGGCCATAAGCCTGTATTATCACTTTTTTCAAACCTAAATGGTCAGAAGTCAGGAACCTTTGACCCTATCAACACACAAATTTACACACATATATATGCAGACCACTTGATCATAAGTACCAATTTGGAGCCCAATCCGACTTTCCTTCTCTTTTTAATAAATAGAAACAAACTGATAGGGAATGTTCTGTCTTACTTATAGAGTGATAGATTTCCAGCAGGTTATATGTGGTCTCTTGCTGCGCTCTGGTGGTCATTTGGTGAAACAGCTACAGGTGAATTATTCTAAATTAAAGCTCTGCTGAACTTATTCAATCTTGCTTGTCTTGCTTAATTGAAGATCTTTATCCTTCTTAGTCATGCTAGTCAGCCACCTGGGTCATTCTTGTTTATGCTCCACCCATTTAATTTTTCTTTTATTTGCATAATATGCAAAACTTACTTTTGAGATCTTGTCCTTCGCTCCTTGACCAATCATGACATGTTTGGTGTCAAACAGTTCAGCAGAGCTTACTCCTCAATAATTATTAAAAAAATCTTTACATTTATAAACAATATGGCCACCATATGCAAATGAGTTCTACCATGGTGCAGTAAAATCTCTTTAACACATAACTTTTGAATGCTTAACCTGACACTAATACCACGTCAGTCCTTTGATCATTACATGATTCTAAGATACCCTGTCAGTTTAAGTAGACATACACCCCCAGGGGGCGGGGCCAATGCTCGATAGCTGTTTCTCTAGAACCATACAAGCTATCAAGGTCATCCTAGCCAATTATCATCTATGGCCCATGCACTAATGGTACACCAAATGAAAATTTGATATGGACACTTTTGTGGTCACTATTAGCCAATCACATTCCAGCAAGCTTTTAAAAGGCGGAATGTTAATCAGGTCAAAACTTATATACTATATACGGGTTATTTATATGCCCTTTTTATGCCTTGTGTTTTTTCAATTTAAGAACTGAATTTGTTTCACCAAATGCGCACTAGAGTGCAGTAAGACACCACATAAAACCTGATGAACACTACAGCTCAATTTATCAATGCTTTTCAACTAGTTTACTCACACCACTCATCTAGCATTGCCATTATGGTCTTTATGGTCACGCTGGTCACCCAGCTTGGTTATGCTGGCCATCCAGCTTGGTCATGCTGGCCATTCACATTGGTCATTATGGTCCTGCTGGTCATTCAGCTTTGTCCTCATAGTAATGGTGGTCTTCCAGCTTGGTCATACTGGCCAACCACCTTTGCCATGCTGGTCATCCAGTTTGGTCATTATGGTCTTCCAGCTTGGTCAATATGGTCAACAAGTTTGTCATCCAGATTAGTCATGCTGGTAATCTTCACGGTCATGCTGGTCATCCTCATCCAGTTTGGCGATGCCGGTCAACCGGCAACATGTTTTAAGCCTAACTGGCCTCCAGGGGTCTCTTTGCCTGTAACGCTCGAACCCCGTAAATCGCCGCTTGCGGCTATATTGGTATTTATAATCGCTTCCCCTGCCTTTTCTGACCTAGAAGTGATTGCACAGAACAAACTGTAAGGCCTAGAGAGCTGAGACTTGGTCATATGGTAGTACTTTAGACCCCTACTTAGCCGCATGACAAGAGTCCCGATCGGCCTCAAGGGGGCGCTATGGCGAAGGTCAACGCGTTAGGCCTTGTAACTCCCACGCCCTGATAGCTAGAGCAAAATTTCTTTCGTCATATGATTCCTTGGTTAAGAGCAAATCAAAAAGGTCAATAGAACCACTAAGCTCCGCCCACTTAGATTTTTTGCTATTTAGCATAATATGCAAAACCTACTTTTGAGAACTTGTCCTAGGGTCATTGACCAATCCTGTCATATTTGGTGTCAAACAACTCAGCAGAGTCCCTGTCTCAATAATTATCGAAAAAATTGTGAAATTTGTAAACAATATGGCCGCCATATGCAAATTAATCTTACCGTGGCACACCCAAATTTACTCTAACAGCTGTAACTTTTGAATGCTTAAACCTATACTAATGCCACTTTAGACCTTTGATGGCAACGTGATTCTGAGGTAGCCCGTCAATCTATGTTGACATACGCCACCAGGGGGCGGAGCCAAAGCTAAAAATCTGTTTCTCAGGAACCGTACAAGCTATGAAGCTCTCCTTTGGCATGTATCATCTATGGCCTATGTCCTAATGTTTTACTCAAGGAAAATTTGATATGTAAATTTTTGCGATCGTTATTAGCCAATCAGATTCCAGCAAGCTTTTGACATGCTAAACAATGACCAATCCGGACGATACTTATACCCTACATGTATCTCAGGGCCTTCTATCATCCATTAAAATATGGCGTTGATTGGCCTCAAGGGGGCGCTATAGCAGAAAATCAGTTATATCTAAAGGTACAAGTGGCCTAGGCTTGTTATTCTTTTTTAGTTGTATACATTGCTGTAGCCTTTACAACTTTGTAATTACATGTATTTACCAAAAATGCAAAGATTTTCATCAGTGGCCAAAATAGTAAAAATTGCTCTTTTCGAACTTGTCTTTAAGTCCTCAATCAATCAAAACAAATTTGGTCTTGATGCAATCTTGAGACCCTGTAGGTAAATAATTATCAAAAAAATCTTGACATTTTACCTATTTGAGGCCCATAAACCTTGATCAAACATGTACGTGAAAGCCTTTTCAGAGTTATTTGGCCAAAACTCTGTCAAAGTTTAAAACATGCCAAATCTGTTGAAGCTACTAATTAACAATGGCATTTGAAGCACATATGCCAAGTATGAGCCAAATAAGTCTTCAGTAGCCTCTACGGTGAAAAAACAACTATTTTCACTACCTAAATGGACAGAAGACAGGAACCTTTAACCCTATCAACACACAAATTTATACACATATATAGACTGATAATCTAATTTTCAGCCAAATCGGACATGTTTTGCCTCTACAACGGCTGGAAAACTACAGCGATTTTGTAGGCCTCAAGCCTGTATTATCGCTTTTTTCAAATCTAAATGGACAGAAGTCAGGAACCTTTGAACCTATCGACACAAATTGACATACATATATAGACTGATATTGTGATCTTGATTGCAAATTTTGAGCCAAATCAGATATTTTTTGCCTCTAATATGGCCAAAGAGCAACAGCCATTTTGTAGGCCACAAGCCTGTATTATCGCTTTTTTCAAGCCTAAATGGACAGAAGTCAGGAACCTTTGACCCTATCAACACACAAATTTACACACATATATATACAGACCACTTGATCATGACTACCAATTTGGAGCCCAATCGGACTTTTCTTCTCTTTTTAATAAATAGAAACACACTGATAGGGAATGTTCTGTCTTACTTATAGAGTGATAGATTTCCAGCAGGTTATATGTGGTCTCTTGCTGCGCTCTGGTGGTCGTTTGGTGAAACAGCTACAGGTGAATTATTGTAAATTAAAGCTCTGCTGAACTTATTTAATCTTGCTTGTCTTGCTTAATTGAACATCTTTATCCTTCTTGTTCATGATGGTCAGCCACCTGGGTCATTCTTGTTTATGCTTCACTCCTTTAATTTTTTTTTTAATTTGCATAATATGCAAAACCTACTTTTGAGATCTTGTCTTTGCCTCCTTGACCAATCATGACATGTTTGGTGTCAAACAATTTAGCAGAGCTTGCTCCTCAATAATTATTATTAAAAAAATCTTTACATTTGTAAACAATATGGCCGACATATGCAAATTAGTTCTACCACAGTGCAGTAAAATGTCTTTAACACTTATAACTTTTGAATGCTTAACCTGACACTAATACCACTTCAGTCCTTTGATCATTACATGGTTCTCAGATACCCTGTCAGTTTAAGTAGACATACACCCCCAGGGGGCGGGGCCAATGCTCGATAGCTGTTTCTCTAGAACCATACAAGCTATCAAGATCATCCTTGCCAATTATCATCTATGGCCCATGCACTAATGGTACACCAAATGAAAATTTGATATGGACACTTTTGTGGTCACTATTAGCCAATCACATTCCAGCAAGCTTTTAACAGGCGGAATGTTAATCAGGTCAAAACTTATATACTATATACGGGTTATTTATATGCCCTTTTTATGCCTTGTGTTTTTTCAATTTAAGAACTGAATTTGTTTCACCAAATGCCCACTAGAGTGCAGTAAGACACCACATAAAACCTGATGAACACTACAGCTCAATTTATCAATGCTTTTCAACTAGTTTACTCACACCACTCATCTAGCATTACCATTATGGTCTTTATGGTCACGCTGGTCACCCAGCTTGGTTATGCTGGCCATCCAGCTTGGTCATGCTGGCCATTCACATTGGTCATTATGGTCCTGCTGGTCATTCAGCTTTGTCCTCATAGTAATGGTGGTCTTCCAGCTTGGTCATACTGGCCAACCACCTTTGCCATGCTGGTCATCCAGTTTGGTCATTATGGTCTTCCAGCTTGGTCAATATGGTCAACAAGTTTGTCATCCAGATTAGTCATGCTGGTAATCTAGCTTGGTCTTCACGGTCATGCTGGTCATCCTCATCCAGTTTGGCGATGCCGGTCAACCGGCAACATGTTTTAAGCCTAACTGGCCTCCAGGGGTCTCTTTGCCTGTAACGCTCGAACCCCGTAAATCGCCGCTTGCGGCTATATTTATTATTATTATTATTCTTATTCTTTTTCTGCCATAGAAGTGATTGGGCAGAAGAAACCGTAAGGCCTACAGGGCTGAGACTTGGTCATATGGTAGTACTTCTCACCGCTACTCAGATTCAAAAGATGAGCCCGATCGGCCTCAAGGGGGCGCTATGGCGAAGGTCAACGCGTTTGGCCCCGTAACTCCTACGCCCTGATAGCTAGAGCAAAAATTCTTGCATTATATGATTCCTTGGTTAATGGCAAATCAAAAAGGTCAATAGAACCACTAAGCTCCGCCCACTTAGATTTTTTGCTATTTAGCATAATATGCAAAACCTACTTTTGAGAACTTGTCCTAGGGTCATTGACCAATCCTGTCATATTTGGTGTCAAACAACTCAGCAGAGTCTCAACCTTAATAATTATCGAAAAAATTGAGAAATTTTTAAACAATATGGCCGCCATATGCAAATTAATCTTACCGTGGCACACCCAAATTTACTCTAACAGCTGTAACTTTTGAATGCTTAAACCTACACTAATGCCACTTTACAACTTTGATGCCAACATGATTCTGAGGTAGCCCGTCAATCTGTGTAGACATACGCCCCCAGGGGGCGGAGCCAAAGCTAAAAATCTGTTTCTCAGGAACCGTACAGGCTATGAAGCTCTCCTTTGGCATGTATCATCTATGGCCTATGTACTAATGTTTTACAGAAGGAAAATTTGATATGCAAATTTTTGCGATCGTTATTAGCCAATCAGATTCCAGCAAGCTTTTGACAGGCTAAACAATGACCAATCAGGACGATACTTATACCCTACATGTATCTCAGGGCCTTCTATCATCCATTAAAATATGGCGTTGATTGGCCTCAAGGGGGCGCTATAGCAGAAAATCAGTTATATCTAAAGGTACAAGTGGCCTAGGCTTGTTATTCTTTTTTAGTTGTATAATTTGCTGTAGCCTTTACAACTTTGTAATTACATATGTTTACCAAAAATGCAAAGATTTTCATCAGTGGCCAAAAGAGTAAAAATTGCTCTTTTCGAACTCGTCTTTAAGTCCTTAATCAATCAAAACAAATTTGGTCTTGATGCAATCTTGAGACCCTGTAGGTAAATAATTATCAAAAAAATCTTGACATTTTAACTATTTGAGGCCCATAAACCTTGATCAAACATGTACGTGAAAGCCTTTTCAGAGTTATTTGGCCAAAACTCTGTCAAAGTTTAAAACATGCCAAAACTGTTGAAGCTACTAATTAACAATGACATTTGAAGTACATGTGCCAAGTATTAGCCAAATAAGTCTTCAGTAGGCTCTACAGTGAAAAAATAACTATTTTCAATTTATTCTATTTATCGCTATTTTCCAACCTAAATGGACAGAAGACAGGAACCTTTCACCCTATCAACACACAAATTTGTACACATATATAGACTGATAATCAGATCTTGATTGCAAATTTTCAGCCAAATCGGACATGTTTTGCCTCTACAACGGCTGGAAAACTACAGCGATTTTGTAGGCCTCAAGCCTGTATTATCGCTTTTTTCAAATCTAAATGGACAGAAGTCAGGAACCTTTGACCCTATTGACACAGAAATTGACATACATATATAGACTGATATTGTGATCCTGATTGCAAATTTTGAGCCAAATCAGATATTTTTTGCCTCTAATATGGCCAAAGAGCAACAGCCATTTTGTAGGCCATAAGCCTGTATTATCGCTTTTTTCAAGCCTAAATGGACAGAAGTCAGGAACCTTTGACCCTATCAACACACAAATTTACACACATATATATACAGACAACTTGATCATGAGTACCAATTTTGAGCCCAATCGGACTTTTCCTCTCTTTGTAATAAATAGAAACACACTGATAGGGAATGTTCTGTCTTACTTATAGAGTGATAGATTTCCAGCAGGTTATATGTGGTCTCTTGCTGCGCTCTGGTGGTCATTTGGTGAAACAGCTACAGGTGAATTATTCTAAATTAAAGCTCTGCTGAACTTATTCAATCTTGCTTGTCTTGCTTAATTGAACATATTTATCCTTCTTGTTCATGCTGGTCAGCCGCCTGGGTCATTCTTGTTTATGTTCCACCCAATTAATTTTTTTTTTATTTGCATAATATGCAAAACTTACTTTTGAGATCTTGTCCTTGGCTCCTTGACCAATCATGACATGTTTGGTATCAAACAGTTCAGCAGAGCTTACTCCTCAATAATTATTAAAAAAATCTTTACATTTATAAACAATATGGCCACCATATGCAAATGAGTTCTACCATGGTGCAGTAAAATGTCTTCGAACACTTATAACTTTTGAATGCTTAACCTGACATTAATACCACTTCAGTCCTTTGATCATTACATGATTCTCAGATACCCTGTGAGTTTAAGTAGACATACACCCCCAGGGGGCAGAGCCAATGCTCAATAGCTGTTTCTCTACAACCATACAAGCTATCAAGGTCATCCTTGCCAATTATCATCTATGGCCCATGCACTAATGGTACACCAAATGAAAATTTGATATGGACACTTTTGTGGTCACTATTAGCCAATCACATTCCAGCAAGCTGTTGACAGGCAGAATGTTTATCAGGTCAAAACTTATACACTATATATGGGTTATTTATATGCCCTTTTTATGCCTTGTGTTTTTTTTATTTAAGAACTGAAGTTGTTTCACCAAATGCCCACTAGAGTGCAGCAAGACACCACATAAAACCTGATGAACACTACAGCTCAATTTATCAATGCTTTTCAACTAGTTTACTCACACCACTCATCTAGCATTGTCATTATGGTCTTTATGGTCACGCTGGTTACCCAGCTTGGTTATCCAGTTTGGTGATGACGGTCAACCAGCAACAGGTTTTAAGCCTAACTGGCCTCCAGGGGCCTCTTTGCCTGTGACGCTCGAACCCCGTAAATCGCCGCTTGCGGCTATATTTATTATTATTATTATAGTTCTTATTCTTTTTCTGCCATAGAAGTGATTGGGCAGAAGAAACCGTAAGGCCTACAGGGCTGAGACTTGGTCATATGGTAGTACTTCTCACCGCTACTCAGATTCAAAAGATGAGCCCGATCGGCCTCAAGGGGGCGCTATGGCGAAGGTCAACGCGTTAGGCCTCGTAACTCCTACGCCCTGATAGCTAGAGCAAAAATTCTTGCATTATATGATTTCTTGGGAAATGGCAAATCAAAAAGGTCAATAGAACCACTAAGCTCCGCCCACTTAGATTTTTTGCTATTTAGCATAATATGCAAAACCTTCTTTTGAGAACTTGTCCTAGGGTCATTGACCAATCCTGTCATATTTGGTGTCAAACAACTCAGCAGAGTCCCATCCTCAATAATTATCGAAAAAATTGTGAAATTTGTAAATAACATGGCCGCCATATGCAAATTAATCTTACCGTGGCACACCCAAATTTACTCTAACAGCTGTAACTTTTGAATGCTTAAACCTACACTAATGCCACTTTACACCTTTGATGCCAACATGATTCTGAGGTAGCCCATCAATCTGTGTAGACATACGCCCCCAGGGGGCGGAGCCAAAGCTAAAAATCTGTTTCTCAGGAACCGTACAAGCTATGAAGCTCTCCTTTGGCATGTATCATCTATGGCCTATGTCCTAATGTTTTACTGAAGGAAAATTTGATATGCAAATTTTTGCGATCGTTATTAGCCAATCAGTTTCCAGCAAGCTTTTGACAGGCTGAACAATGACCAATCAGGACGATACTTATACCCTACATGTATCTCAGGGCCTTCTATCATCCATTAAAAAATGGCGTTGATTGGCCTCAAGGGGGCGCTATAGCATAAAATCAGTTATATCTAAAGGTACAAGTGGCCTAGGCTTGTTATTCTTTTTTACTTGTATACTTTGCTGTAGCCTTTACAACTTTGTAATTACATGTGTTTACCAAAAATGCAAAGATTTTCGTCAGTGGCCAAAAGAGTAAAAATTGCTCTTTTCGAACTTGTCTTTAAGTCCTTAATCAATCAAAACAAATTTGGTCTTGATACAATCTTGAGACCCTGTAGGTAATTAATTATCAAAAAAATCTTGACATTTTAACTATTTGAGGCCCATAAATCTTGATCAAACATGTACGTGAAAGCCTTTTCAGAGTTATTTGGCCAAAACTCTGTCAAAGTTTAAAACATGCCAAAACTGTTGAAGCTACTAATTAACAATGATATTTGAAGCCCATGTGCCAAGTATGAGCCAAATAAGTCTTCAGTAGGCTCTACAGTGAAAAAATAACTATTTTCAATTTATTCTATTTATCGCTATTTTCCAACCTAAATGGACAGAAGACAGGAACCTTTCACCCTATCAACACACAAATTTATACACGTATATAGACTGATAATCTGATCTTGATTGCAAATTTTCAGCCAAATCGGACATGTTTTGCCTCTACAACGGCTGGAAAACTACAGCGATTTTGTAGGCCTCAAGCCTGTATTATCGCTTTTTTCAAATCTAAATGGACAGAAGTCAGGAACCTTTGACCCTATTGACACAGAAATTGACATACATATATAGACTGATATTGTGATCCTGATTGCAAATTTTGAGCCAAATCAGATATTTTTTGCCTCTAATATGGCCAAAGAGCAACAGCCATTTTGTAGGCCATAAGCCTGTATTATCACTTTTTTCAAACCTAAATGGTCAGAAGTCAGGAACCTTTGACCCTATCAACACACAAATTTACATACATGTATATACAGACCACTTGATCATGAGTACCAATTTGAAGCCCAATCGGACTTTTCTTCTCTTTTTAATAAATAGAAACACACTGATAGGGAATGTTCTGTCTTTCTGATAGAGTGATAGATTTCCAGCAGGTTATATGTGGTCTCTTGCTGCGCTCTGGTGGTCATTTGGTGAAACAGCTACAGGTGAATTATTCTAAATTAAAGCTCTGCTGAACTTATTCAATCTTGCTTGTCTTGCTTAATTGAACATATTTATCCTTCTTGTTCATGCTGGTCAGCCACCTGGGTCATTCTTGTTTATGCTCCACTCACTTAATTTTTTTTTTAATTTGCATAATATGCAAAACCTACTTTTGAGATCTTGTCCTTGGATCCTTGACCAATCATGACATGTTTGGTGTCAAACAGTTCAGCAGAGCTTACTCCTCAATAATTATTAAAAAAATCTTTACATTTATAAACAATATGGCCGCCATATGCAAATGAGTTCTACCATGGTGCAGTAAAATGTCTTTAACACATAACTTTTGAATGCTTAACCTGACACTAATACCACTTCAGTCCTTTGATCATTACATGATTCTCAGATACCCTGTCAGTTTAAGTAGACATACACCCCTACGGGGCGGGGCCAATGCTCGATAGCTGTTTCTCTAGAACCATACAAGCTATCAAGGTCATCCTAGCCAATTATCATCTATGGCCCATGCACTAATGGTACACCAAATGAAAATTTGATATGGACCCTTTTGTGGTCACTATTAGCCAATCACATTCCAGCAAGCTTTTAACAGGCGGAATGTTAATCAGTTCAAAACTTGTATACTATATACGGGTTATTTATATGCCCTTTTTATGCCTTGTGTTTTTTCAATTTAAGAACTGAATTTGTTTCACCAAATGCCCACTAGAGTGCAGGAAGACACCACATAAAACCTGATGAACACTACAGCTCAATTTATCAATGCTTTTCAACTAGTTTACTCACACCACTCATCTAGCATTGCCATTATGGTCTTTATGGTCACGCTGGTCACCCAGCTTGGTTATGCTGGCCATACAGCTTGGTCATGCTGGCCATTCACATTGGTCATTATGGTCCTGCTGGTCATTCAGCTTTGTCCTCATAGTAATGGTGGTCTTCCAGCTTGGTCATACTGGCCAACCACCTTTGCCATGCTGGTCATCAGTTTGGTCATTATGGTCTTCCAGCTTGGTCAATATGGTCAACAAGTTTGTCATCCAGATTAGTCATGCTGGTAATCTAGCTTGGTCTTCACGGTCATGCTGGTCATCCTCATCCAGTTTGGCGATGCCGGTCAACCGGCAACATGTTTTAAGCCTAACTGGCCTCCAGGGGTCTCTTTGCCTGTAACGCTCGAACCCCGTAAATCGCCGCTTGCGGCTATATTTATTATTATTATTATTATTAGGGGTTCGAGCACGTAGTGCTAGAAACCCTATTGTAATTGTTCTGATTATTATTATTATTATTATAGTTCTTATTCTTTTTCTGCCATAGAAGTGATTGGGCAGAAGAAACCGTAAGGCCTACAGGGCTGAGACTTGGTCATATGGTAGTACTTCTCACCGCTACTCAGATTCAAAAGATGAGCCCGATCGGCCTCAAGGGGGCGCTATGGCGAAGGTCAACGCGTTAGGCCTCGTAACTCCCACACCCTGATAGCTAGAGTAAAAATTCTTGCAGTATATGATTTCTTGGTTAATGGCAAATCAAAAAGGTCAATAGAACCACTAAGCTCCGCCCACTTAGATTTTTTGCTATTTAGCATAATATGCAAAACCTACTTTTGAGAACTTGTTCTAAACTCATTGACCAATCCTGACATGCTTGGTGTCAAACAACTCAGCAGAGTCCCAACCTCAATAATTATCGAAAAAATCTTGAAATTTGTAAACAATATGGCCGCCATATGCAAATTAGTCTTACCGTGCCACACCCAAATTTACTTTAACAGCTGTAACTTTTGAATGCTTAAACCTACACTAATGCCACTTTAGACCTTTGATGCCAACATGATTCTGAGGTAGCAAGTCAATCTGTGTAGACATACGCACCCAGGGGGCGGAGCCAAAGCTAAAAATCTGTTTCTCAGGAACCGTATGAGCTATCAAGCTCCCATTTGGCATGTATCATCTATGGCCTATTACCAAATGATTCACTGAAGGAAAATTTGATATGCAAATTTTTGCAATCGTTATTAGCCAATCAGATTCCAGCAAGCTTTTGACATGCTAAACAATGACCAATCAGGACGATACTTATACCCTACATGTATCTCAGGGCCATCTATCATCCTTTAAAATATGGCGTTGATTGGCCTCAAGGGGGCGCTATAGCAGAAAATCAGTTATATCTAAAGGTACAAGTGGCCTAGGCTTGTTATTCTTTTGTAGTTGTATACTTTGCTATAGCCTTTACAACTTTGTAATTACATTTGTTTACCAAAAATGCAAAGATTTTCATCAGTGGCCAAAAGAATAAAAATTGCTCTTTTCGAACTTGTCTTTAAGTCCTTAATCAATCAAAACAAATTTGGTCTTGATGCAATCCTGAGACCCTGTAGGTAAATAATTATCAAAAAAATCTTGACATTTTAACTATTTGAGGCCCATAAACCTTGATCAAACATGTACGTGAAAGCCTTTTCAGAGTTATTTGGCCAAAACTCTGTCAAAGTTTAAAACATGCCAAAACTGTTGAAGCTACTAATTAACAATGACATTTGAAGCACATGTGCCAAGTATGAGCCAAATAAGTCTTCAGTAGGCTCTACAGTGAAAAAATAACTATTTTCAATTTATTCTATTTATCGCTATTTTCCAACCTAAATGGACAGAAGACAAGAACCTTTCACCATATCAACACACAAATTGATACACATATATAGACTGATCATCTGATCTTGATTGCAAATTTTCAGCCAAATCGGACATGTTTTGCCTCTACAACGGCTGGAAAACTACAGCGATTTTGTAGGCCTCAAGCCTGTATTATCGCTTTTTTCAAATCTAAATGGACAGAAGTCAGGAACCTTTGACCCTATTGACACAGAAATTGACATACATATATAGACTGATATTGTGATCCTGACTGCAAATTTTGAGCCAAATCAGATATTTTTTGCCTCTAATATGGCCAAAGAGCAACAGCCATTTTGTAGGCCATAAGCCTGTATTATCACTTTTTTCAAACCTAAATGGTCAGAAGTCAGGAACCTTTGACCCTATCAACACACAAATTTACATACATGTATATACAGACCACTTGATCATGAGTACCAATTTGGAGCCCAATCGGACTTTTCCTCTCTTTGTAATAAATAGAAACACACTGATAGGGAATGTTCTGTCTTTCTGATAGAGTAATAGATTTCCAGCAGGTTATATGTGGTCTCTTGCTGCGCTCTGGTGGTCATTTGGTGAAACAGCTACAGGTGAATTATTCTAAATTAAAGCTCTGCTGAATTTATTCAATCTTGCTTGTCTTGCTTAATTGAACATATTTATCCTTCTTGTTCATGATGGTCAGCCACCTGGGTCATTCTTGTTTATGCTCCACCCACTTAATTTTTTTTTTAATTTGCATAATATGCAAAACCTACTTTTGAGATCTTGTCCTTGGATCCTTGACCAATCATGACATGTTTGGTGTCAAACAGTTCAGCAGAGCTTACTCCTCAAAAATTATTAAAAAAAATCTTTACATTTATAAACAATATGGCCGCCATATGCAAATGAGTTCTACCATGGTGCAGTAAAATGTCTTTAACACTTATAACTTTTGAATGCTTAACCTGACACTAATACCACTTCAGTCCTTTGATCATTACATGATTCTCAGATACCCTGTCAGTTTAAGTAGACATACACCCCCAGGGGCGGGGCCAATGCTCGATAGCTGTTTCTCTAGAACCATACAAGCTATCAAGGTCATCCTAGCCAATTATCATCTATGGCCCATGCACTAATGGTACACCAAATGAAAATTTGATATGGACACTTTTGTGGTCACTATTAGCCAATCACATTCCAGCAAGCTTTTAACAGGCGGAATGTTAATCAGGTCAAAACTTATATACTATATACGGGTTATTTATATGCCCTTTTTATGCCTTGTGTTTTTTCAATTTAAGAACTGAATTTGTTTCACCAAATGCCCACTAGAGTGCAGTAAGACACCACATAAAACCTGATGAACACTACAGCTCAATTTATCAATGCTTTTCAACTAGTTTACTCACACCACTCATCTAGCATTGCCATTATGGTCTTTATGGTCACGCTGGTCACCCAGCTTGGTTATGCTGGCCATCCAGCTTGGTCATGCTGGTCATCCAGTTTGGTCATTATGGTCTTCCAGCTTGGTCAATATGGTCAACAAGTTTGTCATCCAGATTAGTCATGCTGGTACTCTAGCTTGATCTTCACGGTCATGCTGGTCATCCTCATCCAGTTTGGCGATGCCGGTCAACCGGCAACATGTTTTAAGCCTAACTGGCCTCCAGGGGTCTCTTTGCCTGTAACGCTCGAACCCCGTAAATCGCCGCTTGCGGCTATATTTATTAGGGGTTCGAGCACGTAGTGCTAGAAACCCTATTGTAATTGTTCTGATTATTATTATTAGGGGTTCGAGCACGTAGTGCTAGAAACCCTATTGTAATTGTTCTGATTATTAGGGGTTCGAGCACGTAGTGCTAGAAACCCTATTGTAATTGTTCTGATTATTATTATTATTATTATTCTTATTCTTTTTCTGCCATAGAAGTGATTGGGCAGAAGAAACCGTAAGGCCTACAGGGCTGAGACTTGGTCATATGGTAGTACTTCTCACCGCTACTCAGATTCAAAAGATGAGCCCGATCGGCCTCAAGGGGGCGCTATGGCGAAGGTCAACGCGTTTGGCCTCGTAACTCCTACGCCCTGATAGCTAGAGCAAAAATTCTTGCATTATATGATTCCTTGGTTAATGGCAAATCAAAAAGGTCAATAGAACCACTAAGCTCCGCCCACTTAGATTTTTTGCTATTTAGCATAATATGAAAAACCTACTTTTGAGAACTTGTCCTAGGGTCATTGACCAATCCTGTCATATTTGGTGTCAAACAACTCAGCAGATTCCCAACCTCAATAATTATTAAAAAAATTGTGAAATTTGTAAACTATATGGCCGCCATATGCAAATTAATCTTACCGTGGCACACCCAAATTTACTCTAACAGCTGTAACTTTTGAATGCTTAAACCTACACTAATGCCACTTTACAACTTTGATGCCAACATGATTCTGAGGTAGCCCGTCAATCTGTGTAGACATACGCCCCCAGGGGGCGGAGCCAAAGCTAAAAATCTGTTTCTCAGGAACCGTACAAGCTATGAAGCTCTCCTTTGGCATGTATCATCTATGGCCTATGTCCTAATGTTTTACAGAAGGAAAATTTGATATGCAAATTTTTGCGATCGTTATTAGCCAATCAGATTCCAGCAAGCTTTTGACATGCTAAACAATGACCAATCAGGACGATACTTATACCCTACATGTATTTCAGGGCCTTCTATCATCCATTAAAATATGGCGTTGATTGGCCTCAAGGGGGCGCTATAGCAGAAAATCAGTTATATCTAAAGGTACAAGTGGCCTAGGCTTGTTATTCTTTTTTAGTTGTATACTTTGCTGTAGCCTTTACAACTTTGTAATTACATGTGTTTACCAAAAATGCAAAGATTTTCATCAGTGGCCAAAAGAGTAAAAATTGCTCTTTTCGAACTTGTCTTTAAGTCCTTAATCAATCAAAACAAATTAGGTCTTGATGCAATCTTCAGACCCTGTAGGTAAATAATTATCAAAAAAATCTTGACATTTTAACTATTTGAGGCCCATAAACCTTGATCAAACATGTACGTGAAAGCCTTTTCAGAGTTATTTGGCCAAAACTCTGTCAAAGTTTAAAACATGCCAAAACTGTTGAAGCTACTAATTAACAATGACATTTGAAGCACATGTGCCAAGTATGAGCCAAATAAGTCTTCAGTAGGCTCTACAGTGAAAAAATAACTATTTTCAATTTATTCTATTTATCGCTATTTTCCAACCTAAGTGGACAGAAGACAGGAACCTTTCACCCTATCAACACACAAATTTATACACATATATAGACTGATAATCTGATCTTGATTGCAAATTTTCAGCCAAATCGGACTTGTTTTGCCTCTACAACGGCTGGAAAACTACAGCGATTTTGTAGGCCTCAAGCCTGTATTATCGCTTTTTTCAAATCTAAATGGACAGAAGTCAGGAACCTTTGACCCTATCGACACATAAATTGACATACATATATAGACTGATATTGTGATCTTGAATGCAAATTTTGAGCCAAATCAGATATTTTTTGCCTCTAATATGGCCAAAGAGCAACAGCCATTTTGTAGGCCATAAGCCTGTATTATCGCTTTTTTCAAGCCTAAATGGACAGAAGTCAGGAACCTTTGACCCTATCAACACACAAATTTACACACATATATATACAGACGACTTGATCATGAGTACGAATTTGGAGCCCAATCGGACTTTTCTTCTCTTTTTAATAAATAGAAACACACTGATAGGGATTGTTCTGTCTTACTTATAGAGTGATAGATTTCCAGCAGGTTATATGTGGTCTCTTGCTGCGCTCTGGTGGTCATTTGGTGAAACAGCTACAGGTGAATTATTCTAAATTAAAGCTCTGTTGAACTTATTCAATCTTGCTTGTCTTGCTTAATTGAACATATTTATCCTTCTTCTTCATGATGGTCAGCCGCCTGGGTCATTCTTGTTTATGCTCCACACAATTAATTTTTTTTTAATTTGCATAATATGCAAAACCTACTTTTGAGATCTTGTCCTTGGATCCTTGACCAATCATGACATGTTTGGTGTCAAACAGTTCAGCAGAGCTTACTCCTCAATAATTATTAAAAAAATCTTTACATTTATAAACAATATGGCCGCCATATGCAACTGAGTTCTACCATGGTGCAGTAAAATGTCTTTCACACTTATAACTTTTGAATGCTTAACCTGACACTAATACCACTTCAGTCCTTTGATCATTACATGATTCTCAGATACCCTGTCAGTTTAAGTAGACATACACCCCTACGGGGCGGGGCCAATGCTCGATAGCTGTTTCTCTAGAACCATACAAGCTATCAAGGTCATCCTAGCCAATTATCATCTATGGCCCATGCACTAATGGTACACCAAATGAAAATTTGATATGGACACTTTTGTGGTCACTATTAGCCAATCACATTCCAGCAAGCTTTTAACAGGCGGAATGTTAATCAGGTCAAAACTTATATACTATATACGGGTTATTTATATGCCCTTTTTATGCCTTGTGTTTTTTCAATTTAAGAACTGAATTTGTTTCACCAAATGCCCACTAGAGTGCAGTAAGACACCACATAAAACCTGATGAACACTACAGCTCAATTTATCAATGCTTTTCAACTAGTTTACTCACACCACTCATTTAGCATTGCCATTATGGTCTTTATGGTCACGCTGGTCACCCAGCTTGGTTATGCTGGCCATCCAGCTTGGTCATGCTGGCCATTCACATTGGTCATTATGGTCCTGCTGGTCATTCAGCTTTGTCCTCATAGTAATGGTGGTCTTCCAGCTTGGTCATACTGGCCAACCACCTTTGCCATGCTGGTCATCCAGTTTGGTCATTATGGTCTTCCAGCTTGGTCAATATGGTCAACAAGTTTGTCATCCAGATTACTCATGCTGGTAATCTAGCTTGGTCTTCACGGTCATTCTGGTCATCCTCATCCAGTTTGGCGATGCCGGTCAACCGGCAACATGTTTTAAGCCTAACTGGCCTCCGGGGTCTCTTTGCCTGTAACGCTCGAACCCCGTAAATCGCCGCTTGCGGCTATATTTATTAGGGGTTCGAGCACGTAGTGCTAGAAACCCTATTGTAATTGTTCTGATTATTATTATTATTATAGTTCTTATTCTTTTTCTGCCATAGAAGTGATCGGGCAGAAGAAACCGTAAGGCCTACAGGGCTGAGACTTGGTCATATGGTAGTACTTCTCACCGCTACTCAGATTCAAAAGATGAGCCCGATCGGCCTCAAGGGGGCGCTATGGCGTAGGTCAACGCGTTTGGCCTCGTAACTCCTACGCCCTGATAGCTAGAGCAAAAATTCTTGCATTATATGATTCCTTGGTTAATGGCAAATCAAAAAGGTCAATAGAACCACTAAGCTCCGCCCACTTAGATTTTTTGTTGTTTAGCATAATATGCAAAACCTACTTTTGAGAACTTGTCCTAGGGTCATTGACCAATCCTGTCATATTTGGTGTCAAACAACTCAGCAGAGTCCCAACCTCAATAATTATCGAAAAAATTGTGACATTTGTAAACAATATGGCCGCCATATGCAAATTAATCTTACCGTGGCACACCCAAATTTACTCTAACAGCTGTAACTTTTGAATGCTTAAACCTACACTAATGCCACTTTACAACTTTGATGTCAACATGATTCTGAGGTAGCCCGTCAATCTGTGTAGACATACGCATACAGGGGGCGGAGCCAAAGCTAAAAATCTGTTTCTCAGGAACCGTACAAGCTATGAAGCTCTCCTTTGGCATGTATCATCTATGGCCTATGTCCTAATGTTTTACAGAAGGAAAATTTGATATGCAAATTTTTGCGATCGTTATTAGCCAATCAGTTTCCAGCAAGCTTTTGACAGGCTAAACAATGACCAATCAGGACGATACTTATACCCTACATGTAGCAAAGGGCCTTCTATCATCCATTAAAATATGGCGTTGATTGGCCTCAAGGGGGCGCTATAGCAGAAAATAAGTTATATCTAAAGGTACAAGTGGCCTAGGCTTGTTATTCTTTTTTAGTTGTATACTTTGCTGTAGCCTTTACAACTTTGTAATTACATATGTTTACCAAAAATGCAAAGATTTTCATCAGTGGCCAAAAGAGTAAAAATTGCAATTTTCGAACTTGTCTTTAAGTCCTTAATCAATCAAAAGAAATTTGATCTTGATGCAATCTTGAGACCCTGTAGGTAAATAATTATCAAAAAAATCTTGACATTTTAACTATTTGAGGCCCATAAACCTTGATCAAACATGTACGTGAAAGCCTTTTCAGAGTTATTTGGCCAAAACTCTGTCAAAGTTTAAAACATGCCAAAACTGTTGAAGCTACTAATTAACAATGACATTTGAAGTACATGTGCCAAGTATGAGCCAAATAAGTCTTCAGTAGGCTCTACAGTGAAAAAATAACTATTTTCAATTTATTCTATTTATCGCTATTTTCCAACCTAAATGGACAGAAGACAGGAACCTTTCACCCTATCAACACACAAATTTATACACATATATAGACTGATAATCTGATCTTGATTGCAAATTTTCAGCCAAATCGGACATGTTTTGCCTCTACAACGGCTGGGAAACTACAGCGATTTTGTAGGCCTCAAGCCTGTATTATCGCTTTTTTCAAATCTAAATGGACAGAAGTCAGGAACCTTTTACCCTATTGACACAGAAATTGACATACATATATAGACTGATATTGTGATCCTGATTGCAAATTTTGAGCCAAATCAGATATTTTTTGCCTCTAATATGGCCAAAGAGCAACAGCCATTTTGTAGGCCATAAGCCTGTATTATCGCTTTTTTCAAACCTAAATGGTCAGAAGTCAGGAACCTTTGACCCTATCAACACACAAATTTACATACATGTATATACAGACCACTTGATCATGAGTACCAATTTGGAGCCCAATCGGACTTTTCTTCTCTTTTTAATAAATAGAAACACACTGATAGGGAATGTTCTGTCTTTCTGATAGAGTGATAGATTTCCAGCAGGTTATATGTGGTCTCTTGCTGCGCTCTGGTGGTCATTTGGTGAAACAGCTACAGGTGAATTATTCTAAATTAAAGCTCTGCTGAACTTATTTAATCTTGCTTGTCTTGCTTAATTGAACATATTTATCCTTCTTGTTCATGCTGGTCAGCCGCCTGGGTCATTCTTGTTTATGCTCCACCCACTTAATTTTTTTTTAAATTTGCATAATATGCAAAACCTACTTTTGAGATCTTGTCCTTGGATCCTTGACCAATCATGACATGTTTGGTGTCAAACAGTTCAGCAGAGCTTACTCCTCAATAATTATTAAAAAAATATTTACATTTATAAACAATATGGCCGCCATATGCAAATGAGTTCTACCATGGTGCAGTAAAATGTCTTTAACACTTATAACTTTTGAATGCTTAACCTGACACTAATACCACTTCAGTCCTTTGATCATTACATGATTCTCAGATACTCTGTCAGTTTAAGTAGACATACACCCCCCCAGGGGGCGGGGCCAATGCTCGATAGCTGTTTCTCTAGAACCATACAAGCTATCAAGGTCATCCTAGCCAATTATCATCTATGGCCCATGCACTAATGGTACACCAAATGAAAATTTGATATGGACACTTTTGTGGTCACTATTAGCCAATCACATTCCAGCAAGCTTTTAACAGGTGGAATGTTAATCAGGTCAAAACTTATATACTATATACGGGTTATTTATATGCCCTTTTTATGCCTTGTGTTTTTTCAATTTAAGAACTGAATTTGTTTCACCAAATGCGCACTAGAGTGCAGTAAGACACCACATAAAACCTGATGAACACTACAGCTCAATTTATCAATGCTTTTCAACTAGTTTACTCACACCACTCATCTAGCATTGCCATAATGGTCTTTATGGTCACGCTGGTCACCCAGCTTGGTCATGCTGGCCATTCACATTGGTCATTATGGTCCTGCTGGTCATTCAGCTTTGTCCTCATAGTAATGGTGGTCTTCCAGCTTGGTCATACTGGCCAACCACCTTTGCCATGCTGGTCATCCAGTTTGGTCATTATGGTCTTCCAGCTTGGTCAATATGGTCAACAAGTTTGTCATCCAGATTAGTCATGCTGGTAATCTAGCTTGGTCTTCACGGTCATGCTGGTCATCCTCATCCAGTTTGGCGATGCCGGTCAACCGGCAACATGTTTTAAGCCTAACTGGCCTCCAGGGGTCTCTTTGCCTGTAACGCTCGAACCCCGTAAATCGCCGCTTGCGGCTATATTTATTATTATTATTATTATAGTTCTTATTCTTTTTCTGCCATAGAAGTGATTGGGCAGAAGAAACCGTAAGCCCTACAGGGCTGAGACTTGGTCATATGGTAGTACTTCTCACCGCTACTCAGATTCAAAAGATGAGCCCGATCGGCCTCAGGGGGGCGCTATGGCGAAGGTCAGCGCGTTTGGCCTCGTAACTCCTACGCCCTGATAGCTAGAGCAAAAATTCTTGCATTATATGATTCCTTGGTTAATGGCAAATCAAAAAGGTCAATAGAACCACTAAGCTCCGCCCACTTAGATTTTTTGCTATTTAGCATAATATGCAAAACCTACTTTTGAGAACTTGTCCTAGGGTCATTGACCAATCCTGTCATATTTGGTGCCAAACAACTCAGCAGAGTCCCAAGCTCAATAATTATCAAAAAAATTGGGAAATTTGTAAACAATATGGCCGCCATATGCAAATTAATCTTACCGTGGCACACCCAAATTTACTTTAACAGCTGTAACTTTTGAATGCCTAAACCGACACTAATGCCACTTTAGACCTATGATGCCAACATGATTCTTAGGTAGCATGTCAATCTGTGTAGACATACGCCCCCAGGGGGCGGAGCCAAAGCTAAAAATCTGTTTCTCAGGAACCGTACAAGCTATGAAGCTCTCCTTTGGCATGTATCATCTATGGCCTATGTCCTAATGTTTTACAGAAGGAAAATTTGATATGCAAATTTTTGCAATCGTTATTAGCCAATCAATTTCAAGCAAGCTTTTGACATGCTAAACAATGACCAATGAGGACGATACTTATACCCTACATGTATCTCAGGGCCTTCTATCATCCATTAAAATATGGCGTTGATTGGCCTCAAGGGGGCGCTATAGCAGAAAATCAGTTATATCTAAAGGTACAAGTGGCCTAGGCTTGTTATTCTTTTTTATTTGTATACTTTGCTGTAGCCTTTACAACTTTGTAATTACATATGTTTACCAAAAATGCAAAGATTTTCATCAGTGGCCAAAAGAGTAAAAATTGCTCTTTTCGAACTTGTCTTTAAGTCCTTAATCAATCAAAACAAATTTGGTCTTGATGCGATCTTGAGACCCTGTAGGTAAATAATTATCAAAAAAATCTTGACATTTTAACTATTTGAGGCCCATAAACCTTGATCAAACATGTACGTGAAAGCCTTTTCAGAGTTATTTGGCCAAAACTCTGTCAAAGTTTAAAACATGCCAAAACTGTTGAAGCTACTAATTAACAATGACATTTGAAGTACATGTGCCAAGTATGAGCCAAATAAGTCTTCAGTAGGCTCTACAGTGAAAAAATAACTATTTTCAATTTATTCTATTTATCGCTATTTTCCAACCTAAATGGACAGAAGACAGGAAACTTTCACCCTATCGACACACAAATTTAAACACATATATAGACTGATAATCTGATCTTGATTGCAAATTTTCAGCCAAATCGGACATGTTTTGCCTCTACAACGGCTGGAAAACTACAGCGATTTTGTAGGCCTCAAGCCTGTATTATCGCTTTTTTCCAATCTAAATGGACAGAAGTCAGGAACCTTTGACCCTATTGACACAGAAATTGACATACATATATAGACTGATATTGTGATCCTGATTGCAAATTTTGAGCCAAATCAGATATTTTATGCCTCTAATATGGCCAAAGAGCAACAGCCATTTTGTAGGCCATAAGCCTGTATTATCACTTTTTTCAAACCTAAATGGTCAGAAGTCAGGAACCTTTGACCCTATCAACACACAAATTTACATACATGTATATACAGACCACTTGATCATGAGTACCAATTTGGAGCCCAATCGGACTTTTCTTCTCTTTTTAATAAATAGAAACACACTGATAGGGAATGTTCTGTCTTACTTATAGAGTGATAGATTTCCAGCAGGTTATATGTGGTCTCTTGCTGCGCTCTGGTGGTCATTTGGTGAAACAGCTACAGGTGAATTATTCTAAATTAAAGCTCTGCTGAACTTATTCAATCTTGCTTATCTTGCTTAATTGAACATATTTATCCTTCTTGTTCATGATGGTCAGCCACCTGGGTAATTCTTGTTTATGCTCCACCCACTTAATTTTTTTTTTAAATTTGCATAATATGGAAAACCTACTTTTGAGATCTTGTCCTTGGACCCTTGACCAATCATGACATGTTTGGTGTCAAACAGTTCAGCAGAGCTTACTCCTCAATAATTATTTAAAAAATCTTTACATTTATAAACAATATGGCCGCCATATGCAAATGAGTTCTACCATGGTGCAGTAAAATGTCTTTAACACTTATAACTTTTGAATGCTTAACCTGACACTAATACCACTTCAGTCCTTTGATCATTACATGATTCTCAGATACCCTGTCAGTTTAAGTAGACATACACCCCCAGGGGGCGGGGCCAATGCTCGATAGCTGTTTCTCTAGAACCATCCAAGCTATCAAGGTCATCCTAGCCAATTATCATCTATGGCCCATGCACTAATGGTACACCAAATGAAAATTTGATATGGACACTTTTGTGGTCACTATTAGCCAATCACATTCCAGCAAGCTTTTAACAGGCGGAATGTTAATCAGGTCAAAATTTATATACTATATACGGGTTATTTATATGCCCTTTTTATGCCTTGTGTTTTTTTCAATTTAAGAACTGAATTTGTTTCACCAAATGCCCACTAGAGTGCAGTAAGACACCACATAAAACCTGATGAACACTACAGCTCAATTTATCAATGCTTTTCAACTAGTTTACTCACACCACTCATCTAGCATTGCCATTATGGTCTTTATGGTCACGCTGGTCACCCAGCTTGGTTATGCTGGCCATCCAGCTTGGTCATGCTGGCCATTCACATTGGTCATTATGGTCCTGCTGGTCATTCAGCTTTGTCCTCATAGTAATGGTGGTCTTCCAGCTTGGTCATACTGGCCAACCACCTTTGCCATGCTGGTCATCCAGTTTGGTCATTATGGTCTTCCAGCTTGGTCAATATGGTCAACAAGTTTGTCATCCAGATTAGTCATGCCGGTAATCTAGCTTGGTCTTCACGGTCATGCTAGTCATCCTCATCCAGTTTGGCGATGCCGGTCAACCGGCAACATGTTTTAAGCCTAACTGGCCTCCAGGGGTCTCTTTGCCTGTAACGCTCGAACCCCGTAAATCGCCGCTTGCGGCTATATTTATTATTATTATTATTATTATAGTTCTTATTCTTTTTCTGCCATAGAAGTGATTGGGCAGAAGAAACCGTAAGGCCTACAGGGCTGAGACTTGGTCATATGGTAGTACTTCTCACCGCTACTCAGATTCAAAAGATGAGCCCGATCGGCCTCAAGGGGGCGCTATGGCGAAGGTCAACGCGTTTGGCCTCGTAACTCCTACGCCCTGATAACTAGAGCAAAAATTCTTGCATTATATGATTCCTTGGTTAATGGCAAATCAAAAAGGTCAATAGAACCACTAAGCTCCGCCCACTTAGATTTTTTGCTATTTAGCATAATATGCAAAACCTACTTTTGAGAACTTGTCCTAGGGTCATTGACCAATCCTGTCACATTTGGTGTCAAACAACTCAGCAGAGTCCCAACCTCAATAATTATCGAAAAAATTGTGAAATTTGTAAACAATATGGCCGCCATATGCAAATTAATCTTACCGTGGCACACCCAAATTTACTCTAACAGCTGTAACTTTTGAATGCTTAAACTTACACTAATGCCACTTTACAACTTTGATGCCAACATGATTCTGAGGTAGCCCGTCAATCTATGTAGACATACGCCCCCAGGGGGCGGAGCCAAAGCTAAAAATCTGTTTCTCAGGAATCGTACAAGCTATGAAGCTCTCCTTTGACATATATCATCTATGGCCTATGTCCTAATGTTTTACAGAAGGAAAATTTGATATGCAAATTTTTGCGATCGTTATTAGCCAATCAGATTCCAGCAAGCTTTTGACATGCTAAACAATGACCAATCAGGACGATACTTATACACTACATGTATCTCAGGGCCTTCTATCATCCATTAAAATATGGCGTTGATTGGCCTCAAGGGGGCGCTATAGCAGAAAATCAGTTATATCTAAAGGTACAAGTGGCCTAGGCTTGTTATTCTTTTTTAGTTGTATACTTTGCTGTAGCCTTTACAACTTTGTAATTACATGTGTTTACCAAAAATGCAAAGATTTTCATCAGTGGCCAAAAGAGTAAAAATTGCTCTTTTCGAACTTGTCTTTAAGTCCTTAATCAATCAAAACAAATTTGGTCTTGATGCAATCTTGAGACCCTGTAGGTAAATAATTATCAAAAAAATCTTGACATTTTAACTACTTGAGGCCCATAAACCTTGATCAAACATGTACGTGAAAGCCTTTTCAGAGTTATTTGGCCAAAACTCTGTCAAAGTTTAAAACGTGCCAAAACTGTTGAAGCTACTAATTAACAATGACATTTGAAGTACATGTGCCAAGTATGAGCCAAATAAGTCTTCAGTAGGCTCTACAGTGAAAAAATAACTATTTTCAATTTATTCTATTTATCGCTATTTTCCAACCTAAATGGACAGAAGACAGGAACCTTTCACCCTATCAACACACAAATTTATACACATATATAGACTGATAATCTGATCTTGATTGCAAATTTTCAGCCAAATCGGACATGTTTTGCCTCTACAACGGCTGGAAAACTACAGCGATTTTGTAGGCCTCAAGCCTGTATTATCGCTTTTTTCAAATCTAAATGGACAGAAGTCAGGAACCTTTGACCCTATTGACACAGAAATTGACATACATATATAGACTGATATTGTGATCCTGATTGCAAATTTTGAGCCAAATCAGATATTTTTTGCCTCTAATATGGCCAAAGAGCAACAGCCATTTTGTAGGCCATAAGCCTGTATTATCGCTTTTTTCAAGCCTAAATGGACAGAAGTCAGGAACCTTTGACCCTATCAACACACAAATTTACAAACATATATATATACAGACCACTTGATCATGAGTACCAATTTGGAGCCCAATCGGACTTTTCTTCTCTTTTTAATAAATAGAAACACACTGATAGGGAATGTTCTGTCTTACTTATAGAGTGATAGATTTCCAGCAGGTTATATGTGGTCTCTTGCTGCGCTCTGGTGGTCATTTGGTGAAACAGTTACAGTTGAATTATTCTAAATAAAAGCTCTGCTGAACTTATTTAATCTTGCTTGTCTTGCTTAATTGAACATCTGTATCCTTCTTGGTCATGCTAGTCAGCCACCTGGGTCATTCTTGTTTATGCTCCACACAATTTTTTTTTTTTTATTTGCATAATATGCAAAACCTACTTTTGAGAACTTGTCTTTGCCTCCTTGTCCAATCATGACATGTTTGGTGTCAAACAGTTCAGCAGAGCTTACTCCTCAATAATTATTAAACAAAATCTTTACATTTATAAACAATATGGCCGCCATATGCAAATTAGTTTTTCCATGGTGCAGTAAAATGTCTTTAACACTTATAACTTTTGAATGCTTAACCTGACACTAATACCACTTCAGTCCTTTGATCATTACATGACTCTCAGATACCCTGTCAGTGTAAGTAGACATACACCCCCAGGGTGCGGAGCCAATGCTCGATAGCTGTTTCTCTAGAACCATACAAGCTATCAAGGTCATCCTTGCCAATTATCATCTATGGCCCATGCACTAATGGTACACCAAAGGAAATGTTGATACATTTTTGTGGTCACTATTAGCCAATCACTTTCCAGCAAGCTTTTGACAGGCTGAATGTTAATCAGGTAAAAACGTATACACCATATGTGAGTTATTTATATGTGGCCTTTTTATGCCTCACCACTAGGCTCCCATCAGGATTAATGTGGTTTGTATTTTTCAATTTAAGAACTGATGTTGTTTCACCAAATGCCCACTAGAGTGCAGAAAGACACCACATAAAACCTGCTGAACACTACAGCTCAATTTATCAATGCTTTTTACAACTAGTTTACTCACATCACTCATCTAGCATGGTTATTATGGTCATGCTAGTCAACCAGCTTGGTCCTTATTTTCATTCTGGTCAACTAGCTGGGTATTTTGGTCATGCTGGTCAACCACCTGGGTCTTTATGTTCATGCTGGTCAATCAGCTGGGTCTTTATGGTCATGCTGGTCTACCAGCTGGGTCTTTATGGTCATGCTGGTCTAACACCTGGGTCTTTATGGTCATAATGGTCACCCACCTTGGTTATCCAGTTTGGTGATGACGGTCAACCAGCAACAGGTTTTAAGCCTAACTGGCCTCCAGGGGCCTCTTTGCCTGTAACGCTCGAACCCCGTAAATCGCCGCTTGCGGCTATATTTATTATAGTTCTTATTCTTTTTCTGCCATAGAAGTGATTGGGCAGAAGAAACCGTAAGGCCTACAGGGCTGAGACTTGGTCATATGGTAGTACTTCTCACCGCTACTCAGATTCAAAACATGAGCCCGATCGGCCTCAAGGGGGCGCTATGGCGAACGTCAACGCGTTTGGCCTCGTAACTCCTACACCCTGATAGCTAGAGCAAAAATTCTTGCATTGTATGATTCCTTGGTTAATGGCAAATCAAAAAGGTCAATAGAACCACTAAGCTCCGCCCACTTAGATTTTTTGCTATTTAGCATAATATGCAAAACCTACTTTTGAGAACTTGTCCTAGGGTCATTGACCAATCCTGTCATTTTTGGTGTCAAACAACTCAGCAGAGTCCCAACCTTAATAATTATCGAAAAAATTGTGAAATTTGTAAACAATATGGCCGCCATATGCACATTAATCTTACCGTGGCACACCCAAATTTACTCTAACAGCTGTAACTTTTGAATGCTTAAACCTACACTAATGTCACTTTACAACTTTGATGCCAACATGATTCTGAGGTAGCCCGTCAATCTGTGTAGACATACGCCCCCAGGGGGCGGAGCCAAAGCTAAAAATCTGTTTCTCAGGAACCGTACAAGCTATGAAGCTCTCCTTTGACATGTATCATCTATGGCCTATGTCCTAATGTTTTACAGAAGGAAAAGTTGATATGCAAATTTTTGCGATCGTTATTAGCCAATCAGTTTCCAGCAAGCTTTTGACATGCTAAACAATGACCAATCAGGACGATACTTATACACTACATGTATCTCAGGGCCTTCTATCATCCATTAAAATATGGCGTTGATTGGCCTCAAGGGGGCGCTATAGCAGAAAATCAGTTATATCTAAAGGTACAAGTGGCCTAGGCTTGTTATTCTTTTTTAGTTGTATACTTTGCTGTAGCCTTTACAACTTTGTAATTACATGTGTTTACCAAAAATGCAAAGATTTTCATCAGTGGCCAAAAGAGTAAAAATTGCTCTTTTCGAACTTGTCTTTAAGTCCTTAATCAATCAAAACAAATTTGGTCTTGATGCAATCTTGAGACCCTGTAGGTAAATAATTATCAAAAAAATCTTGACATTTTAACTACTTGAGGCCCATAAACCTTGATCAAACATGTACGTGAAAGCCTTTTCAGAGTTATTTGGCCAAAACTCTGTCAAAGTTTAAAACGTGCCAAAACTGTTGAAGCTACTAATTAACAATGACATTTGAAGTACATGTGCCAAGTATGAGCCAAATAAGTCTTCAGTAGGCTCTACAGTGAAAAAATAACTATTTTCAATTTATTCTATTTATCGCTATTTTCCAACCTAAATGGACAGAAGACAGGAACCTTTCACCCTATCAACACACAAATTTATACACATATATAGACTGATAATCTGATCTTGATTGCAAATTTTCAGCCAAATCGGACATGTTTTGCCTCTACAACGGCTGGAAAACTACAGCGATTTTGTAGGCCTCAAGCCTGTATTATCGCTTTTTTCAAATCTAAATGGACAGAAGTCAGGAACCTTTGACCCTATTGACACAGAAATTGACATACATATATAGACTGATATTGTGATCTTGATTGCAAATTTTGAGCCAAATCAGATATTTTTTGCCTCTAATATGGCCAAAGAGCAACAGCCATTTTGTAGGCCATAAGCCTGTATTATCACTTTTTTCAAACCTAAATGGTCAGAAGTCAGGAACCTTTGACCCTATCAACACACAAATTTACATACATGTATATACAGACCACTTGATCATGAGTACCAATTTGGAGCCCAATCGGACTTTTCTTCTCTTTTTAATAAATAGAAACACACTGATAGGGAATGTTCTGTCTTACTTATAGAGTGGTAGATTTCCAGCAGGTTATATGTGGTCTCTTGCTGCGCTCTGGTGGTCATTTGGTGAAACAGTTACATTTGAATTATTCTAAATTAAAGCTCTGCTGAACTTATTCAATCTTGCTTGTCTTGCTTAATTGAACATATTTATCCTTCTTGTTCATGCTGGTCAGCCGCCTGGGTCATTCTTGTTTATGCTCCACCCACTTAATTTTTTTTTAATTTGCATAATATGCAAAACCTACTTTTGAGATCTTGTCCTTGGATCCTTGACCAATCATGACATGTTTGGTGTCAAACAGTTCAGCAGAGCTTACTCCTCAATAATTATTTAAAAAATCTTTACATTTATAAACAATATGGCCGCCATATGCAAATGAGTTCTACCATGGTGCAGTAAAATGTCTTTAACACTTATAACTTTTGAATGCTTAACCTGACACTAATACCACTTCAGTCCTTTGATCATTACATGATTCTCAGATACCCTGTCAGTATAAGTAGACATACACCCCCCCAGGGGGCGGGGCCAATGCTCGATAGCTGTTTCTCTAGAACCATACAAGCTATCAAGGTCATCCTAGCCAATTATCATCTATGGCCCATGCACTAATGGTACACCAAATGAAAATTTGATATGGACACTTTTGTGGTCACTATTAGCCAATCACATTCCAGCAAGCTTTTAACAGGCGGAATGTTAATCAGGTCAAAACTTATATACTATATACGGGTTATTTATATGCCCTTTTTATGCCTTGTGTTTTTTCAATTTAAGAACTGAATTTGTTTCACCAAATGCCCACTAGGGTGCAGTAAGACACCACATAAAACCTGATGAACACTACAGCTCAATTTATCAATGCTTTTCAACTAGTTTACTCACACCACTCATCTAGCATTGCCATTATGGTCTTTATGGTCACGCTGGTCACCCAGCTTGGTTATGCTGGCCATCCAGCTTGGTCATGCTGGCCATTCACATTGGTCATTATGGTCCTGCTGGTCATTCAGCTTTGTCCTCATAGTAATGGTGGTCTTCCAGCTTGGTCATACTGGCCAACCACCTTTGCCATGCTGGTCATCCAGTTTGGTCATTATGGTCTTCCAGCTTGGTCAATATGGTCAACAAGTTTGTCATCCAGATTAGTCATGCTGGTAATCTAGCTTGGTCTTCACGGTCATGCTGGTCATCCTCATCCAGTTTGGCGATGCCGGTCAACCGGCAACATGTTTTAAGCCTAACTGGCCTCCAGGGGTCTCTTTGCCTGTAACGCTCGAACCCCGTAAATCGCCGCTTGCGGCTATATTTAGGGGTTCGAGCACGTAGTGCTAGAAACCCTATTGTAATTGTTCTGATTATTATTATTATTATAGTTCTTATTCTTTTTCTGCCATAGAAGTGATTGGGCAGAAGAAACCGTAAGGCCTACAGGGCTGAAACTTGGTCATATGGTAGTACTTCTCACCGCTACTCAGATTCAAAAGATGAGCCCGATCGGCCTCAAGGGGGCGCTATGGCAAAGGTCAACGCGTTTGGCCTCGTAACTCCTACGCCCTGATAGCTAGAGCAAAAATTCTTGCATTATATGATTCCTTGGTTAATGGCAAATCAAAAAGGTCAATAGAACCACTAAGCTCCGCCCACTTAGATTTTTTGCTATTTAGCATAATATGCAAAACCTACTTTTGAGAACTTGTCCTAGGGTCATTGACCAATCCTGTCATATTTGGTGTCAAACAACTCAGCAGAGTCCCAAGCTCAATAATTATCGAAAAAATTGAGAATTTTTTAAACAATATGGCCGCCATATGCAAATTAATCTTACCGTGGCACACCCAAATTTACTCTAACAGCTGTAACTTTTGAATGCTTAAACCTACACTAATGCCACTTTAGACCGTTGATGCCAACATGATTCTGAGGTAGCCCGTCAATCTGTGTAGACATACGCCCCCAGGGGGCGGAGCCAAAGCTAAAAATCTGTTTCTCAGGAACCGTACAAGCTATGAAGCTCTCCTTTGGCATGTATCATCTATGGCCTATGTCCTAATGTTTTACAGAAGGAAAATTTGATATGCAAATTTTTGCGATCGTTATTAGCCAATCAGATTCCAGCAAGCTTTTGACATGCTAAACAATGACCAATCAGGACGATACTTATACCCTACATGTATCTCAGGGCCTTCTATCATCCATTAAAATATGGCGTTGATTGGCCTCAAGGGGGCGCCATAGCAGAAAATCAGTTATATCTAAAGGTACAAGTGGCCTAGGCTTGTTATTCTTTTTTAGTTGTATACTTTGCTGTAGCCTTTACAACTTTGTAATTACATATGTTTACCAAAAATGCAAAGATTTTCATCAGTGGCCAAAAGAGTAAAAATTGCTCTTTTCGAACTTGTCTTTAAGTCCTTAATCAATCAAAACAAATTTGGTCTTGATGCAATCTTGAGACCCTGTAGGTAAATAATTATCAAAAAAATCTTGACATTTTAACTATTTGAGGCCCATAAACCTTGATCAAACATGTACGTGAAAGCCTTTTCAGAGTTATTTGGCCAAAACTCTGTCAAAGTTTAAAACATGCCAAAACTGTTGAAGCTACTAATTAACAATGACATTTGAAGTACATGTGCCAAGTATGAGCCAAATAAGTCTTCAGTAGGCTCTACAGTGAAAAAATAACTATTTTCAATTTATTCTATTTATCGCTATTTTCCAACCTAAATGGACAGAAGACAGGAACCTTTCACCCTATCAACACACAAATTTATACACATATATAGACTGATAATTTGATCTTGATTGCAAATTTTCAGCCAAATCGGACATGTTTTGCCTCTACAACGGCTGGAAAACTACAGCGATTTTGTAGGCCTCAAGCCTGTATTATCGCTTTTTTCAAATCTAAATGGACAGAAGTCAGGAACCTTTGACCCTATTGACACAGAAATTGACATACATATATAGACTGATATTTTGATCCTGATTGCAAATTTTGAGCCAAATCAGATATTTTTTGCCTCTAATATGGCCAAAGAGCAACAGCCATTTTGTAGGCCATAAGTCTGTATTATCACTTTTTTCATACCTAAATGGTCAGAAGTCAGGAACCTTTGACCCTATCAACACACAAATTTACATACATGTACATACAGACCACTTGATCATGAGTACCAATTTGGAGCCCAATCGGACTTTTCTTCTCTTTTTAATAAATAGAAACACACTGATAGGGAATGTTCTGTCTTTCTGATAGAGTGATAGATTTCCAGCAGGTTATATGTGGTCTCTTGCTGCGCTCTGGTGGTCATTTGGTGAAACAGCTACAGGTGAATTATTCTAAATTAAAGCTCTGCTGAACTTATTCAATCTTGCTTGTCTTGCTTAATTGAACATATTTATCCTTCTTGTTCATGCTGGTCAGCCGCCTGGGTCATTCTTGTTTATGCTCCACCCACTTAATTTTTTTTTAAATTTGCATAATATGCAAAACCTACTTTTGAGATCTTGTCCTTGGATCCTTGACCAATCATGACATGTTTGGTGTCAAACAGTTCAGCAGAGCTTACTCCTCAATAATTATTAAAAAAATCTTTACATTTATAAACAATATGGCCGCCATATGCAAATGAGTTCTACCATGGTGCAGTAAAATGTCTTTAACACTTATAACTTTTGAATGCTTAACCTGACACTAATACCACTTCAGTCCTTTGATCATTACATGATTCTCAGATACCCTGTCAGTTTAAGTAGACATACACCCCCCCAGGGGGCGGGGCCAATGCTCGATAGCTGTTTCTCTAGAACCATACAAGCTATCAAGGTCATCCTAGCCAATTATCATCTATGGCCCATGCACTAATGGTACACCAAATGAAAATTTGATATGGACACTTTTGTGGTCACTATTAGCCAATCACATTCCAGCAAGCTTTTAACAGGCGGAATGTTAATCAGGTCAAAACTTATATACTATATACGGGTTATTTATATGCCCTTTTTATGCCTTGTGTTTTTTCAATTTAAGAACTGAATTTGTTTCACCAAATGCCCACTAGAGTGCAGTAAGACACCACATAAAACCTGATGAACACTACAGCTCAATTTATCAATGCTTTTCAACTAGTTTACTCACACCACTCATCTAGCATTGCCATTATGGTCTTTATGGTCCCGCTGGTCACCCAGCTTGGTTATGCTGGCCATCCAGCTTGGTCATGCTGGCCATTCACATTGGTCATTATGGTCCTGCTGGTCATTCAGCTTTGTCCTCATAGTAATGGTGGTCTTCCAGCTTGGTCATACTGGCCAACCACCTTTGCCATGCTGGTCATCCAGTTTGGTCATTATGGTCTTTTCCAGCTTGGTCAATATGGTCAACAAGTTTGTCATCCAGATTAGTCATGCTGGTAATCTAGCTTGGTCTTCACGGTCATGCTGGTCATCCTCATCCAGTTTGGCGATGCCGGTCAACCGGCAACATGTTTTAAGCCTAACTGGCCTCCAGGGGTCTCTTTGCCTGTAACGCTCGAACCCCGTAAATCGCCGCTTGCGGCTATATTTATTATTATTATTCTTATTCTTTTTCTGCCATAGAAGTGATTGGGCAGAAGAAACCGTAAGGCCTACAGGGCTGACACTTGGTCATATGGTAGTACTTCTCACCGCTACTCAGATTCAAAAGATAAGCCCGATCGGCCTCAAGGGGGCGCTATGGCGAAGGTCAACGCGTTTGGCCTCGTAACTCCCACGCCCTGATAGCTAGAGCAAAAATTCTTGCATTATATGATTCCTTGGTTAATGGCAAATCAAAAAGGTCAATAGAACCACTAAGCTCCGCCCACTTAGATTTTTTGCTATTTAGCATAATATGCAAAACCTACTTTTGAGAACTTGTCCTAGGGTCATTGACCAATCCTGCCATATTTGGTGTCAAACAACTCAGCAGAGTCCCAACCTTAATAATTATCGAAAAAATTGTGAAATTTGTAAACAACATGGCCGCCATATGCAAATTAATCTTACCGTAGCACACCCAAATTTACTCTAACAGCTGTAACTTTTGAATGCTTAAACCTACACTAATGCCACTTTAGACCTATGATGACAACATGATTCTGAGGTAGCCCGTCAATCTGTGTAGACATACGCCCCGAGGGGGCGGAGCCAAAGCTAAAAATCTGTTTCTCAGGAACCGTACAAGCTATGAAGCTCTCCTTTGGCATGTATCATCTATGGCCTATGTCCTAATGTTTTACAGAAGGAAAATTTGATATGCAAATTTTTGCGATCGTTATTAGCCAATCAGATTCCAGCAAGCTTTTGACAGGCTAAACAATGACCAATCAGGACGATACTTATACCCTACATGTATCTCAGGGCCTTCTATCATCCATTAAAATATGGCGTTGATTGGCCTCAAGGGGGCGCTATAGCAGAAAAACAGTTATATCTAAAGGTACAAGTGGCCTAGGCTTGTTATTCTTTTTAGTTGTATACTTTGCTGTAGCCTTTACAACTTTGTAATTACATATGTTTACCAAAAATGCAAAGATTTTCATCAGTGGCCAAAAGAGTAAAAATTGCTCTTTTCGAACTTGTCTTTAAGTCCTTAATCAATCAAAACAAATTTGGTCTTGATGCAATCTTGAGACCCTGTAGGTAAATAATTATCAAAAAAATCTTGACATTTTAACTATTTGAGGCCCATAAACCTTGATCAAACATGTACGTGAAAGCCTTTTCAGAGTTATTTGGCCAAAACTCTGTCAAAGTTTAAAACATGCCAAAACTGTTGAAGCTACTAATTAAAAATGACATTTGAAGTACATGTGCCAAGTGTGAGCCAAATAAGTCTTCAGTAGGCTCTACAGTGAAAAAATAACTATTTTCAATTTATTCTATTTATCGCTATTTTCCAACCTAAATGGACAGAAGACAGGAGCCTTTCACCCTATCAACACACAAATTTATACACATATATAGACTGATAATCTGATCTTGATTGCAAATTTTCAGCCAAATCTGACATGTTTTGCCTCTACAACGGCTGGAAAACTACAGCGATTTTGTAGGCCTCAAGCCTGTATTATCGCTTTTTTCAAATCTAAATGGACAGAAGTCAGGAACCTTTGACCCTATTGACACAGAAATTGACATACATATATAGACTGATATTGTGATCTTGATTGCAAATTTTGAGCCAAATCAGATATTTTTTGCCGCTAATATGGCCAAAGAGCAACAGCCATTTTGTAGGCCATAAGCCTGTATTATCACTTTTTTCAAACCTAAATGGTCAGAAGTCAGGAATCTTTGACCCTATCAACACACAAATTTACATACATGTATATACAGACCACTTGATCATGATTGCAAATTTTGAGCCAAATCAGATATTTTTTGCCTCTAATATGGCCAAAGACCAACAGCCATTTTGTAGGCCATAAGCCTGTATTATCACTTTTTTCAAACCTAAATGGTCAGAAGTCAGGAACCTTTAACCCTATCAACACACAAATTTACATACATGTATATACAGACCACTTGATCATGAGTACCAATTTGGAGCCCAATCGGACTTTTCTTCTCTTTTTAATAAATAGAAACACACTGATAGGGAATGTTCTGTCTTACTTATAGAGTGATAGATTTCCAGCAGGTTATATGTGGTCTCTTGCTGCGCTCTGGTGGTCATTTGGTGAAACAGCTACAGGTGAATTATTCTAAATTAAAGCTCTGCTGAACTTATTCAATCTTGCTTGTCTTGCTTAATTGAACATATTTATCCTTCTTGTTCATGCTGGTCAGCCACCTGGGTCATTCTTGTTTATGCTCCACCCACTTAATTTTTTTTTTTAATTTGCATAATATGCAAAACCTACTTTTGAGATCTTGTCCTTGGATCCTTGACCAATCATGACATGTTTGGTGTCAAACAGTTCAGCAGAGCTTACTCCTCAATAATTATTAAAAAAATCTTTACATTTATAAACAATATGGCCGCCATATGCAAATGAGTTCTACCATGGTGCAGTAAAATGTCTTTAACACTTATAACTTTTGAATGCTTAACCTGACACTAATACCACTTCAGTCCTTTGATCATTACATGATTCTCAGATACCCTGTCAGTTTAAGTAGACATACACCCCCAGGGGGCGGGGCCAATGCTCGATAGCTGTTTCTCTAGAACCATACAAGCTATGAAGGTCATCCTAGCCAATTATCATCTATGGCCCATGCACTAATGGTACACCAAATGAAAATTTGATATGGACACTTTTGTGGTCACTATTAGCCAATCACATTCCAGCAAGCTTTTAACAGGCGGAATGTTAATCAGGTCAAAACTTATATACTATATACGGGTTATTTATATGCCCTTTTTATGCCTTGTGTTTTTTCAATTTAAGAACTGAATTTGTTTCACCAAATGCCCACTAGAGTGCAGAAAGACACCACATAAAACCTGCTGAACACTACAGCTCAATTTATCAATGCTTTTTACAACTAGTTTACTCACATCACTCATCTAGCATGGTTATTATGGTCATGCTAGTCAACCAGCTTGGTCCTTATTTTCATTCTGGTCAACTAGCTGGGTATTTTGGTCATGCTGGTCAACCAGCTGGGTCTTTATGGTCATGCTGGTCTAACACCTGGGTCTTTATGGTCATAATAGTCACCCACCTTGGTTATCCAGTTTGGTGATGACGGTCAACCAGCAACAGGTTTTAAGCCTAACTGGCCTCCAGGGGCCTCTTTGCCTGTAACGCTCGAACCCCGTAAATCGCCGCTTGCGGCTATATTTATTAGGGGTTCGAGCACGTAGTGCTAGAAACCCTATTGTAATTGTTCTGATTATTATTATTATTAGGGGTTCGAGCACGTAGTGCTAGAAACCCTATTGTAATTGTTCTGATTATTAGGGGTTCGAGCACGTAGTGCTAGAAACCCTATTGTAATTGTTCTGATTATTATTATTATTATTATTATTCTTATTCTTTTTCTGCCATAGAAGTGATCGGGCAGAAGAAACCGTAAGGCCTACAGGGCTGAGACTTGGTCATATGGTAGTACTTCTCACCGCTACTCAGATTCAAAAGATGAGCCAAATCGGCCTCAAGGGGGCGCTATGGCGAAGGTCAACGCGTTAGGCCTCGTAACTGCCACGCCCTGATAGCTAGAGCAAAAATTCTTGCATTATATGATTCCTTGGTTAATGGCAAATCAAAAAGGTCAATAGAACCACTAAGCTCCGCCCACTTAGATTTTTTGCTATTTAGCATAATATGCAAAACCTACTTTTGAGAACTTGTCCTAGGGTCATTGACCAATCCTGTCATATTTGGTGTCAAACAACTCAGCAGAGTCCCAACCTCAATAATTATCAAAAAAATTGTGAAATTTGTAAACAATATGGCCGCCATATGCAAATTAATCTTACCGTGGCACACCCAAATTTACTCTAACAGCTGTAACTTTTGAATGCTTAAACCTACACTAATGCCACTTTAGACCTTTGATGCCAACATGATTCTGAGGTAGCCCGTCAATCTGTGTAGACATACGCCTTCAGGGGGCGGAGCCAAAGCTAAAAATCTGTTTCTCAGGAACCGTACAAGCTACGAAGCTCTCCTTTGGCATGTATCATCTATTGCCTATGTCCTAATGTTTTACAGAAGGAAAATTTGATATGCAAATTTTTGCGATCGCTATTAGCCTATCAGATTCCAGCAAGCTTTTGACAGGCTAAACAATGACCAATCAGGACGATACTTATACCCTACATGTATCTCAGGGCCTTCTATCATCCATTAAAATATGGCGTTGATTGGCCTCAAGGGGGCGCTATAGCAGAAAATCAGTTATATCTAAAGGTACAAGTGGCCTAGGCTTGTTATTCTTTTTGAGTTGTATACTTTTCTGTAGCCTTTACAACTTTGTAATTACATATGTTTACCAAAAATGCAAAGATTTTCATCAGTGGCCAAAAGAGTAAAAATTGCTCTTTTCGAACTTGTCTTTAAGTCCTTAATCAATCAAAATAACTTTGGTCTTGATGCAATCTTGAGACCCTGTAGGTAAATAATTATCAAAAAAATCTTGACATTTTAACTATTTGAGGCCCATAAACCTTGATCAAACATGTACGTGAAAGCCTTTTCAGAGTTATTTGGCCAAAACTCTGTCAAAGTTTAAAACATGCCAAAACTGTTGAAGCTACTAATTAACAATGACATTTGAAGTACATGTGCCAAGTATGAGCCAAATAAGTCTTCAGCAGGCTCTACAGTGAAAAAATAACTATTTTCAATTTATTCTATTTATCGCTATTTTCCAACCTAAATGGACAGAAGACAGGAACCTTTCACCCTATCAACACACAAATTTATACACATATATAGACTGATAATCTGATCTTGATTGCAAATTTTCAGCCAAATCGGACATGTTTTGCCTCTACAACGGCTGGAAAACTACAGCGATTTTGTAGGCCTCAAGCCTGTATTATCGCTTTTTTCAAATCTAAATGGACAGAAGTCAGGAACCTTTGACCCTATTGACACAGAAATTGACATACATATATAGACTAATATTGTTATCCTGATTGCAAATTTTGAGCCAAATCAGATATTTTTTGCCTCTAATATGGCCAAAGAGCAACAGCCATTTTGTAGGCCATAAGCCTGTATTATCACTTTTTTCAAACCTAAATGGTCAGAAGTCAGGAACCTTTGACCCTATCAACACACAAATTTACATACATGTATAAACAGACCACTGGATCATGAGTACCAATTTGGAGCCCAATCGGACTTTTCTTCTCTTTTTAATAAATAGAAACACACTGATAGGGAATGTTCTGTCTTTCTGATAGTGATAGATTTCCAGCAGGTTATATGTGGTCTCTTGCTGCGCTCTGGTGGTCATTTGGTGAAACAGCTACAGGTGAATTATTCTAAATTAAAGCTCTGCTGAACTTATTTAATCTTGCTTGTCTTGCTTAATTGAACATATTTATCCTTCTTGGTCATGCTACTCAGCCACCTGGGTCATTCTTGTTTATGTTCCACCCACTTAATTTTTTTTTTATTTGCATAATATGCAAAACTTACTTTTGAGATCTTGTCCTTGGATCCTTGACCAATCATGACATGTTTGGTGTCAAACAGTTCAGCAGAGCTTACTCCTCAATAATTATTAAAAAATCTTTACATTTATAAACAATATGGCCGCCATATGCAAATGAGTTCTACCATGGTGCAGTAAAATGTCTTTAACACTTATAACTTTTGAATGCTTAACCTGACACTAACACCACTTCAGTCCTTTGATCATTACATGATTCTCAGATACCCTGTCAGTTTAAGTAGACATACACCCCCCCAAGGGGGCGGAGCCAATGCTCGATAGCTGTTTCTCTAGAACCATACAAGCTATCAAGGTCGTCCTTGCCAATTATCATCTATGGAACATGCACTAATGGTACACCAAATGAAAATTTGATAAGTACACTTTTGTGGTCACTATTAGCCAATCACATTCCAGCAAGCTTTTGACAGGCTGAATGTTAATCTGGTCAAAACTTATGTACTATTATTGATATTATTGGTTATTAATATGTGCCCTTTTCATGCCTCACTGCTAGGCTCTCCGAATGCCCACTAGAGTGCAGCAAGAGACCACATAAAACCTGCTGAACACTACAGCTCAATTTATCAATGCATTTCAACTAGTTTACTCACACCACTCATCTAGGATTGTCATTATGGTCTTTATGGTCACGCTGGTCACCTAGCTTGGTTATGCTGCCCATCCAGCTAGGTCATTCTGGTCATTCACATTGGTCATTATGGTCCTGCTGGTCATTCAGCTTTGTCATCATAGCAATGCTGGTCATCCAGCTTGGTCATACTGGCCAAACACCTTTGCCATGCTGGTCATCCAGTTTGGTCATTATGGTCTTCCAGCTTGGTCAATATGGTCAACAAGTTTGTCATCCAGATTAGTCATGCTGGTAATCTAGCTTGGTCTTCACGGTCATGCTGGTCATCCTCATCCAGTTTGGCGATGCCGGTCAACCGGCAACATGTTTTAAGCCTAACTGGCCTCCAGGGGTCTCTTTGCCTGTAACGCTCGAACCCCGTAAATCGCCGCTTGCGGCTATATTTATTATTATTATTATTATTCTTATTCTTTTTCTGCCATAGAAGTGATTGGGCAGAAGAAACCGTAAGGCCTACAGGGCTGAGACTTGGTCATATGGTAGTACTTCTCACCGCTACTCAGATTCAAAAGATGAGCCCGATCGGCCTCAAGGGGGCGCTATGGCGAAGGTCAACGCGTTTGGCCTCGTAACTCCTACGCCCTGATAGCTAGAGCAAAAATTCTTGCATTATATGATTCCTTGGTTAATGGCAAATCAAAAAGGTCAATAGAACCACTAAGCTCCGCCCACTTAGATTTTTTGCTATTTAGCATAATATGAAAAACCTACTTTTGAGAACTTGTCCTAGGGTCATTGACCAATCCTGTCATATTTGGTGTCAAACAACTCAGCAGAGTCCCAACCTCAATAATTATCAAAAAAATTGTGAAATTTGTAAACTATATGGCCGCCATATGCAAATTAATCTTACCGTGGCACACCCAAATTTACTCTAACAGCTGTAACTTTTGAATGCTTAAACCTACACTAATGCCACTTTAGAACTTTGATGCCAACATGATTCTGAGGTAGCCCGTCAATCTGTGTAGACATACGCCCCCAGGGGGCGGAGCCAAAGCTAAAAATCTGTTTCTCAGGAACCGTACAAGCTATGAAGCTCTCCTTTGGCATGTATCATCTATGGCCTATGTCCTAATGTTTTACAGAAGGAAAATTTGATATGCAAATTTTTGCGATCGTTATTAGCCAATCAGATTCCAGCAAGCTTTTGACATGCTAAACAATGACCAATCAGGACGATACTTATACCCTACATGTATCTCAGGGCCTTCTATCATCCATTAAAATATGGCGTTGATTGGCCTCAAGGGGGCGCTATAGCAGAAAATCAGTTATATCTAAAGGTACAAGTGGCCTAGGCTTGTTATTCTTTTTTATTTGTATACTTTGCTGTAGCCTTTACAACTTTGTAATTACATGTGTTTACCAAAAATGCAAAGATTTTCATCAGTGGCCAAAAGAGTAAAAATTGCTCTTTTCGAACTTGTCTTTAAGTCCTTAATCAATCAAAACAAATTAGGTCTTGATGCAATCTTCAGACCCTGTAGGTAAATAATTATCAAAAAAATCTTGACATTTTAACTATTTGAGGCCCATAAACCTTGATCAAACATGTACGTGAAAGCCTTTTCAGAGTTATTTGGCCAAAACTCTGTCAAAGTTTAAAACATGCCAAAACTGTTGAAGCTACTAATTAACAATGACATTTGAAGCACATGTGCCAAGTATGAGCCAAATAAGTCTTCAGTAGGCTCTACAGTGAAAAAATAACTATTTTCAATTTATTCTATTTATCGCTATTTTCCAACCTAAGTGGACAGAAGACAGGAACCTTTCACCCTATCAACACACAAATTTATACACATATATAGACTGATAATCTGATCTTGATTGCAAATTTTCAGCCAAATCGGACTTGTTTTGCCTCTACAACGGCTGGAAAACTACAGCGATTTTGTAGGCCTCAAGCCTGTATTATCGCTTTTTTCAAATCTAAATGGACAGAAGTCAGGAACCTTTGACCCTATCAACACATAAATTGACATACATATATAGACTGATATTGTGATCTTGAATGCAAATTTTGAGCCAAATCAGATATTTTTTGCCTCTAATATGGCCAAAGAGCAACAGCCATTTTGTAGGCCATAAGCCTGTATTATCGCTTTTTTCAAGCCTAAATGGACAGAAGTCAGGAACCTTTGACCCTATCAACACACAAATTTACACACATATATATACAGACGACTTGATCATGAGTACCAATTTGGAGCCCAATCGGACTTTTCTTCTCTTTTTAATAAATAGAAACACACTGATAGGGATTGTTCTGTCTTACTTATAGAGTGATAGATTTCCAGCAGGTTATATGTGGTCTCTTGCTGCGCTCTGGTGGTCATTTGGTGAAACAGCTACAGGTGAATTATTCTAAATTAAAGCTCTGTTGAACTTATTCAATCTTGCTTGTCTTGCTTAATTGAACATATTTATCCTTCTTCTTCATGATGGTCAGCCGCCTGGGTCATTCTTGTTTATGCTCCACCCAATTAATTTTTTTTTAATTTGCATAATATGCAAAACCTACTTTTGAGATCTTGTCCTTGGATCCTTGACCAATCATGACATGTTTGGTGTCAAACAGTTCAGCAGAGCTTACTCCTCAATAATTATTAAAAAAATCTTTACATTTATAAACAATATGGCCGCCATATGCAACTGAGTTCTACCATGGTGCAGTAAAATGTCTTTCACACTTATAACTTTTGAATGCTTAACCTGACACTAATACCACTTCAGTCCTTTGATCATTACATGATTCTCAGATACCCTGTCAGTTTAAGTAGACATACACCCCTACGGGGCGGGGCCAATGCTCGATAGCTGTTTCTCTAGAACCATACAAGCTATCAAGGTCATCCTAGCAAATTATCATCTATGGCCCATGCACTAATGGTACACCAAATGAAAATTTGATATGGACACTTTTGTGGTCACTATTAGCCAATCACATTCCAGCAAGCTTTTAACAGGCGGAATGTTAATCAGGTCAAAACTTATATACTATATACGGGTTATTTATATGCCCTTCTTATGCCTTGTGTTTTTTCAATTTAAGAACTGAATTTGTTTCACCAAATGCCCACTAGAGTGCAGTAAGACACCACATAAAACCTGATGAACACTACAGCTCAATTTATCAATGCTTTTCAACTAGTTTACTCACACCACTCATTTAGCATTGCCATTTTGGTCTTTATGGTCACGCTGGTTACCCAGCTTGGTTATCCAGTTTGGTGATGACGGTCAACCAGCAACAGGTTTTAAGCCTAACTGGCCTCCAGGGGCCTCTTTGCCTGTGACGCTCGAACCCCGTAAATCGCCGCTTGCGGCTATATTTATTATTATTATTATTATTATTCTTATTCTTTTTCTGCCATAGAAGTGATTGGGCAGAAGAAACCGTAAGGCCCACAGGGCTGAGACTTGGTCATATGGTAGTACTTCTCACCGCTACTCAGATTCAAAACATGAGCCCGATCGGCCTCAAGGGGGCGCTATGGCGAAGGTCAACGCGTTTGGCCTCGTAACTCCCACGCCCTGATAGCTAGAGCAAAAATTCTTGAATTATATGATTCCTTGGTTAATGGCAAATCAAAAAGGTCAATAGAACCACTAAGCTCCGCCCACTTAGATTTTTTGCTATTTAGCATAATATGCAAAACCTACTTTTGAGAACTTGTCCTAGGGTCATTGACCAATCCTGTCATATTTGGTGTCAAACAACTCAGCAGAGTCCCACCCTCAATAATTATCGAAAAAATTGTGAAATTTGTAAACAATATGGCCGCCATATGCAAATTAATCTTACCGTAGCACACCCAAATTTACTCTAACAGCTGTAACTTTTGAGTGCTTAAACCTATACTAATGCCACTTTAGACCTTTGATGCCAACATGATTCTGAGGTAGCCTGTCAATCTGTGTAGACATACGCCTCCAGGGGGCGGAGCCAAAGCTAAAAATCTGTTTCTCAGGAACCGTACAAGCTACGAAGCTCTCCTTTGGCATGTATCATCTATGGCCTATGTTCTATTGTTTCACAGAAGGAAAATTTGATATGCAAATTTTTGCGATCGCTATTAGCCAATCAGATTCCAGCAAGCTTTTGACAGGCTAAACAATCACCAATCAGGACGATACTTATACCCTACATGTATATGAGGGCCTTCTATCATCCATTAAAATATGGCGTTGATTGGCCTCAAGGGGGCGCTATAGCAGAAAATCAGTTATATCTAAAGGTACAAGTGGCCTAGGCTTGTTATTCTTTTTTAATTGTATACTTTGCTGTAGCCTTTACAACTTTGTAATTACATGTATTTACCAAAAATGCAAAGATTTTCATCAGTGGCCAAAAGAGTAAAAATTGCTCTTTTCGAACTTGTCTTTAAGTCCTTAATCAATCAAAACAAATTTGGTCTTGTTGCAATCAGGAGACCCTGTAGGTAAATAATTATCAAAAAAATCTTGACATTTTAACTATTTGAGGCCCATAAACCTTGATCAAACATGTACGTGAAAGCCTTTTCAGAGTTATTTGGCCAAAACTCTGTCAAAGTTTAAAACATGCCAAAACTGTTGAAGCTACTAATTAACAATGACATTTGAAGCACATGTGCCAAGTATGAGCCAAATAAGTCTTCAGTAGGCTCTACAGTGAAAAAATAACTATTTTCAATGTATTCTATTTATCGCTATTTTCCAACCTAAATGGACAGAAGACAGGAACCTTTCACCCTATCAACACACAAATTTATACACATATATAGACTGATAATCTGATCTTGATTGCAAATTTTCAGCCAAATCGGACATGTTTTCCCTCTACAACGGCTGGAAAACTACAGCAATTTTGTAGGCCTCAAGCCTGTATTATCGCTTTTTTCAAATCTAAATGGACAGAAGTCAGGAACCTTTGACCCTATCGACACAGAAATTTACATACATATATAGACTGATATTGTGATCTTGAATGCAAATTTTGAGCCAAATCAGATATTTTTTGCCTCTAATATGGCCAAAGAGCAACAGCCATTTTGTAGGCCATAAGCCTGTATTATCGCTTTTTTCAAACCTAAATGGACAGAAGTCAGGAACCTTTGACCCTATCAACACACAAATTTACACACTTATATATGCAGACCACTTGATCATGAGTACCAATTTGGAGCCCAATCGGACTTTTCTTCTCTTTTTAATAAATAGAAACACACTGATAGGGAATGTTCTGTCTTTCTGATAGAGTGATAGATTTCCAGCAGGTTATATGTGGTCTCTTGCTGCGCTCTGGTGGTCATTTGGTGAAACAGCTACATTTGAATTATTCTAAATTAAAGCTCTGCTGAACTTATTCAATCTTGCTTGTCTTGCTTAATTGAACATATTTATCCTTCTTGGTCATGCTGCTCAGCCACCTGTGTCATTCTTATTTATGCTCCACCCACTTAATTTTTTTTTAATTTGCATAATATGCAAAACCTACTTTTGAGATCTTGTCTTTGCCTCCTTGACCAATCATGACATGTTTGGTGTCAAACAGTTCAGCAGAGCTTACTCCTCAATAATTATTAAAAAAAATCTTTACATTTATAAACAATATGGCCGCCATATGCAAATTAGTTTTTCCATGGTGTAGTAAAATGTCTTTAACACTTATAACTTTTGAATGCTTAACCTGACACTAATACCACTTCAGTCCTTTGATCATTACATGATTCTCAGATACCCTGTCAGTTTAAGTAGACATACACCCCCAGGGGGCGGGGCCAATGCTCGATAGCTGTTTCTCTAGAACCATACAAGCTATCAAGGTCATCCTAGCCAATTATCATCTATGGCCCATGCACTAATGGTACACCAAATGAAAATTTGATATGGACACTTTGGTGGTCACTATTAGCCAATCACATTCCAGCAAGCTTTTAACAGGCGGAATGTTAATCAGGTCAAAACTTATATACTATATACGGGTTATTTATATGCCCTTTTTATGCCTTGTGTTTTTTCAATTTAAGAACTGAATTTGTTTCACCAAATGCCCACTAGAGTGCAGTAAGACACCACATAAAACCTGATGAACACTACAGCTCAATTTATCAATGCTTTTCAACTAGTTTACTCACACCACTCATCTAGCATTGCCATTATGGTCTTTATGGTCACGCTGGTCACCCAGCTTGGTTATGCTGGCCATCCAGCTTGGTCATGCTGGCCATTCACATTGGTCATTATGGTCCTGCTGGTCATTCAGCTTTGTCCTCATAGTAATGGTGGTCTTCCAGCTTGGTCATACTGGCCAACCACCTTTGCCATGCTGGTCATCCAGTTTGGTCATTATGGTCTTCCAGCTTGGTCAATATGGTCAACAAGTTTGTCATCCAGATTAGTCATGCTGGTAATCTAGCTTGGTCTTCACGGTCATGCTGGTCATCCTCATCCAGTTTGGCGCTGCCGGTCAACCGGCAACATGTTTTAAGCCTAACTGGCCTCCAGGGGTCTCTTTGCCTGTAACGCTCGAACCCCGTAAATCGCCGCTTGCGGCTATATTTAGGGGTTCGAGCACGTAGTGCTAGAAACCCTATTGTAATTGTTCTGATTATTATTATTATTATTATTATTATTATTATAGTTCTTATTCTTTTTCTGCCATAGAAGTGATTGGGCAGAAGAAACCGTAAGGCCTACAGGGCTGAGACTTGGTCATATGGTAGTACTTCTCACCGCTACTCAGATTCAAAAGATGAGCCCGATCGGCCTCAAGGGGGCGCTATGGCGAAGGTCAACGCGTTTGGCCTCGTAACTACTACGCCCTGATAGCTAGAGCAAAAATTCTTGCATTATATGATTCCTTGGTTAATGGCAAATCAAAAAGGTCAATAGAACCACTAAGCTCCGCCCACTTAGATTTTTTGCTATTTAGCATAATATGCAAAACCTACTTTTGAGAACTTGTCCTAGGGTCATTGACCAATCCTGTCATATTTGGTGTCAAACAACTCAACAGAGTCCCAACCTCAATAATTATCGAAAAAATTGAGAAATTTTTAAACAATATGGCCGCTATATGCAAATTAATCCTACCGTGGCACACCCAAATTTACTCTAACAGCTGTAACTTTTGAATGCTTAAACCTACACTAATGCCACTTTACAACTTTGATGCCAACATGATTCTGAGGTAGCCCGTCAATCTGTGTAGACATACGCCCCCAGGGGGCGGAGCCAAAGCTAAAAATCTGTTTTTCAGGAAGCGTACAAGCTATGAAGCTCTCCTTTGGCATGTATCATCTATGGCCTATGTCCTAATGGTTTACAGAAGGAAAATTTGATATGCAAATTTTTGCGATCGTTATTAGCCAATCAGATTCCAGCAAGCTTTTGACAGGCTAAACAATGACCAATCAGGACGATACTTATACCCTACATGTATCTCAGGGCCTTCTATCATCCATTAAAATATGGCGTTGATTGGCCTCAAGGGGGCGCTATAGCAGAAAATCAGTTATATCTAAAGGTACAAGTGGCCTAGGCTTGTTATTCTTTTTTAGTTGTATACTTTGCTGTAGCCTTTACAACTTTGTAATTACATGTGTTTACCAAAAATGCAAAGATTTTCATCAGTGGCCAAAAGAGTAAAAATTGCTCTTTTCGAACTTGTCTTTAAGTCCTTAATCAATCAAAACAAATTTGGTCTTGATGCAATCTTGAGACCCTGTAGGTAAATAATTATCAAAAAAATCTTGACATTTTAACTATTTGAGGCCCATAAACCTTGATCAAACATGTACGTGAAAGCCTTTTCAGAGTTATTTGGCCAAAACTCTGTCAAAGTTTAAAACATGCCAAAACTGTTGAAGCTACTAATTAACAATGACATTTGAAGTACATGTGCCAAGTATGAGCCAAATAAGTCTTTAGTAGGCTCTACAGTGAAAAAATAACTATTTTCAATTTATTCTATTTATCGCTATTTTCCAACCTAAATGGACAGAAGACAGGAACCTTTCACCCTATCAACACACAAATTTATACACATATATAGACTGATAATTTGATCTTGATTGCAAATTTTCAGCCAAATCGGACATGTTTTGCCTCTACAACGGCTGGAAAACTACAGCGATTTTGTAGGCCTCAAGCCTGTATTATCGCTTTTTTCAAATCTAAATGGACAGAAGTCAGGAACCTTTGACCCTATTGACACAGAAATTGACATACATATATAGACTGACATTGTGATCTTGATTGCAAATTTTGAGCCAAATCAGATATTTTTTGCCTCTAATATGGCCAAAGAGCAACAGCCATTTTGTAGGCCATAAGCCTGTATTATCTTTTTTTCAAACCTAAATGGTCAGAAGTCAGGAACCTTTGACCCTATCAACACACAAATGTACATACATGTATATACAGACCACTTGATCATGAGTACCAATTTGGAGCCCAATCGGACTTTTCTTCTCTTTTTAATAAATAGAAACACACTGATAGGGAATGTTCTGTCTTACTTATAGAGTGGTAGATTTCCAGCAGGTTATATGTGGTCTCTTGCTGCGCTCTGGTGGTCATTTGGTGAAACAGTTACATTTGAATTATTCTAAATTAAAGCTCTGCTGAACTTATTTAATCTTGCTTGTTTTGCTTAATTGAACATCTTTATCCTTCTTGGTCATGCTGCTCAGCCACCTGGGTCATTCTTGTTTATGCTCCACACACTTAATTTTTTTTTAATTTGCATAATATGCAAAACCTACTTTTGAGAACTTGTCTTTGCCTCCTTTGACCAATCATGACATGTTTGGTGTCAAACAGTTCAGCAGAGCTTACTCCTCAATAATTATTAAAAAAAATCTTTACATTTATAAACAATATGGCCGCCATATGCAAATTAGTTTTACCATGGTGCAGTAAAATGTCTTTAACACTTATAACTTTTGAATGCTTAACCTGACACTAATACCACTTCAGTCCTTTGATCGTTACATGATTCTCAGATACCCTGTCAGTTTAAGTAGACATACACCCCCAGGGGGCGGGGCCAATGCTCGATAGCTGTTTCTCTAGAACCATACAAGCTATCAAGGTCATCCTAGCCAATTATCATCTATGGCCCATGCACTAATGGTACACCAAATGAAAATTTGATATGGACACTTTTGTGGTCACTATTAGCCAATCACATTCCAGCAAGCTTTTAACAGGCGGAATGTTAATCAGGTCAAAACTTATATACTATATACAGGTTATTTATATGCCATTTTTATGCCTTGTGTTTTTTCAATTTAAGAACTGAATTTGTTTCACCAAATGCCCACTAGAGTGCAGTAAGACACCACATAAAACCTGATGAACACTACAGCTCAATTTATCAATGCTTTTCAACTAGTTTACTCACACCACTCATCTAGCATTGCCATTATGGTCTTTATGGTCACGCTGGTCACCCAGCTTGGTTATGCTGGCCATCCAGCTTGGTCATGCTGGCCATTCACATTGGTCATTATGGTCCTGCTGGTCATTCAGCTTTGTCCTCATAGTAATGGTGGTCTACCAGCTTGGTCATACTGGCCAACCACCTTTGCCATGCTGGTCATCAGTTTGGTCATTATGGTCTTCCAGCTTGGTCAATATGGTCAACAAGTTTGTCATCCAGATTAGTCATGCTGGTAATCTAGCTTGGTCTTCACGGTCATGCTGGTCATCCTCATCCAGTTTGGCGATGCCGGTCAACCGGCAACATGTTTTAAGCCTAACTGGCCTCCAGGGGTCTCTTTGCCTGTAACGCTCGAACCCCGTAAATCGCCGCTTGCGGCTATATTTATTATAGTTCTTATTCTTTTTCTGCCATAGAAGTGATTGGGCAGAAGAAACCGTAAGGCCTACAGGGCTGAGACTTGGTCATATGGTAGTACTTCTCACCGCTACTCAGATTCAAAAGATGAGCCCGATCGGCCTCAAGGGGGCGCTATGGCGAAGGTCAACGCGTTTGGCATCGTAACTCCTACGCCCTGATAGCTAGAGCAAAAATTCTTGCATTATATGATTCCTTGGTTAATGGCAAATCAAAAAGGTCGATAGAACTACTGAGCTCCGCCCACTTAGATTTTTTGCTATTTAGCATAATATGCAAAACCTACTTTTGAGAACTTGTACTAGGGTCATTGACCAATCCTGTCATATTTGGTGTCAAACAACTCAGCAGAGTCCCAACCTCAATAATTATCGAAAAAATTGTTAAATTTGTAAACAATATGGCCGCCATATGCAAATTAATCTTACCGTGGCACACCCAAATTTACTCTAACAGCTGTAACTTTTGAATGCTTAAACCTACACTAATGCCACTTTACACCTTTGATGCCAACATGATTCTGAGGTAGCCCGTCAATCTGTGTAGACATACGCCCCCAGGGGGCGGAGCCAAAGCTAAAAATCTGTTTCTCAGGAACCGTACAAGCTATGAAGCTCTCCTTTGGCATGTATCATCTATGGCCTATGTCCTAATGTTTTACAGAAGGAAAATTTGATATGCAAATTTTTGCGATCGTTATTAGCCAATCAGATTCCAGCAAGCTTTTGACAGGCTAAACAATGACCAATCAGGACGATACTTATACCCTACATGTATCTCAGGGCCTTCTATCATCCATTAAAATATGGCGTTGATTGGCCTCAAGGGGGCGCTATAGCAGAAAATCAGTTATATCTAAAGGTACAAGTGGCCTTGGCTTGTTATTCTTTTTTAGTTGTATACTTTGCTGTAGCCTTTACAACTTTGTAATTACATATGTTTACCAAAAATGCAAAGATTTTCATCAGTGGCCAAAAGAGTAAAAATTGCTCTTTTCGAACTTGTCTTTAAGTCCTCAATCAATCAAAACAAATTTGGTCTTGATGCAATCTTGAGACCCTGTAGGTAAATAATTATCAAAAAAATCTTGACATTTTAACTATTTGAGGCCTATAAACCTTGATCAAACATGTACGTGAAAGCCTTTTCAGAGTTATTTGGCCAAAACTCTGTCAAAGTTTAAAACATGCCAAAACTGTTGAAGCTACTAATTAACAATGACATTTGAAGCACATGTGCCAAGTATGAGCCAAATAAGTCTTCAGTAGGCTCTACAGTGAAAAAATAACTATTTTCAATTTATTCTATTTATCGCTATTTTCCAACCTAAATGGACAGAAGGCAGGAACCTTTCACCCTATCAACACACAAATTTATACACATATATAGACTGATAATCTGATCTTGATTGCAAATTTTCAGCCAAATCGGACATGTTTTGCCTCTACAACGGCTGGAAAACTACAGCGATTTTGTAGGCCTCAAGCCTGTATTATCGCTTTTTTCAAATCTAAATGGACAGAAGTCAGGAACCTTTGGCCCTATTGACACAGAAATTGACATACATATATAGACTGATATTGTGATCCTGATTGCAAATTTTGAGCCAAATCAGATATTTTTTGCCTCTAATATGGCCAAAGAGCAACAGCCATTTTGTAGGCCATAAGCCTGTATTATCACTTTTTTCAAACCTAAATGGTCAGAAGTCATGAACCTTTGACCCTATCAACACACAAATTTACATACATGTATATACAGACCACTTGATCATGAGTACCAATTTGGAGCCCAATCGGACTTTTCTTCTCTTTTTAATAAATAGAAACACACTGATAGGGAATGTTCTGTCTTTCTGATAGAGTGATAGATTTCCAGCAGGTTATATGTGGTCTCTTGCTGCGCTCTGGTGGTCATTTGGTGAAACAGCTACAGGTGAATTATTCTAAATTAAAGCTCTGCTGAACTTATTCAATCTTGCTTGTCTTGCTTAATTGAACATATTTATCCTTCTTGTTCATGCTGGTCAGCCGCCTGGGTCATTCTTGTTTATGCTCCACCCACTTAATTTTTTTTAAATTTGCATAATATGCAAAACCTACTTTTGAGATCTTGTCCTTGGATCCTTGACCAATCATGACATGTTTGGTGTCAAACAGTTCAGCAGAGCTTACTCCTCAATAATTATTAAAAAAATCTTTACATTTATAAACAATATGGCCGCCATATGCAAATGAGTTCTACCATGGTGCAGTAAAATGTCTTTAACACTTATAACTTTTGAATGCTTAACCTGACACTAATACCACTTCAGTCCTTTGATCATTACATGATTCTCAGATACCCTGTCAGTTTAAGTAGACATACACCCCCCCAGGGGGAAGGGGCCAATGCTCTATAGCTGTTTCTCTAGAACCATACAAGCTATCAAGGTCATCCTAGCCAATTATCATCTATGGCCCATGCACTAATGGTACACCAAATGAAAATTTGATATGGACACTTTTGTGGTCACTATTAGCCAATCACATTCCAGCAAGCTTTTGACAGGCTGAATGTCAATCAGGTCAAAACTTATGTACTATTATTGATATTATTGGTTATTAATATGTGCCCTTGTCATGCCTCACTGCTAGGCTCTCCGAATGCCCACTAGAGTGCAGCAAGAGACCACATAAAACCTGCTGAACACTACAGCTCAATTTATCAATGCATTTCAACTAGTTTACTCACACCACTCATCTAGCATTGTCATTATGGTCTTTATGGTCACGCTGGTCACCTAGCTTGGTTATGCTGCCCATCCAGCTAGGTCATTCTGGTCATTCACATTGGTCATTATGGTCCTGCTGGTCATTCAGCTTTGTCATCATAGCAATGCTGGTCATCCAGCTTGGTCATACTGGCCAAACACCTTTGCCATGCTGGTCATCCAGTTTGGTGATGCCAGTCAACCAGCAACATGTTTTAAGCCTAACTTGCCTCCAGGGGTCTCTTTGCCTGTAACGCTCGAACCCCGTAAATCGCCGCTTGCGGCTATATTTATTAGGGGTTCGAGCACGTAGTGCTAGAAACCCTATTGTAATTGTTCTGATTATTATTATTATTATTATTATTCTTATTCTTTTTCTGCCATAGAAGTGATCGGGCAGAAGAAACCGTAAGGCCTACAGGGCTGAGACTTGGTCATATGGTAGTACTTCTCACCGCTACTCAGATTCAAAAGATGAGCCAAATCGGCCTCAAGGGGGCGCTATGGCGAAGGTCAACGCGTTAGGCCTCGTAACTGCCACGCCCTGATAGCTAGAGCAAAAATTCTTGCATTATATGATTCCTTGGTTAATGGCAAATCAAAAAGGTCAATAGAACCACTAAGCTCCGCCCACTTAGATTTTTTGCTATTTAGCATAATATGCAAAACCTACTTTTGAGAACTTGTCCTAGGGTCATTGACCAATCCTGTCATATTTGGCGTCAAACAACTCAGCAGAGTCCCAACCTTAATAATTATCAAAAAAATTGTGAAATGTGTAAACAATATGGCCGCCATATGCAAATTAATCTTACCGTGGTACACCAAATTTTACTCTAACAGCTGTAACTTTTGAATGCTTAAACCTACACTAATGCCACTTTACAACTTTGATGCCAACATGATTCTGAGGTAGCCCGTCAATCTGTGTAGACATAGGCCCCCAGGGGGCGGAGCCAAAGCTAAAAATCTGTTTCTCAGGAACCGTACAAGTTATGAAGCTCTCCTTTGGCATGTATCATCTATGGCCTATGTCCTAATGTTTTACAGAAGGAAAATTTGATATGCAAATTTTTGCGATCGTTATTAGCCAATCAGTTTCCAGCAATCTTTTGACATGCTAAACAATGACCAATCAGGACGATACTTATACCCTACATGTATCTCAGGGCCTTCTATCATCCATTAAAATATGGCGTTGATTGGCCTCAAGGGGGCGCTATAGCAGAAAATCAGTTATATCTAAACGTATAAGTGGCCTAGGCATGTTATTCTTTTTTAGTTGTATACTTTGCTGTAGCCTTTACAACATTGTAATTACATGTGTTTACCAAAAATGCAAAGATTTTCATCAGTGGCCAAAAGAGTAAAAATTGCTCTTTTCGAACTTTTCTTTAAGTCCTTAATCAATCAAAACAAATTTGGTCTTGATGCAATCTTGAGACCCTGTAGGTAAATAATTATCAAAAAAATCTTGACATTTTAACTATTTGAGGCCCATAAACCTTGATCAAACATGTACGTGAAAGCCTTTTCAGAGTTATTTGGCCAAAACTCTGTCAAAGTTTAAAACATGCCAAAACTGTTGAAGCTACTAATTAACAATGACATTTGAAGCACATGTGCCAAGTATGAGCCAAATAAGTCTTCAGTAGGCTCTACAGTGAAAAAATAACTATTTTCAATTTATTCTATTTATCGCTATTTTCCAACCTAAATGGACAGAAGACAGGAACCTTTCACCCTATCGACACACAAATTTATACACATATATAGACTGATAATCTGATCTTGATTGCAAATTTTCAGCCAAATCGGACATGTTTTGCCTCTACAACGGCTGGAAAACTACAGCGATTTTTTAGGCCTCAAGCCTGTATTATCGCTTTTTTCAAATCTAAATGGACAGAAGTCAGGAACAGTTGACCCTATCGACACATAAATTGACATACATATATAGACTGATATTGTGATCTTGATTGCAAATTTTGAGCCAAATCAGATATTTTTTGCCTCTAATATGGCCAAAGAGCAACAGCCATTTTGTAGGCCATAAGCCTGTATTATCGCTTTCTTCAAGCCTAAATGGACAGAAGTCAGGAACCTTTGACCCTATCAACACACAAATTTACACACATATATATACAGACCACTTGATCATGAGTACTAATTTGGAGCCCAATCGGACTTTTCTTCTCTTTTTAATAAACAGAAACACACTGAAAGGGAATGTTCTGTCTTACTTATAGAGTGATAGATTTCCAGCAGGTTATATGTGGTCTCTTGCTGCGCTCTGGTGGTCATTTGGTGAAACAGCTACAGGTGAATTATTCTAAATTAAAGCTCTGCTGAACTTATTCAATCTTGCTTGTCTTGCTTAATTGAAGATCTTTATCCTTCTTGTTCATGATGGTCAGCCACCTGGGTCATTATTGTTTATGCTCCACCCACTTAATTTTTTTTTTAATTAGCATAATATGCAAAACCTACTTTTGACATCTTTCCCTTGCCTCCTTGACCAATCATGATATGTTTGGTGTCAAACAGTTCAGCAAAGCTTACTCCTCAATAATTATTTAAAAAATCTTTACATTTGTAAACAATATGGCCGCCATATGCAAATTAGTTCTACTATGGTGCAGTAAAATCTCTTTAACACTTATAACTTTTGAATGCTTAACCTGACACTAATACCACTTCAGTCCTTTGATCATTACATGATTCTCAGATACCTTCAGATACCCTGTCAGTTTAACAAGCATACAAGCTATCAAGGTCATCCTAGCCAATTATCATCTATGGCCCATGCACTAATGGTACACCAAATGAAAATTTGATATGGACACTTTTGTGGTCACTATTAGCCAATCACATTCCAGCAAACTTTTAACAGGCGGAATGTTAATCAGGTCAAAACTTATATACTATATACGGGTTATTTATATGCCCTTTTTATGCCTTGTGTTTTTTGAATTTAAGAACTGAATTTGTTTCACCAAATGCCCACTAGAGTGCAGTAAGACACCACATAAAACCTGATGAACACTACAGCTCAATTTATCAATGCTTTTCAACTAGTTTACTCACACCACTCATCTAGCATTGCCATTATGGTCTTTATGGTCACGCTGGTCACCCAGCTTGGTTATGCTGGCCATCCAGCTTGGTCATGCTGGCCATTCACATTGGTCATTATGGTCCTGCTGGTCATTCAGCTTTGTCCTCATAGTAATGGTGGTCTTCCAGCTTGGTCATACTGGCCAACCACCTTTGCCATGCTGGTCATCCAGTTTGGTCATTATGGTCTTCCAGCTTGGTCAATATTTTCAACAAGTTTGTCATCCAGATTAGTCATGCTGGTAATCTAGCTTGGTCTTCACGGTCATGCTGGTCATCCTCATCCAGTTTGGCGATGCCGGTCAACCGGCAACATGTTTTAAGCCTAACTGGCCTCCAGGGGTCTCTTTGCCTGTAACGCTCGAACCCCGTAAATTGCCGCTTGCGGCTATATTTATTATTATTATTATTATTATTCTTATTCTTTTTCTGCCATAGAAGTGATCGGGCAGAAGAAACCGTAAGGCCTACAGGGCTGAGACTTGGTCATATGGTAGTACTTCTCACCGCTACTCAGATTCAAAAGATGAACCAAATCGGCCTCAAGGGGGCGCTATGGCGAAGGTCAACGCGTTTGGCCTCGTAACTCCTACGCCCTGATAGCTAGAGCAAAAATTCTTGCATTATATGATTCCTTGGTTAATGGCAAATCAAAAAGGTCAATAGAACCACTAAGCTCCGCCCACTTAGATTTTTTGCTATTTAGCATAATATGCAAAACCTACTTTTGAGAACTTGTCCTAGGGTCATTGACCAATCCTGTCATATTTGGTGTCAAACAACTCAGCAGAGTCCCAACCTCAATAATTATCAAAAAAATTGTGAAATTTGTAAACAATATGGCCGCCGTATGCAAATTAATCTTACCGTGGCACACCCAAATTTACTCTAACAGCTGTAACTTTTGAATGCTTAAACCTACACTAATGCCACTTTAGACCGTTGATGCCAACATGATTCTGAGGTAGCCCGTCAATCTGTGTAGACATACGCCCCCAGGGGGCGGAGCCAAAGCTAAAAATCTGTTTCTCAGGAACCGTACAAGCTATGAAGCTCTCCTTTGGCATGTATCATCTATGGCCTATGTCCTAATGTTTTACAGAAGGAAAATTTGATATGCAAATTTTTGCGATCGTTATTAGCCAATCAGTTTCCAGCAAGCTTTTGACATGCTAAACAGTGACCAATCAGGACGATACTTATACCCTACATGTATCTCAGGGCCTTCTATCATCCATTAAAATATGGCGTTGATTGGCCTCAAGGGGGCGCTATAGCAGAAAATCAGTTATATCTAAAGGTACAAGTGGCCTAGGCTTGTTATTCTTTTTTACTTGTATACTTTGCTGTAGCCTTTACAACTTTGTAATTACATGTATTTACCAAAAATGCAAAGATTTTCATCAGTGGCCAAAAGAGTAAAAATTGCTCTTTTCGAACTTGTCTTTAAGTCCTTAATCAATCAAAATAACTTTGGTCTTGTTGCAATCTTGAGACCCTGTAGGTAAATAATTATCAAAAAAATCTTGACAATTTAACTACTTGAGGCCCATAAACCTTGATCAAACATGTACGTGAAAGCCTTTTCAGAGTTATTTGGCCAAAACTCTGTCAAAGTTTAAAACATGCCAAAACTGTTGAAGCTACTAATTAACAATGACATTTGAAGCACATTTGCCAAGTATGAGCCAAATAAGTGTTCAGTAGGCTCTACAGTGAAAAAATAACTATTTTCAATTTATTCTATTTATCGCTATTTTCCAACCTAAATGGACAGAAGACAGGAACCTTTCACCCTATCAACACACAAATTTATACACATATATAGACTGATAATCTGATCTTGATTGCAAATTTTCAGCCAAATCGGACATGTTTTCCCTCTACAACAGCTGGAAAACTACAGCGATTTTGTAGGCCTCAAGCCTGTATTATTGCTTTTTTCAAACCTAAATGGACATAAGTCAGGAACCTTTGACCCTATCGACACAGAAATTGACATACATATATAGACTGATATTGTGATCTTGATTGCAAATTTTGAGCCAAATCAGATATTTTTTGCCTCTAATATGGCCAAAGAGCAACAGCCATTTTGTAGGCCATAAGCCTGTATTATCGCTTTTTTCAAACCTAAATGGACAGAAGTCAGGAACCTTTGACCCTATCAACACACAAATTTACACACATATATATGCAGACCACTTGATCATGAGTACCAATTCGGAGCCCAATCGGACTTTTCTTCTCTTTTTAATAAATAGAAACACACTGATAGGGAATGTTCTGTCTTACTTATAGAGTGATAGATTTCCAGCAGGTTATATGTTGTCTCTTTGTGCGCTCTGGTGGTCATTTGGTGAAACAGCTACATTTGAATTATTTTAAATTAAAGCTCTGCTGAACTTATTTAATCTTTTTTGTCTTGCTTAATTGAACATATTTATCCTTCTTGGTCATGCGAGTCAGCCACCTGGGTCATTCTTATTTATGCTCCACACACTTAATTTTTTTTTAATTTGCATAATATGCAAAACCTACTTTTGAGATCTTGTCTTTGCCTCCTTGACCAATCATGACATGTTTGGTGTCAAACAGTTCAGCAGAGCTTACTCCTCAATAATTATTAAAAAAAATCTTTACATTTATAAACAATATGGCCGCCATATGCAAATTAGTTTTACCGTGGTGCAGTAAAATGTCTTCTAACACTTATAACTTTTGAATGCTTAACCTGACATTAATATCACTTCAGTCCTTTGATCATTACATGATTCTCAGATACCCTGTGAGTTTAAGTAGACATACACCCCCAGGGGGCAGAGCCAATGCTCAATAGCTGTTTCTCTAGAACCATACAAGCTATCAAGGTCATTCTTGCCAATTATCATCTATGGCCCATGCACTAATGGTACACCAAATGAAAATTTGATATGGACACTTTTGTGGTCACTATTAGCCAATCACATTCCAGCAAGCTTTTGACAGGCAGAATGTTTATCAGGTCAAAACTTATACACTATATATGGGTTATTTATATGCCCTTTTTATGCCTTGTGTTTTTTGAATGTAAGAACTGAAGTTGTTTCACCAAATGCGCACTAGAGTGCAGCAAGACACCACATAAAACCTGATGAACACTACAGCTCAATTTATCAATGCTTTTCAACTAGTTTACTCACACCACTCATCTAGCATTGTCATTATGGTCTTTATGGTCACGCTGGTTACCCAGCTTGGTTATCCAGTTTGGTGATGACGGTCAACCAGCAACAGGTTTTAAGCCTAACTGGCCTCCAGGGGCCTCTTTGCCTGTGACGCTCGAACCCCGTAAATCGCCGCTTGCGGCTATATTTATTATTATTATTATTCTTATTCTTTTTCTGCCATAGAAGTGATTGGGCAGAAGAAACCGTAAGGCCTACAGGGCTGAGACTTGGTCATATGGTTGTACTTCTCACCGCTACTCAGATTCAAAAGATGAGCCCGATCGGCCTCAAGGGGGCGCTATGGCGAAGGTCAACGCGTTTGGCCCCGTAACTCCTACGCCCTGATAGCTAGAGCAAAAATTCTTGCATTATATGATTCCTTCGTTAATGGCAAATCAAAAAGGTCAATAGAACCACTAAGCTCCGCCCACTTAGATTTTTTGCTATTTAGCATAATATGCAAAACCTACTTTTGAGAACTTGTCCTAAACTCATTGACCAATCCTGACATGTTTGGTGTCAAACAACTCAGCAGAGTCCCAACCTCAATAATTATTAAAAAAATCTTGAAATTTGCAAAAAATATGGCCGCCATATGCAAATTAATCTTACCGTGGCACACCCAAATTTACTTTAACAGCTGTAACTTTTGAATGCTTAAACCGACACTAATGCCACTTTAGACCGTTGATGCCAACATGATTCTGAGGTAGCATGTCAATCTGTGTAGACATACGCCCCCAGGGGGCGGAGCCAAAGCTAAAAATCTGTTTCTCAGGAAGCGTACAAGCTATGAAGCTCTCCTTTGGCATGTATCATCTATGGCCTATTACCAAATGATTCACTGAAGGAAAATTTGATATGCAAATTTTTGTGATCGCTATTAGCCAATCAGATTCCAGCAAGCTTTTGACAGGCTAAACAATGACCAATCAGGACGATACTTATACCCTACATGTATATGAGGGCCTTCTATCATCCATTAAAATATGGCATTGATTGACCTCTAGGGGGCGCTATAGCAGAAAATCAGTTATATCTAAAGGTACAAGTGGCCTAGGCTTGCTATTCTTTTTTAGTTGTATACTTTGCTGTAGCCTTTACAACTTTGTAATTACATGTGTTTACCAAAAATGCAAAGATTTTCATCAGTGGCCAAAAGCGTAAAAATGGCTCTTTTCGAACTTGTCTTTAAGTCCTTAATCAATCAAAACAAATTTGGTCTTGATGCGATCTTGAGACCCTGTAGGTAAATAATTATCAAAAAAATCTTGACATTTTAACTATTTGAGGCCCATTAACCTTGAATAAACATGTACGTGAAAGCCTTTTCAGAGTTATTTGGCCAAAACTCTGTCAAAGTTTTAAAAAGGTCAAAACAGTTGAAGCTACTAATTAACAATGACATTTCAAGCACATGTGCCAAGTATGAGCCAAATAAGTCTTCAGTAGGCTCTACAGTGAAAAAATAACTATTTTCAATTTATTCTATTTATCGCTATTTTCCAACCTAAATGGACAGAAGACAGGAACCTTTGACCCTATCAACACACAAATTTATACACATATATAGACTGATAATCTGATCTTGATTGCAAAGTTTCAGCCACATCGGACATGTTTTCCCTCTACAACGGCTGGAAAACTACAGCGATTTTGTAGGCGTCAAGCCTGTAATATCACTTTTTTCAAATCTAAATGGACAGAAGTCAGGAACCTTTGACCCTATTGACACTGATTTTGAGCCAAATCAGATATTTTTTGCCTCTAATATAGCCAAAGAGCAACAGCCATTTTGTAGGCCATAAGCCTGTATTATCACTTTTTTCAAACCTAAATGGTCAGAAATCAGGAACCTTTGACCCTATCAACACACAAATTTACATACATGTATATACAGACCACTTGATCATGAATACCAATTTGGAGCCCAATCGGACTTTTCTTCTCTTTTTAATAAATAGAAACACACTGATAGGGAATGTTCTGTCTTTCTGATAGAGTGATAGATTTCCAGCAGGTTATATGTGGTCTCTTGCTGCGCTCTGGTGGTCATTTGGTGAAACAGCTACAGGTGAATTATTCTAAATTAAAGCTCTGCTGAACTTATTCAATCTTACTTGTCTTGCTTAATTGAACATATTTATCCTTCTTGTTCATGCTGGTCAGCCGCCTGGGTCATTCTTGTTTATGCTCCACCCACTTAATTTTTTTTTAAATTTGCATAATATGCAAAACCTACTTTTGAGATCTTGTCATTGGATCCTTGACCAATCATGACATGTTTGGTGTCAAACAGTTCAGCAGAGCTTACTCCTCAATAATTATTAAAAAAATCTTTACATTTGTAAACAATATGGCCGCCATATGCAAATGAGTTCTACCATGGTGCAGTAAAATGTCTTTAACACTTATAACTTTTGAATGCTTAACCTGACACTAATACCACTTCAGTCCTTTGATCATTACATGATTCTCAGATACCCTGTCAGTTTAAGTAGACATACACCCCCAGGGGGCGGGGCCAATGCTCGATAGCTGTTTCTCTAGAACCATACAAGCTATCTAGGTCATCCTAGCCAATTATCATCTATGGCCCATGCACTAATGGTACACCAAATGAAAATTTGATATGTACACTTTTGTGGTCACTATTAGCCAATCACATTCCAGCAAGCTTTTAACAGGCGGAATGTTAATCAGGTCAAAACTTATATACTATATACGGGTTATTTATATGCCCTTTTTATGCCTTGTGTTTTTTCAATTTAAGAACTGAATTTGTTTCACCAAATGCGCACTAGAGTGCAGTAAGACACCACATAAAACCTGATGAACACTACAGCTCAATTTATCAATGCTTTTCAACTAGTTTACTCACACCACTCATCTAGCATTGCCATTATGGTCTTTATGGTCACGCTGGTCACCCAGCTTGGTTATGCTGGCCATCCAGCTTGGTCATGCTGGCCATTCACATTGGTCATTATGGTCCTGCTGGTCATTCAGCTTTGTCCTCATAGTAATGGTGTTCTTCCAGCTTGGTCATACTGGCCAACCACCTTTGCCATGCTGGTCATCCAGTTTGGTCATTATGGTCTTCCAGCTTGGTCAATATGGTCAACAAGTTTGTCATCCAGATTAGTCATGCTGGTAATCTAGCTTGGTCTTCACGGTCATGCTGGTCATCCTCATCCAGTTTGGCGATGCCGGTCAACCGGCAACATGTTTTAAGCCTAACTGGCCTCCAGGGGTCTCTTTGCCTGTAACGCTCGAACCCCGTAAATCGCCGCTTGCGGCTATATTTAGGGGTTCGAGCACGTAGTGCTAGAAACCCTATTGTAATTGTTCTGATTATTAGGGGTTCGAGCACGTAGTGCTAGAAACCCTATTGTAATTGTTCTGATTATTATTATTATTATTATTAGGGGTTCGAGCACGTAGTGCTAGAAACCCTATTGTAATTGTTCTGATTATTAGGGGTTCGAGCACGTAGTGCTAGAAACCCTATTGTAATTGTTCTGATTATTAGGGGTTCGAGCACGTAGTGCTAGAAACCCTATTGTAATTGTTCTGATTATTATTATTATTATTCTTATTCTTTTTCTGCCATAGAAGTGATTGGGCAGAAGAAACCGTAAGGCCTACAGGGCTGAGACTTGGTCATATGGTAGTACTTCTCACCGCTACTCAGATTCAAAACATGAGCCCGATCGGCCTCAAGGGGGCGCTATGGCGAAGGTCAACGCGTTTGGCCTCGTAACTCCTATGCCCTGGTAGCTAGAGCAAAAATTCTTGCATTATATGATTCCTTGGTTAATGGCAAATCAAAAAGGTCAATAGAACCACTAAGCTCCGCCCACTTAGATTTTTTGCTATTTAGCATAATATGCAAAACCTACTTTTGAGAACTTGTCCTAGGGTCATTGACCAATCCTGTCATATTTGGTGTCAAACAACTCAGCAGAGTCCCAACCTCAATAATTATCGAAAAAATTGTGAAATTTGTAAACAATATGGCCGCCATATACAAATTAATCTTACCGTGGCACACCCAAATTTACTCTAACAGCTGTAACTTTTGAATGCTTAAACCTACACTAATGCCACTTTACAACTTTGATGCCAACATGATTCTGAGGTACCCCGTCAATCTGTGTAGACATACGCCTCCAGGGGGCGGAGCCAAAGCTAAAAATCTGTTTCTCAGGAACCGTACAAGCTATGAAGCTCTCCTTTGACATGTATCATCTATGGCCTATGTCCTAATGTTTAACAGAAGGAAAATTTGATATGCAAATTTTTGCGATCGTTATTAGCCAATCAGATTCCAGCAAGCTTTTGACATGCTAAACAATGACCAATCAGGACGATACGTATACCCTACATGTATCTCAGGGCCTTCTATCATCCATTAAAATATGGCGTTGATTGGCCTCAAGGGGGCGCTATAGCAGAAAATCAGTTATATCTAAAGGTACCAGTGGCCTAGGCTTGTTAGTCTTTTTTATTTGTATACTTTGCTGTATCCTTTACAACTTTGTAATTACATGTATTTACCAAAAATGCAAAGATTTTCATCAGTGGCCAAAAGAGTAAAAATTGCTCTTTTCGAACTTGTCTTTAAGTCCTCAATCAATCAAAACAAATTTGGTCTTGATGCAATCTTGAGACCCTGTAGGTAAATAATTATCAAAAAAATCTTGACATTTTAACTATTTGAGGCCCATAAACCTTGATCAAACATGTACGTGAAAGCCTTTTCAGAGTTATTTGGCCAAAACTCTGTCAAAGTTTAAAACATGCCAAAACTGTTGAAGCTACTAATTAACAATGACATTTGAAGTACATGTGCCAAGTATGAGCCAAATAAGTCTTCAGTAGGCTCTACAGTGAAAAAATAACTATTTTCAATTTATTCTATTTATCGCTATTTTCCAACCTAAATGGACAGAAGACAGGAACCTTTCACCCTATCAACAGACAAATTTATACACATATATAGACTGATAATCTGAGCTTGATTGCAAATTTTCAGCCAAATCGGACATGTTTTGCCTCTACAACGGCTGGAAAACTACAGCGATTTTGTAGGCCTCAAGCCTGTATTATCGCTTTTTTCAAATCTAAATGGACAGAAGTCAGGAACCTTTGACCCTATTGACACAGAAATTGACATACATATATAGACTGATATTGTGATCCTGACTGCAAATTTTGAGCCAAATCAGATATTTTTTGCCTCTAATATGGCCAAAGAGCAACAGCCATTTTGTAGGCCATAAGCCTGTATTATCACTTTTTTCAAACCTAAATGGTCAGAAGTCAGGAACCTTTGACCCTATCAACACACAAATTTACATACATGTATATACAGACCACTTGATCATGAGTACCAATTTGGAGCCCAATCGGACTTTTCTTCTCTTTTTAATAAATAGAAACACACTGATAGGGAATGTTCTGTCTTACTTATAGAGTGATAGATTTCCAGCAGGTTATATGTGGTCTCTTGCTGCGCTCTGGTGGTCATTTGGTGAAACAGCTACATTTGAATTATTCTAAATTAAAGCTCTGCTGAACTTATTTAATCATTTTTGTCTTGCTTAATTGAACATATTTATCCTTCTTGGTCATGCTAGTCAGCCACCTGGGTCATTCTTATTTATGCTCCACCCACTTAATTTTTTTTTAATTTGCATAATATGCAAAACCTACTTTTGAGATCTTGTCTTTGCCTCCTTGACCAATCATGACATGTTTGGTGTCAAACAGTTCAGCAGAGCTTACTCCTCAATAATTATAAAAAAAAAATCTTTACATTTATAAACAATATGGCCGCCATATGCAAATTAGTTTTACCATGGTGCAGTAAAATGTCTTTAACACTTATAACTTTTGAATGCTTAACCTGACACTAATACCACTTCAGTCCTTTGATCATTACATGATTCTCAGATACCCTGTGGGTTTAAGTAGACATACACCCCCCCAGGGGGCAGGGCCAATGCTCGATAGCTGTTTCTCTAGAACCATACAAGCTATCAAGGTCATCCTAGCCAATTATCATCTATGGCCCATGCACTAATGGTACACCAAATGAAAATTTGATATGGACACTTTTGTGGTCACTATTAGCCAATCACATTCCAGCAAGCTTTTAACAGGCGGAATGTTAATCAGGTCAAAACTTATATACTATATACGGGTTATTTATATGCCCTTTTTATGCCTTGTGTTTTTTCAATTTAAGAACTGAATTTGTTTCACCAAATGCCCAGTAGAGTGCAGTAAGACACCACATAAAACCTGATGAACACTACAGCTCAATTTATCAATGCTTTTCAACTAGTTTACTCACACCACTCATCTAGCATTGTCATTTTGGTCTTTATGGTCACGCTGGTTACCCAGCTTGGTTATCCAGTTTGGTGATGACGGTCAACCAGCAACAGGTTTTAAGCCTAACTGGCCTCCAGGGGCCTCTTTGCCTGTGACGCTCGAACCCCGTAAATCGCCGCTTGCGGCTATATTTATTATTATTATAGTTCTTATTCTTTTTCTGCCATAGAAGTGATTGGGCAGAAGAAACCGTAAGGCCTACAGGGCTGAGACTTGGTCATATGGTAGTACTTCTCACCGCTACTCAGATTCAAAAGATGAGCCCGATCGGCCTCAAGGGGGCGCTATGGCAAAGGTCAACGCGTTTGGCCTCGTAACTCCTACGCCCTGATAGCTAGAGCAAAAATTCTTGCATTATATGATTCCTTGGTTAATGGCAAATCAAAAAGGTCAATAGAACCACTAAGCTCCGCCCACTTAGATTTTTTGCTATTTAGCATAATATGCAAAACCTACTTTTGAGAACTTGTCCTAGGGTCATTGACCAATCCTGTCATATTTGGTGTCAAACAACTCAGCAGAGTCCCAACCTCAATAATTATCGAAAAAATTGTGAAATTTGTAAACAATATGGCCGCCATATGCAAATTAATCTTACCGTAGCACACCCTAATTTACTCTAACAGCTGTAACTTTTGAATGCTTAAACCTACACTAATGCCACTTTACAACTTTGATGCCAACATGATTCTGAGGTAGCCCGTCAATCTGTGTAGACATACGCCCCCAGGGGGCGGAGCCAAAGCTAAAAATCTGTTTCTCAGGAACCGTACAAGCTATGAAGCTCTCCTTTGACATGTATCATCTATGCCCTATGTCCTAATGTTTTACAGAAGGAAAATTTGATATGCAAATTTTTGCGATCGTTATTAGCCAATCAGTTTCCAGCAAGCTTTTGACATGCTAAACAATGACCAATCAGGATGATACTTATACCCTACATGTATCTCAGGGCCTTCTATCATCCATTAAAATATGGCGTTGATTGGCCTCAAGGGGGCGCTATAGCAGAAAATCAGTTATATCTAAAGGTACAAGTGGCCTAGGCTTGTTATTCTTTTTTAGTTGTATACTTTGCTGTTGCCTTTACAACTTTGTAATTACATGTGTTTACCAAAAATGCAAAGATTTTCATCAGTGGCCAAAAGAGTAAAAATTGCTCTTTTCGAACTTGTCTTTAAGTCCTTAATCAATCAAAACAAATTTGGTCTTGATGCAATCTTGAGACCCTGTAGGTAAATAATTATCAAAAAAATCTTGACATTTTAACTATTTGAGGCCCATAAACCTTGATCAAACATGTACGTGAAAGCCTTTTCAGAGTTATTTGGCCAAAACTCTGTCAAGGTTTAAAACATGCCAAAACTGTTGAAGCTACTAATTAACAATGACATTTGAAGTACATGTGCCAAGTATGAGCCAAATAAGTCTTCAGTAGGCTCTACAGTGAAAAAATAACTATTTTCAATTTATTCTATTTATCGCTATTTTCCAACCTAAATGGACAGAAGACAGGAACCTTTCACCCTATCAACACACAAATTTATACACATATATAGACTTATAATCTGATCTTGATTGCAAATTTTCAGCCAAATCGGACATGTTTTGCCTCTACAACGGCTGGAAAACTACAGCGATTTTGTAGGCCTCAAGCCTGTATTATCGCTTTTTTCAAATCTAAATGGACAGAAGTCAGGAACTTTTGACCCTATTGACACAGAAATTGACATACATATATAGACTGATATTGTGATCCTGATTGAGCCAAATCAGATATTTTTTGCCTCTAATATGGCCAAAGAGCAACAGCCATTTTGTAGGCCATAAGCCTGTATTATCACTTTTTTCAAACCTAAATGGTCAGAAGTCAGGAACCTTTGACCCTATCAACACACAAATTTACATACATGTATATACAGACCACTTGATCATGAGTACCAATTTGGAGCCCAATCGGACTTTTCTTCTCTTTTTAATAAATAGAAACACACTGATAGGGAATGTTCTGTCTTACTTATAGAGTGATAGATTTCCAGCAGGTTATATGTGGTCTCTTGCTGCGCTCTGGTGGTCATTTGGTGAAACAGCTACAGGTGAATTATTCTAAATTAAAGCTCTGCTGAACTTATTCAATCTTGCTTGTCTTGCTTAATTGAACATATTTATCCTTCTTGTTCATGCTGGTCAGCTGCCTGGGTCATTCTTGTTTATGCTCCACCCACTTAATTTTTTTTTAAATTTGCATAATATGCAAAACCTACTTTTGAGATCTTGTCCTTGGATCCTTGACCAATCATGACATGTTTGGTGTCAAACAGTTCAGCAGAGCTTACTCCTCAATAATTATTAAAAAAATCTTTACATTTATAAACAATATGGCCGCCATATGCAAATGAGTTCTACCATGGTGCAGTAAAATGTCTTTAACACTTATAACTTTTGAATGCTTAACCTGACACTAATACCACTTCAGTCCTTTGATCATTACATGATTCTCAGATACCCTGTCAGTTTAAGTAGACATACACCCCCCCAGGGGGCGGGGCCAATGCTCGATAGCTGTTTCTCTAGAACCATACAAGCTATCAAGGTCATCCTAGCCAATTATCATCTATGGCCCATGCACTAATGGTACACCAAATGAAAATTTGATATGGACACTTTTGTGGTCACTATTAGCCAATCACATTCCAGCAAGCTTTTAACAGGCGGAATGTTAATCAGGTCAAAACTTATATACTATATACGGGTTATTTATATGCCCTTTTTATGCCTTGTGTTTTTTCAATTTAAGAACTGAATTTGTTTCACCAAATGCGCACTAGAGTGCAGTAAGACACCACATAAAACCTGATGAACACTACAGCTCAATTTATCAATGCTTTTCAACTAGTTTACTCACACCACTCATCTAGCATTGCCATTATGGTCTTTATGGTCACGCTGGTCACCCAGCTTGGTTATGCTGGCCATCCAGCTTGGTCATGCTGGCCATTCACATTGGTCATTATGGTCCTGCTGGTCATTCAGCTTTGTCCTCATAGTAATGGTGGTCTTCCAGCTTGGTCATACTGGCCAACCACCTTTGCCATGCTGGTCATCCAGTTTGGTCATTATGGTCTTCCAGCTTGGTCAATATGGTCAACAAGTTTGTCATCCAGATTAGTCATGCTGGTAATCTAGCTTGGTCTTCACGGTCATGCTGGTCATCCTCATCCAGTTTGGCGATGCCGGTCAACCGGCAACATGTTTTAAGCCTAACTGGCCTCCAGGGGTCTCTTTGCCTGTAACGCTCGAACCCCGTAAATCGCCGCTTGCGGCTATATTTATTATTATTATTCTTATTCTTTTTCTGCCATAGAAGTGATCGGGCAGAAGAAACCGTAAGGCCTACAGGGCTGAGACTTGGTCATATGGTAGTACTTCTCACCGCTACTCAGATTCAAAAGATGAGCCAAATCGGCCTCAAGGGGGCGCTATGGCGAAGGTCAACGCGTTAGGCCTCGTAACTGCCACGCCCTGATAGCTAGAGCAAAAATTCTTGCATTATATGATTCCTTGGTTAATGGCAAATCAAAAAGGTCAATAGAACCACTAAGCTCCGCCCACTTAGATTTTTTGCTATTTAGCATAATATGCAAAACCTACTTTTGAGAACTTGTCCTAGGGTCATTGACCAATCCTGTCATATTTGGTGTCAAACAACTCAGCAGAGTCCCATCCTCAATAATTATCAAAAAAATTGTGAAATTTGTAAACAATATGGCCGCCATATGCAAATTAATCTTACCGTGGCACACCCAAATTTACTCTAACAGCTGTAACTTTTGAATGCTTAAACCTACACTAATGCCACTTTAGACCTTTGATGCCAACATGATTTTGAGGTAGCCCGTCAATCTGTGTAGACATACGCCTCCAGGGGGCGGAGCCAAAGCTAAAAATCTGTTTCTCAGGAACCGTACAAGCTATGAAGCTCTCCTTTGGCATGTATCATCTATGGCCTATGTCCTAATGTTATACAGAAGGAAAATTTGATATGCAAATTTTTGCGATCGTTATTAGCCAATCAGATTCCAGCAAGCTTTTGACATGCTAAACAATGACCAATCAGGACGATACTTATACCCTACATGTATCTCAGGGCCTTCTATCATCCATTAAAATATGGCGTTGATTGGCCTCAAGGGGGCGCTATAGCAGAAAATCAGTTATATCTAAAGGTACAAGTGGCCTAGGCTTGTTATTCTTTTTTAGTTTTATACTTTGCTGTAGCCTTTACAACTTTGTAATTACATGTATTTACCAAAAATGCAAAGATTTTCATCAGTGGCCAAAAGAGTAAAAATTGCTCTTTTCGAACTTGTCTTTAAGTCCTTAATCAATCAAAACAAATTTGGTCTTGATGCAATCATGAGACCCTGTAGGTAAATAATTATCAAAAAAATCTTGACATTTTAACTATTTGAGGCCCATAAACCTTGATCAAACATGTACGTGAAAGCCTTTTCAGAGTTATTTGGCCAAAACTCTGTCAAAGTTTAAAACATGCCAAAACTGTTGAAGCTACTAATTAACAATGACATTTGAAGTACATGTGCCAAGTATGAGCCAAATAAGTCTTCAGTAGGCTCTACAGTGAAAAAATAACTATTTTCAATTTATTCTATTTATCGCTATTTTCCAACCTAAATGGACAGAAGACAGGAATCTTTCACCCTATCAACACACAAATTTATACACATATATAGACTGATAATCTGATCTTGATTGCAAATTTTCAGCCAAATCGGACATGTTTTGCCTGTACAACGGCTGGAAAACTACAGCGATTTTGTAGGCCTCAAGCCTGTATTATCGCTTTTTTCAAATCTAAATGGACAGAAGTCAGGAACCTTTGACCCTATTGACACAGAAATTGACATACATATATAGACTGATATTGTGATCTTGATTGCAAATTTTGAGCCAAATCAGATATTTTTTGCCTCTAATATGGCCAAAGAGCAACAGCCATTTTGTAGGCCATAAGCCTGTATTATTACTTTTTTCAAACTTAAATGGTCAGAAGTCAGGAACCTTTGACCCTATCAACACACAAATTTACATACATGTATATACAGACCACTTGATCATGAGTACCAATTTGGAGCCCAATCGGACTTTTCTTCTCTTTTTAATAAATAGAAACACACTGATAGGGAATGTTCTGTCTTTCTGATAGAGTGATAGATTTCCAGCAGGTTATATGTGGTCTCTTGCTGCGCTCTGGTGGTCATTTGGTGAAACAGCTACAGGTGAATTATTCTAAATTAAAGCTCTGCTGAACTTATTCAATCTTGCTTGTCTTGCTTAATTGAACATATTTATCCTTCTTGTTCATGCTGGTCAGCCGCCTGGGTCATTCTTGTTTATGCTCCACCCACTTAATTTTTTTTTAAATTTGCATAATATGCAAAACCTACTTTTGAGATCTTGTCCTTGGATCCTTGACCAATCATGACATGTTTGGTGTCAAACAGTTCAGCAGAGCTTACTCCTCAATAATTATTAAAAAAATCTTTACATTTATAAACAATATGGCCGCCATATGCAAATGAGTTCTACCATGGTGCAGTAAAATGTCTTTAACACTTATAACTTTTGAATGCTTAACCTGACACTAATACCACTTCAGTCCTTTGATCATTACATGATTCTCAGATACCCTGTCAGTTTAAGTAGACATACACCCCCCCAGGGGGCGGAGCCAATGCTCGATAGCTGTTTCTCTAGAACCATACAAGCTATCAAGGTCATCCTAGCCAATTATCATCTATGGCCCATGCACTAATGGTACACCAAATGAAAATTTGATATGGACACTTTTGTGGTCACTATTAGCCAATCACATTCCAGCAAGCTTTTAACAGGCGGAATGTTAATCAGGTCAAAACTTATATACTATATACGGGTTATTTATATGCCCTTTTTATGCCTTGTGTTTTTTCAATTTAAGAACTGAATTTGTTTCACCAAATGCCCACTAGAGTGCAGTAAGACACCACACAAAACCTGATGAACACTACAGCTCAATTTATCAATGCTTTTCTACTAGTTTACTCACACCACTCATCTAGCATTGCCATTATGGTCTTTATGGTCACGCTGGTCACCCAGCTTGGTTATGCTGGCCATCCAGCTTGGTCATGCTGGCCATTCACATTGGTCATTATGGTCCTGCTGGTCATTCAGCTTTGTCCTCATAGTAATGGTGGTCTTCCAGCTTGGTCATACTGGCCAACCACCTTTGCCATGCTGGTCATCCAGTTTGGTCATTATGGTCTTCCAGCTTGGTCAATATGGTCAACAAGTTTGTCATCCAGATTAGTCATGCTGGTAATCTAGCTTGGTCTTCACGGTCATGCTGGTCATCCTCATCCAGTTTGGCGATGCCGGTCAACCGGCAACATGTTTTAAGCCTAACTGGCCTCCAGGGGTCTCTTTGCCTGTAACGCTCGAACCCCGTAAATCGCCGCTTGCGGCTATATTTAGGGGTTCGAGCACGTAGTGCTAGAAACCCTATTGTAATTGTTCTGATTATTATTATTATTATTATTATTCTTATTCTTTTTCTGCCATAGAAGTGATTGGGCAGAAGAAACCGTAAGGCCTACAGGGCTTAGACTTGGTCATATGGTAGTACTTCTCACCGCTACTCAGATTCAAAAGATGAGCCCGATCGGCCTCAAGGGGGCGCTATGGCGAAGGCCAACGCGTTTGGCCCCGTAACTCCTACGCCCTGATAGCTAGATCAAAAATCCTTGCATTATATGATTCCTTGGTTAATGCCGAATCAAAAAGGTCAATAGAACCACTAAGCTCCGCCCACTTAGATTTTTTGCTATTTAGCATAATATGCAAAACCTACTTTTGAGAACTTGTCCTAAACTCATTGACCAATCCTGACATGTTTGGTGTCAAACAACTCAGCAGAGTCCCAACCTCAATAATTATTAAAAAAATCTTGAAATTTGCAAAAAATATGGCCGCCATATGCAAATTAATCTTACCGTGGCACACCCAAATTTACTTTAACAGCTGTAACTTTTGAATGCTTAAACCGACACTAATGCCACTTTAGACCTATGATGCCAACATGATTCTGAGGTAGCACGTCAATCTGTGTAGACATACGCCCCCAGGGGGCGGAGCCAAAGCTAAAAATCTGTTTCTCAGGAACCGTACAAGCTATGAAGCTCTCCTTTGGCATGTATCATCTATGGCCTATGTCCTAATGTTTTACAGAAGGAAAATTTGATATGCAAATTTTTGCAATCGTTATTAGCCAATCAGATTCCAGCAAGCTTTTGACAGGCTAAACAATGACCAATCAGGACGATACTTATACCCTACATGTATCTCAGGGCCTTCTATCATCCATTAAAATATGGCGTTGATTGGCCTCAAGGGGGCGCTAAAGCAGAAAATCAGTTATATCTAAAGGTACAAGTGGCCTAGGCTTGTTATTCTTTTTTAGTTGTATACTTTGCTATAGCCTTTACAACTTTGTAATTACATATGTTTACCAAAAATGCAAAGATTTTCATCAGTGGCCAAAAGAGTAAAAATTGCTCTTTTCGAACTTGTCTTTAAGTCCTTAATCAATCAAAACAAATTTGGTCTTGATGCAATCTTGAGACCCTGTAGGTAAATAATTATCAAAAAAATCTTGACATTTTAACTATTTGAGGCCCATAAACCTTGATCAAACATGTACGTGAAAGCCTTTTCAGAGTTATTTGGCCAAAACTCTGTCAAAGTTTAAAACATGCCAAAACTGTTGAAGCTACTAATTAACAATGACATTTGAAGTACATGTGCCAAGTATGAGCCAAATAAGTCTTCAGTAGGCTCTACAGTGAAAAAATAACTATTTTCAATTTATTCTATTTATCGCTATTTTCCAACCTAAATGGACAGAAGACAGGAACCTTTCACCCTATCGACACACAAATTTATACACATATATAGACTGATAATCTGATCTTGATTGCAAATTTTCAGCCAAATCGGACATGTTTTGCCTCTACAACGGCTGGAAAACTACAGCGATTTTGTAGGCCTCAAGCCTGTATTATCGCTTTTTTCAAATCTAAATGGACAGAAGTCAGGAACCTTTGACCCTATCGACACATAAATTGACATACATATATAGACTGATATTGTGATCTTGATTGCAAATTTTGAGCCAAATCAGATATTTTTGCCTCTAATATGGCCAAAGAGCAACAGCCATTTTGTAGGCCATAAGCCTGTATTATCGCTTTTTTCAAGCCTAAATGGACAGAAGTCAGGAACCTTTGACCCTATCTACACACAAATTTACACACATATATATGCAGACCACTTGATCATGAGTACCAATTTGGAGCCCAATCGGACTTTTCTTCTTTTTTTAATAAATAGAAACACACTGATAGGGAATGTTCTGTCTTACTTATAGAGTGATAGATTTCCAGCAGGTTATATGTGGTCTCTTGCTGCGCTCTGGTGGTCATTTGGTGAAACAGCTACAGGTGAATTATTCTAAATTAAAGCTCTGCTGAACTTATTCAATCTTGCTTGTCTTGCTTAATTGAACATCTTTATCCTTCTTGTTCATGATGGTCAGCCGCCTGGGTCATTCTTGTTTATGCTCCACCCACTTAATTTTTTTTTAAATTAGCATAATATGCAAAACCTACTTTTGAGATCTTGTCCTTGGATCCTTGACCAATCATGACATGTTTGGTGTCAAACAGTTCAGCAGAGCTTACTCCTCAATAATTATTAAAAAAATCTTTACATTTGTAAACAATATGGCCACCATATGCAAATTAGTTCTACCACAGTGCAGTAAAATGTCTTTAACACTTATAACTTTTGAATGCTTAACCTGACACTAATACCACTTCAGTCCTTTCATCATTACATGATTCTCAGATACCCTGTCAGTTTAAGTAGACATACACCCCCCAGGGGGCGGAGCCAATGCTCGATAGCTGTTTCTCTAGAACCATACAAGCTATCAAGGTCATCCTAGCCAATTATCATCTATGGCCCATGCACTAATGGTACACCAAATGAAAATTTGATAAGGACACTTTTGTGGTCACTATTAGCCAATCACATTCCAGCAAGCTTTTAACAGGCTGAATGTTAATCAGGTCAAAACTTATATACTATATACGGGTTATTTATATGCCCTTTTTATGCCTTGTGTTTTTTCAATTTAAGAACTGAATTTGTTTCACCAAATGCCCACTAGAGTGCAGTAAGACACCACATAAAACCTGATGAACCTTACAGCTCAATTTATCAATGATTTTCAACTAGTTTACTCACACCACTCATCTAGCATTGCCATTATGGTCTTTATGGTCACGCTGGTTACCCAGCTTGGTTATCCAGTTTGGTGATGACGGTCAACCAGCAACAGGTTTTAAGCCTAACTGGCCTCCAGGGGCCTCTTTGCCTGTGATGCTCGTTATTATTAGGGGTTCGAGCACGTAGTGCTAGAAACCCTATTGTAATTGTTCTGATTATTATTATTATTATTATTATTCTTATTCTTTTTCTGCCATAGAAGTGATTGGGCAGAAGAAACCGTAAGGCCTACAGGGCTGAGACTTGGTCATATGGTAGTACTTCTCACCGCTACTCAGATTCAAAAGATGAGCCCGATCGGCCTCAAGGGGGCGCTATGGCGAAGGTCAACGCGTTAGGCCACGTAACTCCCACGCCCTGATAGCTAGAGTAAAAATTCTTGCATTATATGATTCCTTGGTTAATGGCAAATCAAAAAGGTCAATAGAACCACTAAGCTCCGCCCACTTAGATTTTTTGCTATTTAGCATAATATGCAAAACCTACTTTTGAGAACTTGTCCTAGGGTCATTGACCAATCCTGTCATATTTGGTGTCAAACAACTCAGCAGAGTCCCAACCTCAATAATTATCGAAAAAATTGTGAAATTTGTAAACAATATGGCCGCCATATGCAAATTAATCTTACCGTGGCACACCCAAATTTACTCTAACAGCTGTAACTTTTGAATGCTTAAACCTACACTAATGCCACTTGACAACTTTGATGCCAACATGATTCTGAGGTAGCCCGTCAATCTGTGTAGACATACGCCCCCAGGGGGCGGAGCCAAAGCTAAAAATCTGTTTCTCAGGAACCGTACAAGCTATGAAGCTCTCCTTTGACATGTATCATCTATGGCCTATGTCCTAATGTTTTACAGAAGGAAAATGTGATATGCAAATTTTTGCGATCGTTATTAGCCAATCAGATTCCAGCAAGCTTTTGACATGCTAAACAATGACCAATCAGGACGATACTTATACCCTACATGTATCTCAGGGCCTTCTATCATCCATTAAAATATGGCGTTGATTGGCCTCAAGGGGGCGCTATAGCAGAAAATCAGTTATATCTAAAGATACAAGTGGCCTAGGCTTGTTATTCTTTTTTAGTTGTATACTTTGCTGTAGCCTTTACAACTTTGTAATTACATGTGTTTACCAAAAATGCAAAGATTTTCATCAGTGGCCAAAAGAGTAAAAATGGCTCTTTTCGAACTTGTCTTTAAGTCCTTAATCAATCAAAACAAATTTGGTCTTGATGCAATCTTGAGACCCTGTAGGTAAATAATTATCAAAAAAATCTTGACATTTTAACTACTTGAGGCCCATAAACCTTGAAGAAACATGTACGTGAAAGCCTTTTCAGAGTTATTTGGCCAAAACTCTGTCAAAGTTTTAAACAGGTCAAAACTGTTGAAGCTACTAAATAACAATGACATTTCAAGCACATTTGCCAAGTATGAGCCAAATAAGTCTTCAGTAGTCTCTACAGTGACAAATTAACTATTTTCAATTTATTCTATTTATCGCTATTTTCCAACCTAAATGGACAGAAGACAGGAACCTTTGACCCTATCAACACACAAATTTATACACATATATAGACTGATAATCTGATCTTGATTGCAAATTTTCAGCCACATCGGACATGTTTTCCCTCTACAACGGCTGGAAAACTACAGCGATTTTGTAGGCCTCAAGCCTGTATTATCGCTTTTTTCAAACCTAAATGGACAGAAGTCAGGAACCTTTGACCCTATCAACACAGAAATTTACATACATATATAGACTGATATTGTGATCTTGATTGCGAATTTTGAGCCAAATCAGATATTGTTTGCCTCTAATATGGCCAAAGAGCAACAGCCATTTTGTAGGCCATAAGCCTGTATTATCGCTTTTTTCAAGCCTAAATGAACAGAAGTCAGGAACCTTTGACCCTATCAACACACAAATTTACACACATATATATACAGACCACTTGATCATGAGTACCAATTTGGAGCCCAATCGGACTTTTCCTCTCTTTGTAATAAATAGAAACACACTGATAGGGAATGTTCTGTCTTACTTATAGAGTGATAGATTTCCAGCAGGTTATATGTGGTCTCTTGCTGCGCTCTGGTGGTCATTTGGTGAAACAGCTACAGGTGAATTATTCTAAATTAAAGCTCTGCTGAACTTATTTAATCTTGCTTGTCTTGCTTAATTGAAGATCTTTATCCTTCTTGGTCATGCTACTCAGCCACCTGGGTCATTCTTGTTTATGTTCCACCCACTTAATCTTTTTTTTATTTGCATAATATGCAAAACTTACTTTTGAGATCTTGTCCTTGGCTCCTTGACCAATCATGACATGTTTGGTATCAAACAGTTCAGCAGAGCTTACTCCTCAATAATTATTTAAAAAATCTTTACATTTATAAACAATATGGCCGCCATATGCAAATGAGTTCTACCATGGTGCAGTAAAATGTCTTTAACACTTATAACTTTTGAATGCTTAACCTGACACTAATACTACTTCAGTCCCTAGATCATTACATGATTCTCAGATACCCTGTCAGTTTAAGTAGACATACACCCCCCCAGGGGGCAGAGCCAATGCTCGATAGCTGTTTCTCTAGAACCATACAAGCTATCAAGGTCGTCCTTGCCAATTATCATCTATGGCCCATGCACTAATGGTACACCAAATGAAAATTTGATATGGACACTTTTGTGGTCACTATTAGCCAATCACATTCCAGCAAGCTTTTGACAGGCTGAATGTCAATCAGGTCAAAACTTATGTACTATTATTGATATTATTGGTTATTAATATGTGCCCTTGTCATGCCTCACTGCTAGGCTCTCCGAATGCCCACTAGAGTGCAGCAAGAGACCACATAAAACCTGCTGAACACTACAGCTCAATTTATCAATGCATTTCAGCTAGTTTACTCACACCACTCATCTAGCATTGTCATTATGGTCTTTATGGTCACGCTGGTCACCTAGCTTGGTTATGTTGCCCATCCAGCTAGGTCATTCTGGTCATTCACATTGGTCATTATGGTCCTGCTGGTCATTCAGCTTTGTCATCATAGCAATGCTGGTCATCCAGCTTGGTCATACTGGCCAAACACCTTTGCCATGCTGGTCAGCCAGTTTGGTGATGCCAGTCAACCAGCAACATGTTTTAAGCCTAACTGGCCTCCAGGGGCCTCTTTGTCTGTAACGCTCGAACCCCGTAAATCGCCGCTTGCGGCTATATTTATTCTTATTCTTTTTCTGCCATAGAAGTGATCGGGCAGAAGAAACCGTAAGGCCTACAGGGCTGAGACTTGGTCATATGGTAGTACTTCTCACCGCTACTCAGATTCAAAAGATGAGCCAAATCGGCCTCAAGGGGGCGCTATGGCGAAGGTCAACGCGTTAGGCCTCGTAACTGCCACGCCCTGATAGCTAGAGCAAAAATTCTTGCGATATATGATTCCTTGGTTAATGGCAAATCAAAAAGAACCACTAAGCTCCGCCCACTTAGATTTTTTGCTATTTAGCATAATATGTAAAACCTACTTTTGAGAACTTGTCCTAGGGTCATTGACCAATCCTGTCATATTTGGTGTCAAACAACTCAGCAGAGTCCCAACCTCAATAATTATCAAAAAAATTGTGAAATTTGTAAACAATATGGCCGCCATATGCAAATTAATCTTACCGTGGCACACCCAAATTTACTCTAACAGCTGTAACTTTTGAATGCTTAAACCTACACTAATGCCACTTCAGACCTTTGATGCCAACATGATTCTGAGGTAGCATGTCAATCTGTGTAGACATACGCCCCCAGGGGGCGGAGCCAAAGCTAAAAATCTGTTTCTCAGGAACCGTACAAGCTATGAAGCTCTCCTTTGGCATGTATCATCTATGGCCTATGTCCTAATGTTTTACAGAAGGAAAATTTGATATGCAAATTTTTGCGATCGTTATTAGCCAATCAGATTCCAGCAAGCTTTTGACATGCTAAACAATGACCAATCAGGACGATACTTATACCCTACATGTATCTCAGGGCCTTCTATCATCCATTAAAATATGGCGTTGATTGGCCTCAAGGGGGCGCTATAGCAGAAAATCAGTTATATCTAAAGGTACAAGTGGCCTAGGCTTGTTATTCTTTTTTAGTTGTATACTTTGCTGTAGCCTTTACAACTTTCTAATTACATGTGTTTACCAAAAATGCAAAGATTTTCATCAGTGGCCAAAAGAGTAAAAATTGCTCTTTTCGAACTTGTCTTTAAGTCCTTAATCAATCAAAATAAATTTGGTCTTGATGCAATCTTGAGACCCTGTAGGTAAATAATTATCAAAAAAATCTTGACAATTTAACTACTTGAGGCCCATAAACCTTGATCAAACATGTACGTGAAAGCCTTTTCAGAGTTATTTGGCCAAAACTCTGTCAAAGTTTAAAACATGCCAAAACTGTTGAGGCTACTAATTAACAATGACATTTGAAGCACATTTGCCAAGTATGAGCCAAATAAGTCTTCAGTAGGCTCTACAGTGAAAAAATAACTATTTTCAATTTATTCTATTTATCGCTATTTTCCAACCTAAATGGACAGAAGACAGGAACCTTTCACCCTATCAACACACAAATTTATACACATATATAGACTGATAATCTGATCTTGACTGCAAATTGTCAGCCAAATCGGACATGTTTTGTCTCTACAATGGCTGGAAAACTACAGCGATTTTGTAGGCCTGAAGCCTGTATTATCGCTTTTTTCAAATCTAAATGGACAGAAGTCAGGAACCTTTGACCCTTTTGACACAGAAATTGACATACATATATAGACTGATATTGTGATCCTGATTGCAAATTTTGAGCCAAATCAGATATTTTTTGCCTCTAATATGGCCAAAGAGCAACAGCCATTTTGTAGGCCATAAGCCTGTATTATCGCTTTTTTCAAACCTAAATGGACAGAAGTCAGGAACTTTTGACCCTATCAACACACAAATTTACACACATATATATGCAGACCACTTGATCATGAGTACCAATTTGGAGCCCAATCGGACTTTTCTTCTTTTTTTAATAAATAGAAACACACTGATAGGGAATGTTCTGTCTTACTTATAGAGTGATAGATTTCCAGCAGGTTATATGTGGTCTCTTGCTGCGCTCAGGTGGTCATTTGGTGAAACAGCTACATTTGAATTATTCTAAATTAAAGCTCTGCTGAACTTATTTAATCTTTTTTGTCTTGCTTAATTGAACATATTTATCCTTCTTGGTCATGCTGCTCAGCCACCTGGGTCATTCTTATTTATGCTCCACCCACTTAATTTTTTTTTAATTTGCATAATATGCAAAACCTACTTTTGAGATCTTGTCTTTACCTCCTTGACCAATCATGACATGTTTGGTGTCAAACAGTTCAGCAGAGCTTACTTCTCAATAATTATTTTAAAAAATCTTTACATTTATAAACAATATGGCCGCCATATGCAAATTAGTTTTACCATGGTGCAGTAAAATGTCTTCTAACACTTATAACTTTTGAATGCTTAACCTGACATTAATACCACTTCAGTCCTTTGATCATTACATGATTCTCAGATACCCTGTGAGTTTAAGTAGACATACACCCCCAGGGGGCAGAGCCAATGCTCGATAGCTGTTTCTCTACAACCATACAAGCTATCAAGGTCATCCTTGCCAATTATCATCTATGGCCCATGCACTAATGGTACACCAAATGAAAATTTGATATGGACACTTTTGTGGTCACTATTAGCCAATCACATTCCAGCAAGCTTTTGACAGGCAGAATGTTTATCAGGTCAAAACTTATACACTATATATGGGTTATTTATATGCCCTTTTTATGCCTTGTGTTTTTTGAATTTAAGAACTGAAGTTGTTTCACCAAATGCCCACTAGAGTGCAGCAAGACACCACATAAAACCTGATGAACACTACAGCTCAATTTATCAATGCTTTTTAACTAGTTTACTCACACCACTCATCTAGCATTGTCATTTTGGTCTTTATGGTCACGCTGGTCACCCAGCTTGGTTATGCTGGCCATCCAGCTTGGTCATGCTGGCCATTCACATTGGTCATTATGGTCCTGCTGGTCATTCAGCTTTGTCCTCATAGTAATGGTGGTCTTCCAGCTTGGTCATACTGGCCAACCACCTTTGCCATGCTGGTCATCCAGTTTGGTCATTATGGTCTTCCGGCTTGGTCAATATGGTCAACAAGTTTGTCATCCAGATTAGTCATGCTGGTAATCTAGCTTGGTCTTCACGGTCATGCTGGTCGTCCTCATCCAGTTTGGCGATGCCAGTCAACCGGCAACATGTTTTAAGCCTAACTGGCCTCCAGGGGTCTCTTTGCCTGTAACGCTCGAACCCCGTAAATCGCCGCTTGCGGCTATATTGGTATTTATAATCGCTTCCCCTTCTTTTTCTGACCTAGAAGTGATTGCACAGAACAAACCGTAAGGCCTAGAGAGCTGAGAGTTGGTCATATCGTAGTACTTTAGACCCGTACTCAGCCGCATGATATGCGTCCCGATTGGCCTCAAGGGGGCGCTATGGCGAAGGTCAACGCGTTAGGCCTTGTAACTCCCACGCCCTGATAGCTAGAGCAAAATTTCTTTCGTCATATGATTCCTTGGTTAAGAGCAAATCAAAAAGGTCAATAGAACCACTAAGCTCCGCCCACTTAGATTTTTTGCTATTTAGCATAATATGCAAAACCTACTTTTGAGAACTTGTCCTAGGGTCATTGACCAATCCTGACATGTTTGGTGTCAAACAACTCAGCAGAGTCCCAACCTCAATAATTATCGAAAAAATTGTGAAATTTGTAAACAATATGGCCACCATATGCAAATTAATCTTACCGTAACACACCCAAATTTACTCTAACAGCTGTAACTTTTGAATGCTTAAACCTACACTAATGCCACTTTAGAAATTTGATGACAACATGATTCTGAGGTAGCCTGTCAATCTGTGTAGACGTACGCACCCAGGGGGCGGAGCCAAAGCTTAAAATCTGTTTCTCAGGAACACGTACAAGCTATGAAGCTATCCTTTGTCATGTATCATCTATGGCCTATGTCCTAATGTTTCACATAAGGAAAATTTGATATGCAAATTTTTGCGATCGCCATTAGCCAATCAGATTCCAGCAAGCTTTTGACATGCTAAACAATGACCAATCAGGACGATGCTTATACCCTACATGTATCTCAGGGCCTTCTATCATCCATTAAAATATGGCATTGATTGGCCTCTAGGGGGCGCTATAGCAGAAAATCAGTTATATCTTAAGGTAAAAGTGTCATAGGCATGTTATTCTTTTTTAGTTGTATACTTTGCTGTAGCTTTTACAACTTTGTTAATAAATGTGTTCGCCAAAAATGCAAAGATTTTGATCAGTGGCCAAAAGAGTAAAAATACCTCTTTTCGAACTTGTCTTTAAGTCTTCAATCAATCAAAACAAATTTGGTCTTGATGCAATCTTGAGACCCTGTAGGTAAATAATTATCGAAAAAATCTTGACATTTTAACTATTTGAGGCCCATAAACCTTGATCAAACATGTACGTGAAAGCCTTTTCAGAGTTATTTGGCCAAAACTCTGTCAAAGTTTAAAACATGCCAAAACCGTTGAAGCTACTAATTAAAAATAACATTTGAAGCACCTGTGCCAAGTATGAGCCAAATAAGTCTTCAGTAGGCTCTACAGTTAAAATTTTACTATTTTCAATTTATTCTATTTATCGCTATTTTCCAACCTAATTGGACAGAAGACAGGAACCTTTCACCCTATCAACACACAAATTTATACACATATATAGACTGATAATCTGATCTTGATTGCAAATTTTCAGCCAAATCGGACAAGTTTTGCCTCTACAACGGCTGGAAAACTACAGCGATTTTGTAGGCCTCAAGCCTGTATTATCGCTTTTTTCAAATCTAAATGGACAGAAGTCAGGAACCTTTGACCCTATTGACACAGAAATTGACATACATATAGAGACTGATATTGTGATCTTGAGTGCAAATTTCAAGACAAATCAGATATTTCTTGCCTCTAATATGGCCAAAGAGCAACAGCCATTTTGTAGGCCATAAGCCTGTATTATCGCTTTTTTCAAACCTAAATGGTCAGAAGTCAGGAACCTTTGACCCTATCAACACACAAATTTACACACATATATATATACAGACCACTTGATCATGACTACCAATTTGGAGCCCAATCGGACTTTTCTTCTCTTTTTAATAAATAGAAACACACTAATAGGGAACGTTCTGTCTTACTGATAGAGTGATAAATTCTCAGCAGGTTATATGTGGTCTCTTGCTGCGCTCTGGTGGTCATTTGGTGAAACAACTACAGGTGAATTATTCTAAATAAAGCTCTGCTGAACTTATTTAATCTTCCTTGTCTTGCTTAATTAAACATCTTTATCCTTCTTGGTCATGCTGCTCAGCCACCTGGGTCATTCTTGTTTATGCTCCACCCAATTAATTTTTTTTTAATTTGCATAATATGCAAAACCTACTTTTGAGATCTTGTCTTTGCCTCCTTGACCAATCATGACATGTTTGGTGTCAAACAGTTCAGTGGAGCTTACTCCTCAATAATTATTTTAAAAATCTTTACATTTGTAAACAATATGGCCGCCATATGCAAATAAATTTTGAATGCTTAACCTGACACTAATACCACTTCAGTCCTTTGATCATTGCATGATTCTCAGATACCCTGTCAGTTTAAATATACATACACCCCCAGGGGGCGGAGCCAATGCTTGATAACTGTTTCTCTATAACCAAACAAGCTATCAAGGTCATCCTAGCCGATTATCATCTATGGCCCATGCACCAATGGTACACCAAATGAAAATTTGATATGGACACTTTTGTGGTCACTATTAGCCAATCACATTCCAGCAAGCTTTTTACAGGCGGAATGTTAATCAGGTCAAAACTTGTACACTATATATGGGTTATTTATATGCCCTTTTATGCCTTGTGTTTTTTCAATGTAAGAACTGAATTTGTTTCACCAAATGCCCACTAGAGTGCAGTAACACACCACATAAAACCTGATGAACACTACAGCTCAATTTATCAATGCTTTTCAACTAGTTTACTCACACCACTCATCTAGCATTGCCATTATGGTCTTTATGGTCACGCTGGTCACCCAGCTTGGTTATGCTGGCCATCCAGCTTGGTCATGCTGGCCATTCACATTGGTCATTATGGTCCTGCTGGTCATTCAGCTTTGTCCTCATAGTAATGGTGGTCTTCCAGCTTGGTCATACTGGCCAACCACCTTTGCCATGCTGGTCATCCAGTTTGGTCATTATGGTCTTCCAGCTTGGTCAATATGGTCAACAAGTTTGTCATCCAGATTAGTCATGCTGGTAATCTAGCTTGGTCTTCACGGTCATGCTGGTCATCCTCATCCAGTTTGGCGATGCCGGTCAACCGGCAACATGTTTTAAGCCTAACTGGCCTCCAGGGGTCTCTTTGCCTGTAACGCTCGAACCCCGTAAATCGCCGCTTGCGGCTATATTTAGGGGTTCGAGCACGTAGTGCTAGAAACCCTATTGTAATTGTTCTGATTATTATTATTATAGTTCTTATTCTTTTTCTGCCATAGAAGTGATTGGGCAGAAGAAACCGTAAGGCCTACAGGGCTGAGACTTGGTCATATGGTAGTACTTCTCACCGCTACTCAGATTCAAAAGATGAGCCCGATCGGCCTCAAGGGGGCGCTATGGCGAAGGTCAACGCGTTTGGCCTCGTAACTCCCACGCCCTGATAGCTAAAGCAAAAATTCTTGCATTATATGATTCCCTGGTTAATGGCAAATCAAAAAGGTCAATAGAACCACTAAGCTCCGCCCACTTAGATTTTTTGCTATTTAGCATAATATGCAAAACCTACTTTTGAGAACTTGTCCTAGGGTCATTGACCAATCCTGTCATATTTGGTGTCAAACAACTCAGCAGAGTCCCAGCCTCAATAATTATCGAAAAAATTGTGAAATTTGTAAACAATATGGCCACCATATGCAAATTAATCTTACCGTGGCACACCCAAATTTACTCTAACAGCTGTAACTTTTGAATGCTTAAACCTACACTAATGCCACTTTACAACTTTGATGCCAACATGATTCTGAGGTAGCCCTTCAATCTGTGTAGACATACGCCCCCAGGGGGCGGAGCCAAAGCTAAAAATCTGTTTCTCAGGAACCGTACAAGCTATGAAGCTCTCCTTTGGCATGTATCATCTATGGCCTATATCCTAATGTTTTACAAAAGGAAAATTTGATATGCAAATTTTTGCGATCGTTATTAGCCAATCAGATTCCAGCAAGCTTTTGACAGGCTAAACAATGACCAATCAGGACGATACTTATACCCTACATGTATCTCAGGGCCTTCTATCATCCATTAAAATATGGCGTTGATTGGCCTCAAGGGGGCGCTATAGCAGAAAATAAGTTATATCTAAAGGTACAAGTGGCCTAGGCTTGTTATTCTTTTTTAGTTGTATACTTTGCTGTAGCCTTTACAACTTTGTAATTACATATGTTTACCAAAAATGCAAAGATTTTCATCAGTGGCCAAAAGAGTAAAAATTGCTCTTTTCGAACTTGTCTTTAAGTCCTTAATCAATCAAAACAAATTTGGTCTTGATGCAATCTTGAGACCCTGTAGGTAAATAATTATCAAAACAATCTTGACATTTTAACTACTTGAGGCCCATAAACCTTGATCAAACATGTACGTGAAAGCCTTTTCAGAGTTATTTGGCCAAAACTCTGTCAAAGTTTAAAACATGCCAAAACTGTTGAAGCTACTAATTAACAATGACATTTGAAGCACATGTGCCAAGTATGAGCCAAATAAGTCGTCAGTAGGCTCTACAGTGAAAAAATAACTATTTTCAATTTATTCTATTTATCGCTATTTTCCAACCTAAATGGACAGAAAACAGGAACCTTTCACCCTATCAACACACAAATTTATACACGTATAAAGACTGATAATCTGATCTTGAGTGCAAATTTTCAGCCAAATCGGACATGTTTTGCCTCTACAACGGCTGGAAAACTACAGCGATTTTGTAGGCCTCAAGCCTGTATCATCGCTTTTTTCAAATCTAAATGGACAGAAGTCAGGAACCTTTGACCCTATTAACACAGAAATTGACATACATATATAGACTGATATTGTGATCCTGGTGGCAAATTTTGAGCCAAATCAGATATTTTTTGCCTCTAATATGGCCAAAGAGCAACAGCCATTTTGTAGGCCATAAGCCTGTATTATCACTTTTTTCAAACCTAAATGGTCAGAAGTCAGGAACCTTTGACCCTATCAACACACAAATTTACATACATGTATATACAGACCACTTGATCATGAGCACCAATTTGGAGCCCAATCGGACTTTTCTTCTCTTTTTAATAAATAGAAACACACTGATAGGGAATGTTCTGTCTTTCTGATAGAGTGATAGATTTCCAGCAGGTTATATGTGGTCTCTTGCTGCGCTCTGGTGGTCATTTGGTGAAACAGCTACAGGTGAATTATTCTAAATTAAAGCTCTGCTGAATTTATTCAATCTTGCTTGTCTTGCTTAATTGAACATATTTATCCTTCTTGTTCATGCTGGTCAGCCGCCTGGGTCATTCTTGTTTATGCTCCACCCACTTAATTTTTTTTTAAATTTGCATAATATGCAAAACCTACTTTTGAGATCTTGTCCTTGGATCCTTGACCAATCATGACATGTTTGGTGTCAAACAGTTCAGCAGAGCTTACTCCTCAATAATTATAAAAAAAAATCTTTACATTTATAAACAATATGGCCGCCATATGCAAATGAGTTCTACCATGGTGCAGTAAAATGTCTTTAACACTTATAACTTTTGAATGCTTAACCTGACACTAATACCACTTCAGTCCTTTGATCATTACATGATTCTCAGATACCCTGTCAGTTTAAGTAGACATACACCCCCCCAGGGGGCGGGGCCAATGCTCGATAGCTGTTTCTCTAGAACCATACAAGCTATCAAGGTCATCCTAGCCAATTATCATCTATGGCCCATGCACTAATGGTACACCAAATGAAAATTTGATATGGACACTTTTGTGGTCACTATTAGCCAATCACATTCCAGCAAGCTTTTAACAGGCGGAATGTTAATCAGGTTAAAACTTATATACTATACACGGGTTATTTATATGCCCTTTTTATGCCTTGTGTTTTTTCAATTTAAGAACTGAATTTGTTTCACCAAATGCGCACTAGAGTGCAGTAAGACACCACATAAAACCTGATGAACACTACAGCTCAATTTATCAATGCTTTTCAACTAGTTTACTCACACCACTCATCTAGCATTGCCATTATGGTCTTTATGGTCACGCTGGTCACCCAGCTTGGTTATGCTGGCCATCCAGCTTGGTCATGCTGGCCATTCACATTGGTCATTATGGTCCTGCTGGTCATTCAGCTTTGTCCTCATAGTAATGGTGGTCTTCCAGCTTGGTCATACTGGCCAACCACCTTTGCCATGCTGGTCATCCAGTTTGGTCATTATGGTCTTCCAGCTTGGTCAATATGGTCAACAAGTTTGTCATCCAGATTAGTCATGCTGGTAATCTAGCTTGGTCTTCACGGTCATGCTGGTCATCCTCATCCAGTTTGGCAATGCCGGTCAACCGGCAACATGTTTTAAGCCTAACTGGCCTCCAGGGGTCTCTTTGCCTGTAACGCTCGAACCCCGTAAATCGCCGCTTGCGGCTATATTTATTAGGGGTTCGAGCACGTAGTGCTAGAAACCCTATTGTAATTGTTCTGATTATTATTATTATTATTATTATTATTATTATTATTATTAGGGGTTCGAGCACGTAGTGCTAGAAACCCTATTGTAATTGTTCTGATTATTATTATTATTATTATTCTTATTCTTTTTCTGCCATAGAAGTGATTGGGCAGAAGAAACCGTAAGGCCTACAGGGCTGAGACTTGGTCATATGGTAGTACTTCTCACCGCTACTCAGATTCAAAAGATGAGCCCGATCGGCCTCAAGGGGGCGCTATGGCGAAGGTCAACGCGTTAGGCCAGGTAACTCCCACGCCCTGATAGCTAGAGTAAAAATTCTTGCATTGTATGATTCCTTGGTTAATGGCAAATCAAAAAGGTCAATAGAACCACTAAGCTCCGCCCACTTAGATTTTTTGCTATTTAGCATAATATGCAAAACCTACTTTTGAGAACTTGTCCTAGGTTCATTGACCAATCCTGTCATATTTGGTGTCAAACAACTCAGCAGAGTCCCAACCTCAATAATTATTGAAAAAATCTTGAAATTTTTAAACAGTATGGCCGCCATATGCAAATTACTCTTACCGTGGCACACCCAAATTTACTCTAACAGCTGTAACTTTTGAATGCTTAAACCTACACTAATGCCACTTTACAACTTTGATGCCAACATGATTCTGAGGTAGCCCGTCAATCTGTGTAGACATACGCCCTCAGGGGGCGGAGCCAAAGCTAAAAATCTGTTTCTCAGGAACCGTACAAGCTATGAAGCTCTCCTTTGGCATGTATCATCTATGGCCTATGTCCTAATGTTTTACAGAAGGAAAATTTGATATGCTAATTTTTGCGATCGTTATTAGCCAATCAGATTCCAGCAAGCTTTTGACAGGCTAAACAATGACCAATCAGGACGATACTTATACCCTACATGTATCTCAGGGCCTTCTATCATCCATTAAAATATGGCGTTGATTGGCCTCAAGGGGGCGCTATAGCAGAAAATCAGTTATATCTAAAGGTACAAGTGGCCTAGGCTTGTTATTCTTTTTTAGTTGTATACTTTGCTGTAGCCTTTACAACTTTGTAATTACATGTGTTTACCAAAAATGCAAAGATTTTCATCAGTGGCCAAAAGAGTAAAAATTGCTCTTTTCGAACTTGTCTTTAAGTCCTTAATCAATCAAAACAAATTTGGTCTTGATGCAATCTTGAGACCCTGTAGGTAAATAATTATCAAAAAAATCTTGACATTTTAACTATTTGAGGCCCATAAACCTTGATCAAACATGTACGTGAAAGCCTTTTCAGAGTTATTTGGCCAAAACTCTGTCAAAGTTTATAACATGCCAAAACTGTTGAAGCTACTAACTAACAATGACATTTGAAGTACATGTGCCAAGTATGAGCCAAATAAGTCTTCAGTAGGCTCTACAGTGAAAAAATAACTATTTTCAATTTATTCTATTTATCGCTATTTTCCAACCTAAATGGACAGAAGACAGGAACTTTTCACCCTATCAACACACAAATTTATACACATATATGCACTGATAATCTGATCTTGATTGCAAATTTTCAGCCAAATCGGACATGTTTTGCCTCTACAACGGCAGGAAAACTACAGCGATTTTGTAGGCCTCAAGCCTGTATTATCGCTTTTTTCAAATCTAAATGGACAGAAGTCAGGAACCTTTGACCCTATTGACACAGAAATTGACATACATATATAGACTGATATTGTAATCCTGATTGCAAATTTTGAGCCAAATCAGATATTTTTTGCCTCTAATATGGCCAAAGAGCAACAGCCATTTTGTAGCCCATAAGCCTGTATTATCGCTTTTTTCAAGCCTAAATGGACAGAAGTCAGGAACCTTTGACCCTATCAACACACAAATTTACATACATATATATACAGACCACTTGATCATGAGTACCAATTTGGAGCCCAATCGGACTTTTCTTTTCTTTTTAATAAATAGAAACTCACTGATAGGGAATGTTCTGTCTTTCTGATAGAGTGATAGATTTCCAGCAGGTTATATGTGGTCTCTTGCTGCGCTCTGGTGGTCATTTGGTGAAACAGCTACAGGTGAATTATTCTAAATTAAAGCTCTGCTGAACTTATTCAATCTTGCTTGTCTTGCTTAATTGAACATATTTATCCTTCTTGTTCATGCTGGTCAGCCGCCTGGGTCATTATTGTTTATGATCCACCCACTTAATTTTTTTTTTATTTGCATAATATGCAAAACTTACTTTTGAGATCTTGTCCTTGGCTCCTTGACCAATCATGACATGTTTGGTATCAAACAGTTCAGCAGAGCTTACTCCTCAATAATTATTAAAAAAATCTTTACATTTATAAACAATATGGCCGCCATATGCAAATGAGTTCTACCATGGTGCAGTAAAATCTCTTTAACACTTATAACTTTTGAATGCTTAACCTGACACTAATACCACTTCAGTCCTTTGATCATTACATGATTCTCAGATACCCTGTCAGTTTAAGTAGACATACACCCCCCCCAGGGGGCGGAGCCAATGCTCGATAGCTGTTTCTCTAGAACCATACAAGCTATCAAGGTCGTCCTTGCCAATTATCATCTATGGCCCATGCACTAATGGTACACCAAATGAAAATTTGATATGGACACTTTAGTGGTCACTATTAGCCAATCACATTCCAGCAAGCTTTTGACAGGCTGAATGTCAATCAGGTCAAAACTTATGTACTATTATTGATATTATTGGTTATTAATATGTGCCCTTGTCATGCCTCACTGCTAGGCTCTCCGAATGCCCACTAGAGTGCAGCAAGAGACCACATAAAACCTGCTGAACACTACAGCTCAATTTATCAATGCATTTCAACTGGTTTACTCACACCACTCATCTAGCATTGTCATTATGGTCTTTATGTTCACGCTGGTCACCTAGCTTGGTTATGCTGCCCATCCAGCTAGGTCATTCTGGTCATTCACATTGGTCATTATGGTCCTGCTGGTCATTCAGCTTTGTCATCATAGCAATGCTGGTCATCCAGCTTGGTCATACTGGCCAAACACCTTTGCCATGCTGGTCAGCCAGTTTGGTGATGCCAGTCAACCAGCAACATGTTTTAAGCCTAACTGGCCTCCAGGGGCCTCTTTGTCTGTAACGCTCGAACCCCGTAAATCGCCGCTTGCGGCTATATTTATTATTCTTATTCTTTTTCTGCCATAGAAGTGATCGGGCAGAAGAAACCGTAAGGCCTACAGGGCTGAGACTTGGTCATATGGTAGTACTTCTCACCGCTACTCAGATTCAAAAGATGAGCCCGATCGGCCTCAAGGGGGCGCTATGGCGAAGGTCAACGCGTTAGGCCTCGTAACTGCCACGCCCTGATAGCTAGAGCAAAAATTCTTGCACTATATGATTCCTTGGTTAATGGCAAATCAAAAAGGTAAATAGAACCACTAAGCTCCGCCCACTTAGATTTTTTGCTATTTAGCATAATATGCAAAACCTACTTTTGAGAACTTGTCCTAGGGTCATTGACCAATCCTGTCATATTTGGTGTCAAACAACTCAGCAGAGTCCCAACCTCAATAATTATCAAAAAAATTGTGAAATTTGTAAACAATATGGCCGCCATATGCAAATTAATCTTACCGTGGCACACCCAAATTTACTCTAACAGCTGTAACTTTTGAATGCTTAAACCTACACTAATGCCACTTTAGACCGTTGATGCCAACATGATTCTGAGGTAGCCCGTCAATCTGTGTAGACATACGCCCCCAGGGGGCGGAGCCAAAGCTAAAAATCTGTTTCTCAGGAACCGTACAAGCTATGAAGCTCTCCTTTGGCATGTATCATCTATGGCCTATGTCCTAATGTTTAACAGAAGGAAAATTTGATATGCAAATTTTTGCGATCGTTATTAGCCAATCAGTTTCCAGCAAGCTTTTGACATGCTAAACAATGACCAATCAGGACGATACTTATACCCTACATGTATCTCAGGGCCTTCTATCATCCATTAAAATATGGCGTTGATTGGCCTCAAGGGGGCGCTATAGCAGAAAATCAGTTATATCTAAAGGTACAAGTGGCCTAGGCTTGTTATTCTTTTTTAGTTGTATACTTTGCTGTAGCCTTTACAACTTTGTCATTACATGTATTTACCAAAAATGGAAAGATTTTCATCAGTGGCCAAAAGAGTAAAAATTGCTCTTTTCGAACTTGTCTTTAAGTCCTTAATCAATCAAAATAACTTTGGTCTTGATGCAATCTTGAGACCCTGTAGGTAAATAATTATCAAAAAAATCTTGACATTTTAACTATTTGAGGCCCATAAACCTTGATCAAACATGTACGTGAAAGCCTTTTCAGAGTTATTTGGCCAAAACTCTGTCAAAGTTTAAAACATGCCAAAACTGTTGAAGCTACTAATTAACAATGAAATTTGAAGCACATTTGCCAAGTATGAGCCAAATAAGTCTTCAGTAGGCTCTACAGTGAAAAAATAACTATTTTCAATTTATTCTATTTATCGCTATTTTCCAACCTAAATGGACAGAAGACAGGAACCTTTCACCCTATCAACACACAAATTTATACACATATATAGACTGATAATCTGATCTTGATTGCAAATTTTCAGCCAAATCGGACATGTTTTCCCTCTACAACGGCTGGAAAACTACAGCGATTTTGTAGGCCTCAAGCCTGTATTATCGCTTTTTTCAAACCTAAATGGACATAAGTCAGGAACCTTTGACCCTATCGACACAGAAATTGACATACATATATAGACTGATATTGTGATCTTGATTGCAAATTTTGAGCCAAATCAGATATTTTTTGCCTCTAATATGGCCAAAGAGCAACAGCCATTTTGTAGGCCATAAGCCTGTATTATCGCTTTTTTCAAACCTAAATGGACAGAAGTCAGGAAATTTTGACCCTATCAACACACAAATTTACACACATATATATGCAGACCACTTGATCATGAGTACCAATTTGGAGCCCAATCGGACTTTTCTTCTCTTTTTAATAAATAGAAACACACTGATAGGGAATGTTCTGTCTTACTTATAGAGTGATAGATTTCCAGCAGGTTATATGTGGTCTCTTGCTGCGCTCTGGTGGTCATTTGGTGAAACAGCTACATTTGAATTATTCTAAATTAAAGCTCTGCTGAACTTATTTAATCATTTTTGTCTTGCTTAATTGAACATATTTATCCTTCTTGGTCATGCTAGTCAGCCACCTGGGTCATTCTTATTTATGCTCCACCCACTTAATTTTTTTTTAATTTGCATAATATGCAAAACCTACTTTTGAGATCTTGTCTTTGCCTCCTTGACCAATCATGACATGTTTGGTGTCAAACAGTTCAGCAGATCTTACTCCTCAATAATTATAAAAAAAAATCTTTACATTTATAAACAATATGGCCGCCATATGCAAATTAGTTTTACCATGGTGCAGTAAAATGTCTTTAACACTTATAACTTTTGAATGCTTAACCTGACACTAATACCACTTCAGTCCTTTGATCATTACATGATTCTCAGATACCCTGTGGGTTTAAGTAGACATACACCCCTACTGGGCGGGGCCAATGCTCGATAGCTGTTTCTCTAGAACCATACAAGCTATCAAGGTCATCCTAGCCAATTATCATCTATGGCCCATGCACTAATGGTACACCAAATGAAAATTTGATATGGACACTTTTGTGGTCACTATTAGCCAATCACATTCCAGCAAGCTTTTAACAGGCGGAATGTTAATCAGGTCAAAACTTATATACTATATACGGGTTATTTATATGCCCTTTTTATGCCTTGTGTTTTTTTTTCAATTTAAGAACTGAATTTGTTTCACCAAATGCCCACTAGAGTGCAGTAAGACACCACATAAAACCTGATGAACACTACAGCTCAATTTATCAATGCTTTTCAACTAGTTTACTCACACCACTCATCTAGCATTGCCATTATAGTCTTTATGGCAACATGTTTTAAGCCTAACTGGCCTCCAGGGGTCTCTTTGCCTGTAACGCTCGAACCCCGTAAATCGCCGCTTGCGGCTATATTTATTATTATTATTATAGTTCTTATTCTTTTTCTGCCATAGAAGTGATTGGGCAGAAGAAACCGTAAGGCCTACAGGGCTGAGACTTGGTCATATGGTAGTACTTCTCACCGCTACTCAGATTCAAAAGATGAGCCCGATCGGCCTCAAGGGGGCGCTATGGGGAAGGTCAATGTGTTTGGCCTCGTAACTCCTACGCCCTGATAGCTAGAGCAAAAATTCTTGCATTATATGATTCCTTGGTTAATGGCAAATCAAAAAGGTCAATAGAACCACTAAGCTCCGCCCACTTAGATTTTTTGCTATTTAGCAGAATATGCAAAACCTACTTTTGAGAACTTGTCCTAGGGTCATTGACCAATCCTGTCATATTTGGTGTCAAACAACTCAGCAGAGTCCCAACCTCAATAATTATCGAAAAAATTGTGAAATTTGTAAACAATATGGCCGCCATATGCAAATTAATCTTACCGTGGCACACCCAAATTTACTCTAACAGCTGTAACTTTTGAATGCTTAAACCTACACTAATGCCACTTTACAACTTTGATGCCAACATGATTCTGAGGTAGCCCGTCAATCTGTGTAGACATACGCCCCCAGGGGGCGGAGCCAAAGCTAAAAATCTGTTTCTCAGGAACCGTACAAGCTATCAAGCTCTCGTTTGGCATGTATCCTCTGTGGCCTATGTCCTAATGGACTACTGAAGGATATTTTGATGTGTGAATTTTTGTGGTCGCTATTAGCCAATCAGATTACAGCAAGCTTTTGACAGGCTAAACAATCACCAATCAGGACGATACTTATATTGTACATGTATATGAGGGCCTTCTATCATCCATTAAAATATGGCGTTGATTGGCCTCTAGGGGGCGCTATAGCAGAAAATCAGTTATATCTAAAGGTACAAGTGGCCTAGGCTTGTTATTCTTTTTGAGTTTTATGCTTTGCTGTAACCTTTACAACTTTGTAATTACATGTCTTTACCAAAAATGTATTGTTTTGCATCAGTGGCCAGTAGAGTAAAAATTGCACTTTTTGAACTAGTCCCTGGATATTCAACCAATTAAATCAACTTTGGTCTTTTCACAATCTTGAGACCGTGTAGGTAAATAATTATCAAAAAAATGTTAGAATTTTAACTTTTTATGGCCCCAACACCTTGATCAAACATGTACGTGAAAGCCTTTTCAGAGTTATTTGGCCAAAACTCTGTCAAAGTTTAAAACATGCCAAAACTGTTGAAGCTACTAATTAACAATGACATTTGAAGCACATGTGCCATGTATGAGCCAAATAAGTCTTCAGTAGGCTCTACAGTGAAAAAATAACTATTTTCAATTTATTCCATTTATCGCTATTTTCCAACCTAAATGGACAGAAGACATGAACCTTTCACCCTATCAACACACAAATTTATACACATATATAGACTGATAATCTGATCTTGATTGCAAATTTTCAGCCAAATCGGACATGTTTTGCCTCTACAACGGCTGGAAAACTACAGCGATTTTGTAGGCCTCAAGCCTGTATTATCGCTTTTTTCAAATCTAAATTGACAGAAGTCAGGAACCTTTGACCCTATTGACACAGAAATTGACATACATATATAGACTGATATTGTGATCATGATTGCAAATTTTGAGCCAAATCAGATATTTTTTGCCTCTAATATGGCCAAAGAGCAACAGCCATTTTGTAGGCCATAAGCCTGTATTATCACTTTTTTCAAACCTAAATGGTCAGAAGTAAGGAACATTTGACCCTATCAACACACAAATTTACATACATGTATATACAGACCAGTTGATCATGAGTACCAATTTGGAGCCCAATCGGACTTTTCTTCTCTTTTTAATAAATAGAAACACACTGATAGGGAATGTTCTGTCTTACTTATAGAGTGATAGATTTCCAGCAGGTTATATGTGGTCTCTTGCTGCGCTCTGGTGGTCATTTGGTGAAACAGTTACATTTGAATTATTCTAAATTAAAGCTCTGCTGAACTTATTCAATCTTGCTTGTCTTGCTTAATTGAACATATTTATCCTTCTTGTTCATGATGGTCAGCCACCTGGGTCATTCTTGTTTATGCTCCACACACTTAATTTTTTTTTTAATTTGCATAATATGCAAAACCTACTTTTGAGATCTTGTCCTTGGATCCTTGACCAATCATGACATGTTTGGTGTCAAACAGTTCAGCAGAGCTTACTCCTCAATAATTATTAAAAAAACCTTTACATTTATAAACAATATGGCCGCCATATGCAAATGAGTTCTACCATGGTGCAGTAAAATGTCTTTAACACTTATAACTTTTGAATGCTTAACCTGACACTAATACCACTTCAGTCCTTTGATCATTACATGATTCTCAGATACCCTGTCAGTTTAAGTAGACATACACTCCCAGGGGGCGGGGCCAATGCTCGATAGCTGTTTCTCTAGAACCATACAAGCTATCAAGGTCATCCTAGCCAATTATCATCTATGGCCCATGCACTAATGGTACACCAAATGAAAATTTGATATGGACACTTTTGTGGTCACTATTAGCCAATCACATTCCAGCAAGCTTTTAACAGGCGGAATGTTAATCAGGTCAAAACTTATATACTATATACGGGTTATTTATATGCCCTTTTTATGCCTTGTGTTTTTTCAATTTAAGAACTGAATTTGTTTCACCAAATGCGCACTAGAGTGCAGTAAGACACCACATAAAACCTGATGAACACTACAGCTCAATTTATCAAAGCTTTTCAACTAGTTTACTCACACCACTCATCTAGCATTGCCATTATGGTCTTTATGGTCACGCTGGTCACCCAGCTTGGTTATGCTGGCCATCCAGCTTGGTCATGCTGGCCATTCACATTGGTCATTATGGTCCTGCTGGTCATTCAGCTTTGTCCTCATAGTAATGGTGGTCTTCCAGCTTGGTCATACTGGCCAACCACCTTTGCCATGCTGGTCATCCAGTTTGGTCATTATGGTCTTCCAGCTTGGTCAATATGGTCAACAAGTTTGTCATCCAGATTAGTCATGCTGGTAATCTAGCTTGGTCTTCACGGTCATGCTGGTCATCCTCATCCAGTTTGGCGATGCCGGTCAACCGGCAACATGTTTTAAGCCTAACTGGCCTCCAGGGGTCTCTTTGCCTGTAACGCTCGAACCCCGTAAATCGCCGCTTGCGGCTATATTTAGGGGTTCGAGCACGTAGTGCTAGAAACCCTATTGTAATTGTTCTGATTATTATTATTATTATTATTATTATTAGGGGTTCGAGCACGTAGTGCTAGAAACCCTATTGTAATTGTTCTGATTATTATTATTATTATTATTATTATTATTATTATTATTATTATTAGGGGTTCGAGCACGTAGTGCTAGAAACCCTATTGTAATTGTTCTGATTATTATTATTATTATTATTATTATTCTTATTCTTTTTCTGCCATAGAAGTGATCGGGCAGAAGAAACCGTAAGGCCTACAGGGCTGAGACTTGGTCATATGGTAGTACTTCTCACCGCTACTCAGATTCAAAAGATGAGCCCGATCGGCCTCAAGGGGGCGCTATGGCGAAGGTCAACGCGTTAGGCCTCGTAACTGCCACGCCCTGATAGCTAGAGCAAAAATTCTTGCATTATATGATTCCTTGGTTAATGGCAAATCAAAAAGGTCAATAGAACCACTAAGCTCCGCCCACTTAGATTTTTTGCTATTTAGCATAATATGCAAAACCTACTTTTGAGAACTTGTCCTAGGGTCATTGACCAATCCTGTCATTTTTGGTGTCAAACAACTCAGCAGAGTCCCAACCTCAATAATTATCGAAAAAAATGTGAAATTTGTAAACAATATGGCCGCCATATGCAAATTAATCTTACCGTGGCACACCCAAATTTACTCTAACAGCTGTAACTTTTGAAAGCTTAAACCTACACTAATGCCACTTTACAACTTTGATGCCAACATGATTCTGAGGTAGCCCGTCAATCTGTGTAGACATACGCCCCCAGGGGGCGGAGCCAAAGCTAAAAATCTGTTTCTCAGGAACCGTACAAGCTATGAGGCTCTCCTTTGACATGTATCATCTATGGCCTATGTCCTAATGTTTCACAGAAGGAAAATTTGATATGCAAATTTTTGCGATCGTTATTAGCCAATCAGATTCCAGCAAGCTTTTGACATGCTAAACAATGACCAATCAGGACGATACTTATACCCTACATGTATATTAGGGCCTTCTATCATCCATTAAAATATGGCGTTGATTGGCCTCAAGGGGGCGCTATAGCAGAAAATCAGTTATATCTAAAGGTACAAGTGGCCTAAGCTTGTTATTCTTTTTTAGTTGTATACTTTGCTGTAGCCTTTACAACTTTGTAATTACATGTGTTTACCAAAAATGCAAAGATTTTCATCAGTGGCCAAAAGAGTAAAAATTGCTCTTTTCGAACTTGTCTTTAAGTCCTTAATCAATCAAAACAAATTTGGTCTTGATGCAATCTTGAGACCCTGTAGATAAATAATTATCAAAAAAATCTTGACATTTTAACTACTTGAGGCCCATAAACCTTGATCAAACATGTACGTGAAAGCCTTTTCAGAGTTATTTGGCCAAAACTCTGTCAAAGTTTAAAACATGCCAAAACTGTTGAAACTTCTAATTAACAATGACATTTGAAGCACATGTGCCAAGTATGAGCCAAATAAGTCGTCAGTAGGCTCTACAGTGAAAAAATAACTATTTTCAATTTATTCTATTTATCGCTATTTTCCAACCTAAATGGACAGAAGACAGGAACCTTTCACCCTATCAACACACAAATTTATACACGTATATAGACTGATAATCTGATCTTGATTGCAAATTTTCAGCCAAATCGGACATGTTTTGCCTCTACAACGGCTGGAAAACTACAGCGATTTTGTAGGCCTCAAGCCTGTATTATCGCTTTTTTCAAATCTAAATTGACAGAAGTCAGGAACCTTTGACCATATTGACACAGAAATTGACATACATATATAGACTGATGTTGTGATCTTGATTGCAAATTTTGAGCCAAATCAGATATTTTTTGCCTCTAATATGGCCAAAGAGCAACATCCATTTTGTAGGCCATAAGCCTGTATTATCACTTTTTTCAAACCTAAATGGTCAGAAGTCAGGAACCTTTGACCCTATCAACACACAAATTTACACACATGTATATACAGACCACTTGATCATGATTGCAAATTTTGAGCCAAATCAGATATTTTTTGCCTCTAATATGGCCAAAGAGCAACAGCCATTTTGTAGGCCATAAGCCTGTATTATCACTTTTTTCAAATCTAAATGGTCAGAAGTCAGGAACCTTTGACCCTATCAACACACAAATTTACATACATGTATATACAGACCACTCGATCATGAGTGCCAATTTGGAGCCCAATCGGACTTTTCTTCTCTTTTTAATAAATAGAAACACACTGATAGGGAATGTTCTGTCTTACTTATAGAGTGATAGATTTCCAGCAGGTTATATGTGGTCTCTTGCTGCGCTCTGGTGGTCATTTGGTGAAACAGCTACAGGTGAATTATTCTAAATTAAAGCTCTGCTGAACTTATTCAATCTTGCTTGTCTTGCTTGATTGAACATGTTTATCCTTCTTGTTCATGCTGGTCAGCCGCCTGGGTCATTCTTGTTTATGCTCCACCCACTTAATTTTTTTTTTTAATTTGCATAATATGCAAAACCTACTTTTGAGATCTTGTCCTTGGATCCTTGACCAATCATGACATGTTTGGTGTCAAACAGTTCAGCAGAGCTTACACCTCAATAATTATTTAAAAAATCTTTACATTTATAAACAATATGGCCGCCATATGCAAATGAGTTCTACCATGGTGCAGTAAAATCTCTTTAACACTTATAACTTTTGAATGCTTAACCTGACACTAATACCACTTCAGTCCTTTGATCATTACATGATTCTCAGATACCCTGTCAGTTCAAGTAGACATACACCCCCCCAGGGGGCGGGGCCAATGCTCGATAGCTGTTTCTCTAGAAGCATACAGGCTATCAAGGTCATCCTAGCCAATTATCATCTATGGCCCATGCACTAATGGTACACCAAATGAAAATTTGATATGGACACTTTTGTGGTCACTATTAGCCAATCACATTCCAGCAAGCTTTTAACAGGCGGAATGTTAATCAGGTCAAAACTTATATACTATATACAGGTTATTTATATGCCCTTTTTATGCCTTGTGTTTTTTTCAATTTAAGAACTGAATTTGTTTCACCAAATGCCCACTAGAGTGCAGTAAGACACCACATAAAACCTGATGAACACTACAGCTCAATTTATCAATGCTTTTCAACTAGTTTACTCACACCACTCATCTAGCATTGCCATTATGGTCTTTATGGTCACGCTGGTCACCCAGCTTGGTTATGCTGGCCATCCAGCTTGGTCATGCTGGCCATTCACATTGGTCATTATGGTCCTGCTGGTCATTCAGCTTTGTCCTCATAGTAATGGTGGTCTTCCAGCTTGGTCATACTGGCCAACCACCTTTGCCATGCTGGTCATCCAGTTTGGTCATTATGGTCTTCCAGCTTGGTCAATATGGTCAACAAGTTTGTCATCCAGATTAGTCATGCTGGTAATTTAGCTTGGTCTTCACGGACATGCTGGTCATCCTCATCCAGTTTGGCGATGCCGGTCAACCGGCAACATGTTTTAAGCCTAACTGGCCTCCAGGGGTCTCTTTGCCTGTAACGCTCGAACCCCGTAAATCGCCGCTTGCGGCTATATTTATTATTATTATTCTTATTCTTTTTCTGCCATAGAAGTGATCGGGCAGAAGAAACCGTAAGGCCTACAGGGCTGAGACTTGGTCATATGGTAGTACTTCTCACCGCTACTCAGATTCAAAAGATGAGCCAAATCGGCCTCAAGGGGGCGCTATGGCGAAGGTCAACGCGTTAGGCCTCGTAACTGCCACGCCCTGATAGCTAGAGCAAAAATTCTTGCATTATATGATTCCTTGGTTAATGGCAAATCAAAAAGGTCAATAGAAACACTAAGCTCCGCCCACTTAGATTTTTTGCTATTTAGCATAATATGCAAAACCTACTTTTGAGAACTTGTCCTAGGGTCATTGACCAATCCTGTCATATTTGGTGTCAAACAACTCAGCAGAGTTCCAACCTCAATAATTATCAAAAAAATTGTGAAATTTGTAAACAATATGGCCGCCATATGCAAATTAATCTTACCGTGGCACACCCAAATTTACTCTAACAGCTGTAACTTTTGAATGCTTAAACCTACACTAATGCCACTTTAGACCTTTGATGCCAACATGATTCTGAGGTAGCCCGTCAATCTGTGTAGACATACGCCTCCAGGGGGCGGAGCCAAAGCTAAAAATCTGTTTCTCAGGAACCGTACAAGCTATGAAGCTCTCCTTTGGCATGTATCATCTATGGCCTATGTCCTAATGTTTTACAGAAGGAAAATTTGATATGCAAATTTTTGCGATCGTTATTAGCCAATCAGTTTCCAGCAAGCTTTTGACAGGCTAAACAATGACCAATCAGGACGATACTTATACCCTCCATGTATCTCAGGGCCTTCTATCATCCATTAAAATATGGCGTTGATTGGCCTCAAGGGGGCGCTATAGCAGAAAATCAGTTATATCTAAAGGTACAAGTGGCCTAGGCTTGTTATTCTTTTTTAGTTGTATACTTTGCTGTAGCCTTTACAACTTTGTAATTACATGTGTCTACCAAAAATGCAAAGATTTTCATCAGTGGCCAAAAGAGTAAAAATTGCTCTTTTCGAACTTGTCTTTAAGTCCTTAATCAATCAAAACAAATTTGGTCTTGATGCAATCTTGAGACCCTGTAGATAAATAATTATCAAAAAAATCATGACATTTTAACTATTTGAGGCCCATAAACCTTGATCAAACATGTACGTGAAAGCCTTTTCAGAGTTATTTGGCCAAAACTCTGTCAAAGTTTAAAACATTCCAAAACTGTTGAAGCTACTAATTAACAATGACATTTGAAGCACATGTGCCAAGTATGAGCCAAATAAGTCTTCAGTAGGCTCTACAGTGAAAAAATAACTATTTTCAATTTATTCTATTTATCGCTATTTTCCAACCTAAATGGACAGAAGACAGGAACCTTTCACCCTATCAACACACAAATTTATACACATATATAGACTGATAATCTGATCTTGATTGCAAATTTTCAGCCAAATCGGACATGTTTTGCCTCTACAACGGCTGGAAAACTACAGCGATTTTGTAGGCCTCAAGCCTGTATTATCGCTTTTTTCAAATCTAAATGGACAGAAGTCAGGAACCTTTGACCCTATTGACACAGAAATTGACATACATATATAGACTGATATTGTGATCCTGATTGCAAATTTTGAGCCAAATCAGATATTTTTTGCCTCTAATATGGCCAAAGAGCAACAGCCATTTTGTAGGCCATAAGCCTGTATTATCGCTTTTTTCAAGCCTAAATGGACAGAAGTCAGGAACCTTTGACCCTATCAACACACAAATTTACAAACATATATATACAGACCACTTGATCATGAGTACCAATTTGGAGCCCAATCTGACTTTTCTTCTCTTTTTAATAAATAGAAACACACTGATAGGGAATGTTCTGTCTTACTTATAGAGTGATAGATTTCCAGCAGGTTATATGTGGTCTCTTGCTGCGCTCTGGTGGTCATTTGGTGAAACAGTTACAGTTGATTTATTCTAAATAAAAGCTCTGCTGAACTTATTTAATCTTGCTTGTCTTGCTTAATTGAACATCTGTATCCTTCTTGGTCATGCTGGTCAGCCACCTGGGTCATTCTTGTTTATGCTCCACCCAATTTTTTATTTTTTATTTGCATAATATGCAAAACCTACTTTTGAGAACTTGTCTTTGCCTCCTTGTCCAATCATGACATGTTTGGTGTCAAACAGTTCAGCAGAGCTTACTCCTCAATAATTATTAAACAAAATCTTTACATTTATAAACAATATGGCCGCCATATGCAAATTAGTTTTTCCATGGTGCAGTAAAATGTCTTTAACACTTATAACTTTTGAATGCTTAACCTGACACTAATACCACTTCAGTCCTTTGATCATTACATGACTCTCAGATACCCTGTCAGTGTAAGTAGACATACACCCCCAGGGGGCGGAGCCAATGCTCGATAGCTGTTTCTCTAGAACCATACAAGCTATCAAGGTCATCCTTGCCAATTATCATCTATGGCCCATGCACTAATGGTACACCAAAGGAAATGTTGATACATTTTTGTGGTCACTATTAGCCAATCACTTTCCAGCAAGCTTTTGACAGGCTGAATGTTAATCAGGTAAAAACGTATACACCATATGTGAGTTATTTATATGTGGCCTTTTTATGCCTCACCACTAGGCTCCCATCAGGATTAATGTGGTTTGTATTTTTCAATTTAAGAACTGATGTTGTTTCACCAAATGCCCACTAGAGTGCAGAAAGACACCACATAAAACCTGCTGAACACTACAGCTCAATTTATCAATGCTTTTTACAACGAGTTTACTCACATCACTCATCTAGCATGGTTATTATGGTCATGCTAGTCAACCAGCTTGGTCCTTATTTTCATTCTGGTCAACTAGCTGGGTATTTTGGTCATGCTGGTCAACCAGCTGGGTCTTTATGGTCATGCTGGTCTAACACCTGGGTCTTTATGGTCATAATAGTCACCCACCTTGGTTATCCAGTTTGGTGATGACGGTCAACCAGCAACAGGTTTTAAGCCTAACTGGCCTCCAGGGGCCTCTTTGCCTGTAACGCTCGAACCCCGTAAATCGCCGCTTGCGGCTATAATTAGGGGTTCGAGCACGTAGTGCTAGAAACCCTATTGTAATTGTTCTGATTATTATTATTATTATTATTCTTATTCTTTTTCTGCCATAGAAGTGATTGGGCAGAAGAAACCGTAAGGCCTACAGGGCTGAGACTTGGTCATATGGTAGTACTTCTCACCGCTACTCAGATTCAAAAGATGAGCCCGATCGGCCTCAAGGGGGCGCTATGGCGAAGGTCAACGCGTTTGGCCTCGTAACTCCTACGCCCTGATAGCTAGAGCAAAAATTCTTGCATTATATGATTCCTTGGTTAATGGCAAATCAAAAAGGTCAATAGAACCACTAAGCTCCGCCCACTTAGATTTTTTGCTATTTAGCATAATATGCAAAACCTACTTTTGAGAACTTGTCCTAGGGTCATTGACCAATCCTGTCATATTTGGTGTCAAACAACTCAGCAGAGTCCCAACCTCAATAATTATCAAAAAAATTGTGAAATTTGTAAAGAATATGGCCGCCATATGCAAATTAATCTTACCGTGGCACACCCAAATTTACTCTAACAGCTGTAACTTTTGAATGCTTAAACCTACACTAATGCCACTTTAGACCGTTGATGCCAACATGATTCTGAGGTAGCCCGTCAATCTGTGTAGACATACGCCTCCAGGGGGCGGAGCCAAAGCTAAAAATCTGTTTCTCAGGAACCGTACAAGCTATGAAGCTCTCCTTTGGCATGTATCATCTATGGCCTATGTCCTAATGTTTTACAGAAGGAAAATTTGATATGCAAATTTTTGCGATCGTTATTAGCCAATCAGATTCCAGCAAGCTTTTGACATGCTAAACAATGACCAATCAGGACGATACTTATACCCTACATGTATCTCAGGGCCTTCTATCATCCATTAAAATATGGCGTTGATTGGCCTCAAGGGGGCGCTATAGCAGAAAATCAGTTATATCTAAAGGTACAAGTGGCCTAGGCTTGTTATTCTTTTTTAGTTGTATACTTTGCTGTAGCCTTTACAACTTTGTAATTACATGTATTTACCAAAAATGGAAAGATTTTCATCAGTGGCCAAAAGAGTAAAAATTGCTCTTTTCGAACTTGTCTTTAAGTCCTCAATCAATCAAAACAAATTTGGTCTTGATGCAATCTTGAGACCCTGTAGGTAAATAATTATCAAAAAAATCTTGACATTTTAACTATTTGAGGCCCATAAACCTTGATCAAACATGTACGTGAAAGCCTTTTCAGAGTTATTTGGCCAAAACTCTGTCAAAGTTTAAAACATGCCAAAACTGTTGAAGCTACTAATTAACAATGACATTTGAAGCACATTTGCCAAGTATGAGCCAAATAAGTCTTCAGTAGGCTCTACAGTGAAAAAATAACTATTTTCAATTTATTCTATTTATCGCTATTTTCCAACCTAAATGGACAGAAGACTGGAACCTTTCACCCTATCAACACACAAATTTATACACATATATAGACTGATAATCTGATCTTGATTCCAAATTTTCAGCCAAATCGGACATGTTTTGCCTCTACAACGGCTGGAAAACTACAGCGATTTTGTAGGCCTCAAGCCTGTATTATCGCTTTTTTCAAATCTAAATGGACAGAAGTCAGGAACCTTTGACCCTATTGACACAGAAATTGACATACATATATAGACTGAAATTGTGATCTTGATTGCAAATTTTGAGCCAAATCAGATATTTTTTGCCTCTAATATGGCCAAAGAGCAACAGCCATTTTGTAGGCCATAAGCCTGTATTATCACTTTTTTCAAACCTAAATGGTCAGAAGTCAGGAACCTTTGACCCTATCAACACACAAATTTACACACATATATATACAGACCACTTAATCATGAATACCAATTTGGAGCCCAATCGGACTTTTCTTCTCTTTTTAATAAATAGAAACACACTGATAGGGAATGTTCTGTCTTACTTATAGAGTGATAGATTTCCAGCAGGTTATATGTGGTCTCTTGCTGCGCTCTGGTGGTCATTTGGTGAAACAGCTACAGGTGAATTATTCTAAATTAAAGCTCTGCTGAACTTATTCAATCTTGCTTGTCTTGCTTAATTGAACATATTTATCCTTCTTGTTCATGATGGTCAGCCACCTGGGTCATTCTTGTTTATGCTCCACCCACTTAATTTTCTTTTAAATTTGCATAATATGCAAAACCTGCTTTTGAGATCTTGTCCTTGGATCCTTGACCAATCATGACATGTTTGGTGTCAAACAGTTCAGCAGAGCTTACTCCCCAATAATTATTAAAAAAATCTTTACATTTATAAACAATATGGCCGCCATATGCAAATGAGTTCTACCATGGTGCAGTAAAATGTCTTTAACACTTATAACTTTTGAATGCTTAACCTGACACTAATACCACTTCAGTCCTTTGATTATTACATGATTCTCAGATACCCTGTCAGTTTAAGTAGACATACACCCCCAGGGGGCGGGGCCAATGCTCGATAGCTGTTTCTCTAGAACCATACAAGCTATCAAGGTCATCCTAGCCAATTATCATCTATGGCCCATGCACTAATGGTACACCAAATGAAAATTTGATATGGACACTTTTGTGGTCACTATTAGCCAATCACATTCCAGCAAGCTTTTAACAGGCGGAATGTTAATCAGGTCAAAACTTATATACTTTATACGGGTTATTTATATGCCCTTTTTATGCCTTGTGTTTTTTCAATTTAAGAACTGAATTTGTTTCACCAAATGCCCACTAGAGTGCAGTAAGACACCACATAAAACCTGATGAACACTACAGCTCAATTTATCAATGCTTTTCAACTAGTTTACTCACACCACTCATCTAGCATTGCCATTATGGTCTTTATGGTCACGCTGGTCACCCAGCTTGGTTATGCTGGCCATCCAGCTTGGTCATGCTGGCCATTCACATTGGTCATTATGGTCCTGCTGGTCATTCAGCTTTGTCCTCATAGTAATAGTGGTCTTCCAGCTTGGTCATACTGGCCAACCACCTTTGCCATGCTGGTCATCCAGTTTGGTCATTATGGTCTTCCAGCTTGGTCAATATGGTCAACAAGTTTGTCATCCAGATTAGTCATGCTGGGAATCTAGCTTGGTCTTCACGGTCATGCTGGTCATCCTCATCCAGTTTGGCGATGCCAGTCAACCGGCAACATGTTTTAAGCCTAACTGGCCTCCAGGGGCCTCTTTGCCTGTAACGCTCGAACCCCGTAAATCGCCGCTTGCGGCTATATTTATTATTATTATTATTATTATTCTTATTCTTTTTCTGCCATAGAAGTGATTGGGCAGAAGAAACCGTAAGGCCTACAGGGCTGAGACTTGGTCATATGGTAGTACTTCTCACCGCTACTCAGATTCAAAAGATGAGCCCGATCGGCCTCAAGGGGGCGCTATGGGGAAGGTCAACGCGTTTGGCCTCGTAACTCCTACGCCCTGATAGCTAGAGCAAAAATTCTTGCATTATATGATTCCTTGGTTAATGGCAAATCAAAAAGGTCAATAGAACCACTAAGCTCCGCCCACTTAGATTTTTTGCTATTTAGCATAATATGCAAAACCTACTTTTGAGAACTTGTCCTAGGGTCATTGACCAATCCTGTCATATTTGGTGTCAAACAACTCAGCAGAGTCCCACGCTCAATAATTATCGAAAAAATTGTGAAATTTGTAAACAATATGGCCGCCATATGCAAATTAATCTTACCGTGGCACACCCAAATTTACTGTAACAGCTGTAACTTTTGAATGCTTAAACCTACACTAATGCCACTTTACAAGTTTGATGCCAACATGATTCTGAGGTAGCCCGTCAATCTGTGTAGACATACGCCCCCAGGGGGCGGAGCCAAAGCTAAAAATCTGTTTCTCAGGAACCGTACAAGCTATGAAGCTCTCCTTTGGCATGTATCATCTATGGCCTATGTCCTAATGTTTTACAGAAGGAAAATTTGATATGCAAATTTTTGCGATCGTTATTAGCCAATCAGATTCCAGCAAGCTTTTGACAGGCTAAACAATGACCAATCAGGACGATACTTATACCCTACATGTATCTCAGGGCCTTCTATCACCCATTAAAATATGGCGTTGATTGGCCTCAAGGGGGCGCTATAGCAGAAAATCAGTTATATCTAAAGGTACAAGTGGCCTAGGCTTGTTATTCTTTTTTAGTTGTATACTTTGCTGTAGCCTTTACAACTTTGTAATTACATATGTTTACCAAAAATGCAAAGATTTTCATCAGTGGCCAAAAGAGTAAAAATTGCTCTTTTCGAACTTGTCTTTAAGTCCTTAATCAATCAAAACAAATTTGGTCTTGATGCAATCTTGAGACCCTGTAGGTAAATAATTATCAAAAAAATCTTGACATTTTAACTATTTGAGGCCCATAAACCTTGATCAAACATGTACGTGAAAGCCTTTTCAGAGTTATTTGGCCAAAACTCTGTCAAAGTTTAAAACATGCCAAAACTGTTGAAGCTACTAATTAACAATGACATTTGAAGTACATGTGCCAAGTATGAGCCAAATAAGTCTTCAGTAGGCTCTACAGTGAAAAAATAACTATTTTCAATTTATTCTATTTATCGCTATTTTCCAACCTAAATGGACAGAAGACAGGAACCTTTCACCCTATCAACACACAAATTTATACACATATATAGACTGATAATCTGATCTTGATTGCAAATTTTCAGCCAAATCGGACATGTTTTGCCTCTACAACGGCTGGAAAACTACAGCGATTTTGTAGGCCTCAAGCCTGTATTATCGCTTTTTTCAAATCTAAATGGACAGAAGTCAGGAACCTTTGACCCTATCGACACAGAAATTGACATACATATATAGACTGATATTGTGATCTTGATTGCAAATTTTGAGCCAAATCAGATATTTTTTGCCTCTAATATGGCCAAAGAGCAACAGCCATTTTGTAGGCCATAAGCCTGTATTATCACTTTTTTCAAACCTAAATGGTCAGAAGTCAGGAACCTTTGACCCTATCAACACACAAATTTACATACATGTATATACAGACCACTTGATCATGAGTACCAATTTGGAGCCCAATCGGACTTTTCTTCTCTTTTTAATAAATAGAAACACACTGATAGGGAATGTTCTGTCTTTCTGATAGAGTGATAGATTTCCAGCAGGTTATATGTGGTCTCTTGCTGCGCTCTGGTGGTCATTTGGTGAAACAGCTACAGGTGAATTATTCTAAATTAAAGCTCTGCTGAACTTATTCAATCTTGCTTGTCTTGCTTAATTGAACATATTTATCCTTCTTGTTCATGCTGGTCAGCCGCCTGGGTCATTCTTGTTTATGCTCCACCCACTTAATTTTTTTTTAAATTTGCATAATATGCAAAACCTACTTTTGAGATCTTGTCCTTGGATCCTTGACCAATCATGACATCTTTGGTGTCAAACAGTTCAGCAGAGCTTACTCCTCAATAGGGCTGGGGCGACGCGTCGACATAATCGACGTCATCGATTACGAAAATACATCGATTTGCATAACGTGCGTCGGCGCGTCGTAAATATGTTAATTAACACGGTAACATAGAAGCATAGAACTATTATTTAATTAAAATGATTTTTAAGAACAGCTAAACACAGTTCGGCAAGTCAAACGCGGAGGAGTTCACGTGCGAGAGAGAGAGAGAGAGAGAGAGAGAGAGAGAGAGAGAGACACACACACACAGAGAGAGAGAGAGACACAGAGAGAGAGAGAGAGAGAGAGAGAGAGAGAGAGAGAGAGAGAGAGAGAGAGAGAGAGAGATTCGCTTGTTCTGGTGAGAGCTCATATTCTAGTCCCATACATAATTCTGCAGCTCCCTCAGTGTTTTCTGCCGTATTTTGCGGCTAGCGCGAGCGCTTACAACTGACACCGCGGACCGCGAGGAGCTGCCGCGCTTGTGCCGAATCCGACTCCCTGCTGAATCTGACTCCCGCTTCGCGGACAGAATCGGCACAACACACCCGCTGTAGAACTGCGGTAGTGAAAACAGCTACAAAAAAACGCCAGCGGGCATCTAAAGTTTGGGAGCATTTCACGCAAAAGGGCAACAATGTGGTCCTCTGCCATACGTGCAAAAGGAGCACTTGAAGCGCAAACATCCAGGAGCACTATGTCAACAGGGTCACACAGTAAGTTACCGTTTACATCAGGGTCTCCGCGGGTGTCCTTAAAAAGACTTAAGGCTGTCTACCAAAGGTTTTAAACCTGCCACAGGCAGAAATTATACAGTTTTGGTTTATATTTGTGCATGGCATTTCGCAGTTTCCAGAAACAGTAGCATTATTCATAAGTTCAGGTGTTTAGCTAAGCTAGCTGCCTTAAGTTATTTTAGCTAGCGCCGTCGGCGCTGCGGTGTTACACCGTTTTCTGTCACCGTCGGAATTTTGTGACCAGTGCTCACGGTTATGAGCGTTCATTGGCAAAACGGAAGCTTTCTATACCTACACCTTACCCTCAGCCCTAAACTGAACCGTTTTGGCCAGTCGGGGTAAACATTAGAAACGAACACGTTTCTAATCGGCCAGTGCACCGGTCTGCTGAGAACTACTTGCCCGTGGTCACAAAATCTAGCGGTCACAGAAAACAGTGCAACACACGGTTGTGGTGTATGGGAGCTTATCCATTTTTAGCGTTACAGATCTAAACGTGTTGTACATGTAAGTGATTATAAGTGTGGGGTTTGGTTTAGTAGGCTTGTGTTGCTGTTGTTGTTATTATATATAAATATAGTATTTTATCGTTTGCTTTAAAACGTAAAATAATAATTATTTAAATATGTTTCTCAATAAATAGATTAGTCGACTAATCGAAAAAAATAATCGTTAGAATAATCGTTTAAAAAATAATCGTTAGGGACAGCCCTACTCCTCAATAATTATTAAAAAAATCGTTACATTTATAAACAATATGGCCGCCATATGCAAATGAGTTCTACCATGGTGCAGTAAAATGTCTTTAACACTTATAACTTTTGAATGCTTAACCTGACACTAATACCACTTCAGTCCTTTGATCATTACATGATTCTCAGATACTCTGTCAGTTTAAGTAGACATACACCCCCCCAGGGGGCGGGGCCAATGCTCGATAGCTGTTTCTCTAGAACCATACAAGCTATCAAGGTCATCCTAGCCAATTATCATCTATGGCCCATGCACTAATGGTACACCAAATGAAAATTTGATATGGACACTTTTGTGGTCACTATTAGCCAATCACATTCCAGCAAGCTTTTAACAGGTGGAATGTTAATCAGGTCAAAACTTATATACTATATACGGGTTATTTATATGCCCTTTTTATGCCTTGTGTTTTTTCAATTTAAGAACTGAATTTGTTTCACCAAATGCGCACTAGAGTGCAGTAAGACACCACATAAAACCTGATGAACACTACAGCTCAATTTATCAATGCTTTTCAACTAGTTTACTCACACCACTCATCTAGCATTGCCATTATGGTCTTTATGGTCACGCTGGTCACCCAGCTTGGTCATGCTGGCCATTCACATTGGTCATTATGGTCCTGCTGGTCATTCAGCTTTGTCCTCATAGTAATGGTGGTCTTCCAGCTTGGTCATACTGGCCAACCACCTTTGCCATGCTGGTCATCCAGTTTGGTCATTATGGTCTTCCAGCTTGGTCAATATGGTCAACAAGTTTGTCATCCAGATTAGTCATGCTGGTAATCTAGCTTGGTCTTCACGGTCATGCTGGTCATCCTCATCCAGTTTGGCGATGCCGGTCAACCGGCAACATGTTTTAAGCCTAACTGGCCTCCAGGGGTCTCTTTGCCTGTAACGCTCGAACCCCGTAAATCGCCGCTTGCGGCTATATTTATTAGGGGTTCGAGCACGTAGTGCTAGAAACCCTATTGTAATTGTTCTGATTATTATTATTATTATTCTTATTCTTTTTCTGCCATAGAAGTGATTGGGCAGAAGAAACCGTAAGGCCTACAGGGCTGAGACTTGGTCATATGGTAGTACTTCTCACCGCTACTCAGATTCAAAACATGAGCCCGATCGGCCTCAAGGGGGCGCTATGGCGAAGGTCAACGCGTTTGGCCTCGTAACTCCTATGCCCTGGTAGCTAGAGCAAAAATTCTTGCATTATATGATTCCTTGGTTAATGGCAAATCAAAAAGGTCAATAGAACCACTAAGCTCCGCCCACTTAGATTTTTTGCTATTTAGCATAATATGCAAAACCTACTTTTGAGAACTTGTCCTAGGGTCATTGACCAATCCTGTCATATTTGGTGTCAAACAACTCAGCAGAGTCCCAACCTCAATAATTATCGAAAAAATTGTGAAATTTGTAAACAATATGGCCGCCATATACAAATTAATCTTACCGTGGCACACCCAAATTTACTCTAACAGCTGTAACTTTTGAATGCTTAAACCTACACTAATGCCACTTTACAACTTTGATGCCAACATGATTCTGAGGTACCCCGTCAATCTGTGTAGACATACGCCTCCAGGGGGCGGAGCCAAAGCTAAAAATCTGTTTCTCAGGAACCGTACAAGCTATGAAGCTCTCCTTTGACATGTATCATCTATGGCCTATGTCCTAATGTTTAACAGAAGGAAAATTTGATATGCAAATTTTTGCGATCGTTATTAGCCAATCAGATTCCAGCAAGCTTTTGACATGCTAAACAATGACCAATCAGGACGATACGTATACCCTACATGTATCTCAGGGACTTCTATCATCCATTAAAATATGGCGTTGATTGGCCTCAAGGGGGCGCTATAGCAGAAAATCAGTTATATCTAAAGGTACCAGTGGCCTAGGCTTGTTAGTCTTTTTTATTTGTATACTTTGCTGTATCCTTTACAACTTTGTAATTACATGTATTTACCAAAAATGCAAAGATTTTCATCAGTGGCCAAAAGAGTAAAAATTGCTCTTTTCGAACTTGTCTTTAAGTCCTCAATCAATCAAAACAAATTTGGTCTTGATGCAATCTTGAGACCCTGTAGGTAAATAATTATCAAAAAAATCTTGACATTTTAACTATTTGAGGCCCATAAACCTTGATCAAACATGTACGTGAAAGCCTTTTCAGAGTTATTTGGCCAAAACTCTGTCAAAGTTTAAAACATGCCAAAACTGTTGAAGCTACTAATTAACAATGACATTTGAAGTACATGTGCCAAGTATGAGCCAAATAAGTCTTCAGTAGGCTCTACAGTGAAAAAATAACTATTTTCAATTTATTCTATTTATCGCTATTTTCCAACCTAAATGGACAGAAGACAGGAACCTTTCACCCTATCAACAGACAAATTTATACACATATATAGACTGATAATCTGAGCTTGATTGCAAATTTTCAGCCAAATCGGACATGTTTTGCCTCTACAACGGCTGGAAAACTACAGCGATTTTGTAGGCCTCAAGCCTGTATTATCGCTTTTTTCAAATCTAAATGGACAGAAGTCAGGAACCTTTGACCCTATTGACACAGAAATTGACATACATATATAGACTGATATTGTGATCCTGACTGCAAATTTTGAGCCAAATCAGATATTTTTTGCCTCTAATATGGCCAAAGAGCAACAGCCATTTTGTAGGCCATAAGCCTGTATTATCACTTTTTTCAAACCTAAATGGTCAGAAGTCAGGAACCTTTGACCCTATCAACACACAAATTTACATACATGTATATACAGACCACTTGATCATGAGTACCAATTTGGAGCCCAATCGGACTTTTCTTCTCTTTTTAATAAATAGAAACACACTGATAGGGAATGTTCTGTCTTACTTATAGAGTGATAGATTTCCAGCAGGTTATATGTGGTCTCTTGCTGCGCTCTGGTGGTCATTTGGTGAAACAGCTACATTTGAATTATTCTAAATTAAAGCTCTGCTGAACTTATTTAATCATTTTTGTCTTGCTTAATTGAACATATTTATCCTTCTTGGTCATGCTAGTCAGCCACCTGGGTCATTCTTATTTATGCTCCACCCACTTAATTTTTTTTTAATTTGCATAATATGCAAAACCTACTTTTGAGATCTTGTCTTTGCCTCCTTGACCAATCATGACATGTTTGGTGTCAAACAGTTCAGCAGAGCTTACTCCTCAATAATTATAAAAAAAAAATCTTTACATTTATAAACAATATGGCCGCCATATGCAAATTAGTTTTACCATGGTGCAGTAAAATGTCTTTAACACTTATAACTTTTGAATGCTTAACCTGACACTAATACCACTTCAGTCCTTTGATCATTACATGATTCTCAGATACCCTGTGGGTTTAAGTAGACATACACCCCCCCAGGGGGCAGGGCCAATGCTCGATAGCTGTTTCTCTAGAACCATACAAGCTATCAAGGTCATCCTAGCCAATTATCATCTATGGCCCATGCACTAATGGTACACCAAATGAAAATTTGATATGGACACTTTTGTGGTCACTATTAGCCAATCACATTCCAGCAAGCTTTTAACAGGCGGAATGTTAATCAGGTCAAAACTTATATACTATATACGGGTTATTTATATGCCCTTTTTATGCCTTGTGTTTTTTCAATTTAAGAACTGAATTTGTTTCACCAAATGCCCAGTAGAGTGCAGTAAGACACCACATAAAACCTGATGAACACTACAGCTCAATTTATCAATGCTTTTCAACTAGTTTACTCACACCACTCATCTAGCATTGTCATTTTGGTCTTTATGGTCACGCTGGTTACCCAGCTTGGTTATCCAGTTTGGTGATGACGGTCAACCAGCAACAGGTTTTAAGCCTAACTGGCCTCCAGGGGCCTCTTTGCCTGTGACGCTCGAACCCCGTAAATCGCCGCTTGCGGCTATATTTATTATTATTATAGTTCTTATTCTTTTTCTGCCATAGAAGTGATTGGGCAGAAGAAACCGTAAGGCCTACAGGGCTGAGACTTGGTCATATGGTAGTACTTCTCACCGCTACTCAGATTCAAAAGATGAGCCCGATCGGCCTCAAGGGGGCGCTATGGCAAAGGTCAACGCGTTTGGCCTCGTAACTCCTACGCCCTGATAGCTAGAGCAAAAATTCTTGCATTATATGATTCCTTGGTTAATGGCAAATCAAAAAGGTCAATAGAACCACTAAGCTCCGCCCACTTAGATTTTTTGCTATTTAGCATAATATGCAAAACCTACTTTTGAGAACTTGTCCTAGGGTCATTGACCAATCCTGTCATATTTGGTGTCAAACAACTCAGCAGAGTCCCAACCTCAATAATTATCGAAAAAATTGTGAAATTTGTAAACAATATGGCCGCCATATGCAAATTAATCTTACCGTAGCACACCCTAATTTACTCTAACAGCTGTAACTTTTGAATGCTTAAACCTACACTAATGCCACTTTACAACTTTGATGCCAACATGATTCTGAGGTAGCCCGTCAATCTGTGTAGACATACGCCCCCAGGGGGCGGAGCCAAAGCTAAAAATCTGTTTCTCAGGAACCGTACAAGCTATGAAGCTCTCCTTTGACATGTATCATCTATGCCCTATGTCCTAATGTTTTACAGAAGGAAAATTTGATATGCAAATTTTTGCGATCGTTATTAGCCAATCAGTTTCCAGCAAGCTTTTGACATGCTAAACAATGACCAATCAGGATGATACTTATACCCTACATGTATCTCAGGGCCTTCTATCATCCATTAAAATATGGCGTTGATTGGCCTCAAGGGGGCGCTATAGCAGAAAATCAGTTATATCTAAAGGTACAAGTGGCCTAGGCTTGTTATTCTTTTTTAGTTGTATACTTTGCTGTAGCCTTTACAACTTTGTAATTACATGTGTTTACCAAAAATGCAAAGATTTTCATCAGTGGCCAAAAGAGTAAAAATTGCTCTTTTCGAACTTGTCTTTAAGTCCTTAATCAATCAAAACAAATTTGGTCTTGATGCAATCTTGAGACCCTGTAGGTAAATAATTATCAAAAAAATCTTGACATTTTAACTATTTGAGGCCCATAAACCTTGATCAAACATGTACGTGAAAGCCTTTTCAGAGTTATTTGGCCAAAACTCTGTCAAGGTTTAAAACATGCCAAAACTGTTGAAGCTACTAATTAACAATGACATTTGAAGTACATGTGCCAAGTATGAGCCAAATAAGTCTTCAGTAGGCTCTACAGTGAAAAAATAACTATTTTCAATTTATTCTATTTATCGCTATTTTCCAACCTAAATGGACAGAAGACAGGAACCTTTCACCCTATCAACACACAAATTTATACACATATATAGACTTATAATCTGATCTTGATTGCAAATTTTCAGCCAAATCGGACATGTTTTGCCTCTACAACGGCTGGAAAACTACAGCGATTTTGTAGGCCTCAAGCCTGTATTATCGCTTTTTTCAAATCTAAATGGACAGAAGTCAGGAACTTTTGACCCTATTGACACAGAAATTGACATACATATATAGACTGATATTGTGATCCTGATTGAGCCAAATCAGATATTTTTTGCCTCTAATATGGCCAAAGAGCAACAGCCATTTTGTAGGCCATAAGCCTGTATTATCACTTTTTTCAAACCTAAATGGTCAGAAGTCAGGAACCTTTGACCCTATCAACACACAAATTTACATACATGTATATACAGACCACTTGATCATGAGTACCAATTTGGAGCCCAATCGGACTTTTCTTCTCTTTTTAATAAATAGAAACACACTGATAGGGAATGTTCTGTCTTACTTATAGAGTGATAGATTTCCAGCAGGTTATATGTGGTCTCTTGCTGCGCTCTGGTGGTCATTTGGTGAAACAGCTACAGGTGAATTATTCTAAATTAAAGCTCTGCTGAACTTATTCAATCTTGCTTGTCTTGCTTAATTGAACATATTTATCCTTCTTGTTCATGCTGGTCAGCTGCCTGGGTCATTCTTGTTTATGCTCCACCCACTTAATTTTTTTTTAAATTTGCATAATATGCAAAACCTACTTTTGAGATCTTGTCCTTGGATCCTTGACCAATCATGACATGTTTGGTGTCAAACAGTTCAGCAGAGCTTACTCCTCAATAATTATTAAAAAAATCTTTACATTTATAAACAATATGGCCGCCATATGCAAATGAGTTCTACCATGGTGCAGTAAAATGTCTTTAACACTTATAACTTTTGAATGCTTAACCTGACACTAATACCACTTCAGTCCTTTGATCATTACATGATTCTCAGATACCCTGTCAGTTTAAGTAGACATACACCCCCCCAGGGGGCGGGGCCAATGCTCGATAGCTGTTTCTCTAGAACCATACAAGCTATCAAGGTCATCCTAGCCAATTATCATCTATGGCCCATGCACTAATGGTACACCAAATGAAAATTTGATATGGACACTTTTGTGGTCACTATTAGCCAATCACATTCCAGCAAGCTTTTAACAGGCGGAATGTTAATCAGGTCAAAACTTATATACTATATACGGGTTATTTATATGCCCTTTTTATGCCTTGTGTTTTTTCAATTTAAGAACTGAATTTGTTTCACCAAATGCGCACTAGAGTGCAGTAAGACACCACATAAAACCTGATGAACACTACAGCTCAATTTATCAATGCTTTTCAACTAGTTTACTCACACCACTCATCTAGCATTGCCATTATGGTCTTTATGGTCACGCTGGTCACCCAGCTTGGTTATGCTGGCCATCCAGCTTGGTCATGCTGGCCATTCACATTGGTCATTATGGTCCTGCTGGTCATTCAGCTTTGTCCTCATAGTAATGGTGGTCTTCCAGCTTGGTCATACTGGCCAACCACCTTTGCCATGCTGGTCATCCAGTTTGGTCATTATGGTCTTCCAGCTTGGTCAATATGGTCAACAAGTTTGTCATCCAGATTAGTCATGCTGGTAATCTAGCTTGGTCTTCACGGTCATGCTGGTCATCCTCATCCAGTTTGGCGATGCCGGTCAACCGGCAACATGTTTTAAGCCTAACTGGCCTCCAGGGGTCTCTTTGCCTGTAACGCTCGAACCCCGTAAATCGCCGCTTGCGGCTATATTTAGGGGTTCGAGCACGTAGTGCTAGAAACCCTATTGTAATTGTTCTGATTATTATTATTATTAGGGGTTCGAGCACGTAGTGCTAGAAACCCTATTGTAATTGTTCTGATTATTATTATTATTATTATTATTATTATTATAGTTCTTATTCTTTTTCTGCCATAGAAGTGATTGGGCAGAAGAAACCGTAAGGCCTACAGGGCTGAGACTTGGTCATATGGTAGTACTTCTCACCGCTACTCAGATTCAAAAGATGAGCCCGATCGGCCTAAAGGGGGCGCTATGGCGAAGGTCAACGCGTTTGGCCTCGTAACTCCTACGCCCTGATAGCTAGAGCACAAATTCTTGCATTATATGATTCCTTGGTTAATGGCAAATCAAAAAGGTCAATAGAACCACTAAGCTCCGCCCACTTAGATTTTTTGCTATTTAGCATAATATGCAAAACCTACTTTTGAGAACTTGTCCTAGGGTCATTGACCAATCCTGTCATATTTGGTGTCAAACAACTCAGCAGAGTCCCAACCTCAATAATTATCAAAAAAATTGTGAAATTTGTAAACAATATGGCCGCCATATGCAAATTAATCTTACCGTGGCACACCCAAATTTACTCTAACAGCTGTAACTTTTGAATGCTTAAACCTACACTAATGCCACTTTAGACCGTTGATGCCAACATGATTCTGAGGTAGCCCGTCAATCTGTGTAGACATACGCCCCCAGGGGGCGGAGCAAAAGCTAAAAATCTGTTTCTCAGGAACCGTACAAGCTATGAAGCTCTCCTTTGGCATGTATCATCTATGGCCTATGTCCTAATGTTTTACAGAAGGAAAATTTGATAGGCAAATTTTTGCGATCGTTATTAGCCAATCAGTTTCCAGCAAGCTTTTGACATGCTAAACAATGACCAATCAGGACGATACTTATACCCTACATGTATCTCAGGGCCTTCTATCATCCATTAAAATATGGCGTTGATTGGCCTCAAGGGGGCGCTATAGCAGAAAATCAGTTATATCTAAAGGTACAAGTGGCCTAGGCTTGTTATTCTTTTTTAGTTGTATACTTTGCTGTAGCCTTTACAACTTTGTAATTACATGTATTTACCAAAAATGGAAAGATTTTCATCAGTGGCCAAAAGAGTAAAAATTGCTCTTTTCGAACTTGTCTTTAAGTCCTTAATCAATCAAAATAACTTTGGTCTTGATGCAATCTTGAGACCCTGTAGGTAAATAATTATCAAAAAAATCTTGACATTTTAACTATTTGAGGCCCATAAACCTTGATCAAACATGTACGTGAAAGCCTTTTCAGAGTTATTTGGCCAAAACTCTGTCAAAGTTTAAAACATGCCAAAACTGTTGAAGCTACTAATTAACAATGACATTTGAAGCACATTTGCCAAGTATGAGCCAAATAAGTCTTCAGTAGGCTCTACAGTGAAAAAATAACTATTTTCAATTTATTCTATTTATCGCTATTTTCCAACCTAAATGGACAGAAGACAGGAACCTTTCACCCTATCAACACACAAATTTATACACATATATAGACTGATAATCTGATCTTGATTGCAAATTTTCAGCCAAATCGGACATGTTTTCCCTCTACATCGGCTGGAAAACTACAGCGATTTTGTAGGCCTCAAGCCTGTATTATCGCTTTTTTCAAACCTAAATGGACATAAGTCAGGAACCTTTGACCCTATCGACACAGAAATTGACATACATATATAGACTGATATTGTGATCTTGATTGCAAATTTTGAGCCAAATCAGATATTTTTTGCCTCTAATATGGCCAAAGAGCAACAGCCATTTTGTAGGCCATAAGCCTGTATTATCGCTTTTTTCAAACCTAAATGGACAGAAGTCAGGAACCTTTGACCCTATCAACACACAAATTTACACACATATATATGCAGACCACTTGATCATGAGTACCAATTTGGAGCCCAATCGGACTTTTCTTCTCTTTTTAATAAATAGAAACACACTGATAGGGAATGTTCTGTCTTACTTATAGAGTGATAGATTTCCAGCAGGTTATATGTGGTCTCTTGCTGCGCTCTGGTGGTCATTTGGTGAAACAGCTACATTTGAATTATTCTAAATTAAAGCTCTGCTGAACTTATTTAATCATTTTTGTCTTGCTTAATTGAACATATTTATCCTTCTTGGTCATGCTAGTCAGCCACCTGGGTCATTCTTAATTATGCTCCACCCACTTAATTTTTTTTAATTTGCATAATATGCAAAACCTACTTTTGAGATCTTGTCTTTGCCTCCTTGACCAATCATGACATGTTTGGTGTCAAACAGTTCAGCAGATCTTACTCCTCACTAATTATAAAAAAAATCTTTACATTTATAAACAATATGGCCGCCATATGCAAATTAGTTTTACCATGGTGCAGTAAAATGTCTTTAACACTTATAACTTTTGAATGCTTAACCTGACACTAATACCACTTCAGTCCTTTGATCATTACATGATTCTCAGATACCCTGTGGGTTTAAGTAGACATACACCGCCCCAGGGGGCGGGGCCAATGCTCGATAGCTGTTTCTCTACAACCATACAAGCTATCAAGGTCGTCCTTGCCAATTATCATCTATGGCCCATGCACTAATGGTACACCAAATGAAAATTTGATATGGACACTTTTGTGGTCACTATTAGCCAATCACATTCCAGCAAGCTTTTGACAGGCAGAATGTTTATCAGGTCAAAACTTATACACTATATATGGGTTATTTATATGCCCTTTTTATGCCTTGTGTTTTTTGAATTTAAGAACTGAAGTTGTTTCACCAAATGCCCACTAGAGTGCAGCAAGACACCACATAAAACCTGATGAACACTACAGCTCAATTTATCAATGCTTTTCAACTAGTTTACTCACACCACTCATCTAGCATTGTCATTTTGGTCTTTATGGTCACGCTGGTTACCCAGCTTGGTTATCCAGTTTGGTGATGACGGTCAACCAGCAACAGGTTTTAAGCCTAACTGGCCTCCAGGGGCCTCTTTGCCTGTGACGCTCGAACCCCGTAAATCGCCGCTTGCGGCTATATTTATTATTATTATTATTATAGTTCTTATTCTTTTTCTGCCATAGAAGTGATTGGGCAGAAGAAACCATAAGGCCTACAGGGCTGAGACTTGGTCATATGGTAGTACTTCTCACCGCTACTCAGATTCAAAAGATGAGCCCGATCGGCCTCAAGGGGGCGCTATGGCGAAGGTCAACGCGTTTGGCCCCGTAACTCCTACGCCCTGATAGCTAGAGCAAAAATTCTTGCATTATATGATTCCTTGGTTAATGGCAAATCAAAAAGGTCAATAGAACCACTAAGCTCCGCCCACTTAGATTTTTTGCTATTTAGCATAAAATGCAAAACCTACTTTTGCGAACTAGTCTGTGGATTTTTGACCAATCCTGACAAGTTTGGTGTCAAACAACTCAGCAGAGTCCCACCTTCAATAATTATCGAAAAAATCTTGAAATTTCTAAACAATATGGCCGCCATATGCAAATTAATCTTACCGTGGCACACCAAAATTCACTCTAACAGCTGTAACTTTTGAATGCTTAAACTGACACTAATGCCGCTTTAGACCTTTGTTACTAACATGATTCTGAGGTAGCCTGTCTATCTGTGTAGACGTACGCCCCCAGGGGGCGGAGCCAAAGCTAAAAATCTGTTTCTCAGGAACCGTACAAGCTATCAAGCTCTCGTTTGGCATGTATCCTCTGTGGCCTATGTCCTAATGGTCTACCGAAGGATATTTTGATGTGTGAATTTTTGTGGTGGCTATTAGCCAATCAGATTACAGCAAGCTTTTGACAGGCTAAACAATCACCAATCAGGACGATACTTATACGCTACATGTATATGAGGGCCTTCTATCATTCATTAAAATATGGCGTTGATTGGCCTCTAGGGGGCGCTATAGCAGAAAATCAGTTATATCTAAAGGTACAAGTGGCCTAGGCTTGTTATTCTTTTTGAGTTATATGCTTTGCTGTAACCTTTACAACTTTGTAATTACATGTCTTTACCAAAAATGTATTGTTTTGCATCAGTGGCCAGTAGAGTAAAAATTGCACTTTTCGAACTAGTCCCTGGATATTCAACCAATTAAATCAACTTTGGTCTTTTCACAATCTTGAGACCGTGTAGGTAAATAATTATCAAAAAAATGTTGGAATTTTAACTTTTTATGGCCCCAACACCTTGATCAAACATGAACGTGAAAGCCTTTTCAGAGTTATTTGGCCAAAACTCTGTCAAAGTTTAAAACATGCCAAAACTGTTGAAGCTACTAATTAACAATGACATTTGAAGTACATGTGCCAAGTATGAGCCAAATAAGTCTTCAGTAGGCTCTACAGTGAAAAAATAACTATTTTCAATTTATTCTATTTATCGCTATTTTCCAACCTAAATGGACAGAAGACAGGAACCTTTCACTCTATCAACACACAAATTTAAACACATATGTAGACTGATAATCTGATCTTGATTGCAAATTTTCAGCCAAATCGGACATGTTTTGCCTCTACAATGGCTGGAAAACTACAGCGATTTTGTAGGCCTCAAGCCTGTATTATCGCTTTTTTCAAATCTAAATGGACAGAAGTCAGGAACCTTTGACCCTATTGACACAGAAATTGACATACATATATAGTCTGATATTGTGATCTTGATTGCAAATTTTGAGCCAAATCAGATATTTTTTGCTTCTAATATGGCCAAAGAGCAACAGCCATTTTGTAGGCCATAAGCCTGTATTATCACTTTTTTCCAACCTAAATGGTCAGAAGTCAGGAACCTTTGACCCTATCAACACACAAATTTACATACATGTATATACAGACCACTTGATCATGAGTACCAATTTGGAGCCCAATAGGACTTTTCTTCTCTTTTTAATAAATAGAAACACACTGATAGGGAATGTTCTGTCTTACTTATAGAGTGATAGATTTCCAGCAGGTTATATGTGGTCTCTTGCTGCGCTCTGGTGGTCATTTGGTGAAACAGCTACAGGTGAATTATTCTAAATTAAAGCTCTGCTGAACTTATTCAATCTTGCTTGTCTTGCTTAATTGAACATCTTTATCCTTCTTGGTCATGCTGCTCAGCCACCTGGGTCATTCTTGTTTATGCTCCACCCACTTAATTTTTAAATTAGCATAAAATGCAAAACATACTTTTAAGATCTTGTCCTTGGCTCCTTGACCAATCATGACATGTTTGGTGTCAAACAGTTCAGCAGAGCTTACTCATCAATAATTATTTAAAAAATCTTTACATTTGTAAACAATATGGCCGCCATATGCAAATTAGTTCTACCATGGTGCAGTAAAATGTCTTTAACACTTATAACTTTTGAATGCTTAACCTGACATTAATACCACTTCAGTCCTTTGATCAATACATGATTCTCAGATACCCTGTCAGTTTAAGTAGACATACACCCCCAGGGGGCGGGGCCAATGCTAGATAGCTGTTTCTCTAGAACCATACAAGCTATCAAGGTCATCCTTGCCAATTATCATCTATGGCCCATGCACTAGTGGTACACCAAATAAAAATTTGATATGGACACTTTTGTGGTCACTATTTGCCAATCACATTCCAGCAAGCTTTTAACAGGCGGAATGCTAATCAGGTCAAAACTTATATACGGGTTATTTATATGCCCTTTTTATGCCTTGTGTTTTTTCAATTTAAGAACTGAATTTGTTTCACCAAATGCCCACTAGAGTGCAGTAAGACACCACATAAAACCTGATGAACACTACAGCTCAATTTATCAATGCTTTTCAACTAGTTTACTCACACCACTAATCTTGCATTGCCATTATGGTCTTTATGGTCACGCTGGTCACCCAGCTTGGTTATGCTGGCCATCCAGCTTGGTCATGCTGGCCATTCACATTGGTCATTATGGTCCTGCTGGTCATTCAGCTTTGTCCTCATAGTAATGGTGGTCTTCCAGCTTGGTCATACTGGCCAACTACCTTTGCCATGCTGGTCATCCAGTTTGGTCATTATGGTCTTCCAGCTTGGTCAATATGGTCAACAAGTTTGTCATCCAGATTAGTCATGCTGGTAATCTAGCTTGGTCTTCACGGTCATGCTGGTCATCCTCATCCAGTTTGGCGATGCCGGTCAACCGGCAACATGTTTTAAGCCTAACTGGCCTCCAGGGGTCTCTTTGCCTGTAACGCTCGAACCCCGTAAATCGCCGCTTGCGGCTATATTTATTAGGGGTTCGAGCACGTAGTGCTAGAAACCCTATTGTAATTGTTCTGATTATTATTATTATTATTATTATTATTATTATTATTATTATTATTATTATTCTTATTCTTTTTCTGCCATAGAAGTGATTGGGCAGAAGAAACCGTAAGGCCTACAGGGCTGAGACTTGGTCATATGGTAGTACTTCTCACCGCTACTCAGATTCAAAAGATGAGCCCGATCGGCCTCAAGGGGGCGCTATTGCAAAGGTCAACGCGTTTGGCCTCGTAACTCCTACGCCCTGATAGCTAGAGCAAAAATTCTTGCATTATATGATTCCTTGGTTAATGGCAAATCAAAAAGGTCAATAGAACCACTAAGCTCCGCCCACTTAGATTTTTTGCTATTTAGCATAATATGCAAAACCTACTTTTGAGAACTTGTCCTAGGGTCATTGACCAATCCTGTCATATTTGGTGTCAAACAACTCAGCAGAGTCCCAACCTCAATAATTATCGAAAAAATTTAGAAATTTCTAAACAATATGGCCGCCATATGCAAATTAATCTTACCGTGGCACACCCAAATTTACTCTAACAGCTGTAACTTTTGAATGCTTAAACCTACACTAATGCCACTTTACAACTTTGATGCCAACATGATTCTGAGGTAGCCCTTCAATCTGTGTAGACGTACGCCCCCAGGGGGCGGAGCCAAAGCTAAAAATCTGTTTCTCAGGAACCGTACAAGCTATGAACCTCTCCTTTGGCATGTATCATCTATGGCCTATGTCCTAATGTTTTACAGAAGGAAAATTTGATATGCAAATTTTTGCGATCGTTATTAGCCAATCAGATTCCAGCAAGCTTTTGACAGGCTAAACAATGACCAATCAGGACGATACTTATACCCTACATGTATCTCAGGGCCTTCTATCATCCATTAAAATATGGCGTTGATTGGCCTCAAGGGGGCGCTATAGCAGAAAATCAGTTATATCTAAAGGTACAAGTGGCCTAGGCTTGTTATTCTTTTTTAGTTGTATACTTTGCTGTAGCCTTTACAACTTTGTTATTACATATGTTTACCAAAAATGCAAAGATTTTCATCAGTGGCCAAAAGAGTAAAAATTGCTCTTTTCGAACTTGTCTTTAAGTCCTTAATCAATCAAAACAAATTTGGTCTTGATGCAATCTTGAGACCCTGTAGGTAAATAATTATCAAAAAAATCTTGACATTTTAACTATTTGAGGCCCATAAACCTTGATCAAACATGTACGTGAAAGCCTTTTCAGAGTTATTTGGCCAAAACTCTGTCAAAGTTTAAAACATGCCAAAACTGTTGAAGCTACTAATTAACAATGACATTTGAAGTACATGTGCCAAGTATGAGCCAAATAAGTCTTCAGTAGGCTCTACAGTGAAAAAATAACTATTTTCAATTTATTCTATTTATCGCTATTTTCCAACCTAAATGGACAGAAGACAGGAACCTTTCACCCTATCAACACACAAATTTATACACATATATAGACTGATAATCTGATCTTGATTGCAAATTTTCAGCCAAATCGGACATGTTTTGCCTCTACAACGGCTGGAAAACTACAGCGATTTTGTAGGCCTCAAGCCTGTATTATCGCTTTTTTCAAATCTAAATGGACAGAAGTCAGGAACCTTTGAACCTATTGACACAGAAATTGACATACATATATAGACTGATATTGTGATCCTGATTGCAAATTTTGAGCCAAATCAGATATTTTTTGCCTCTAATATGGCCAAAGAGCAACAGCCATTTTGTAGGCCATAAGCCTGTATTATCACTTTTTTCAAACCTAAATGGTCAGAAGTCAGGAACCTTTGACCCTATCAACACACAAATTTACATACATGTATATACAGACCACTTGATCATGAGTACCAATTTGGAGCCCAATCGGACTTTTCTTCTCTTTTTAATAAATAGAAACACACTGATAGGGAATGTTCTGTCTTTCTGATAGAGTGATAGATTTCCAGCAGGTTATATGTGGTCTCTTGCTGCGCTCTGGTGGTCATTTGGTGAAACAGCTACAGGTGAATTATTCTAAATTAAAGCTCTGCTGAACTTATTCAATCTTGCTTGTCTTTCTTGATTGAACATATTTATCCTTCTTGTTCATGCTGGTCAGCCACCTGGGTCATTCTTGATTATGCTCCTCCCACTTAATTTTTTTTTAAATTTGCATAATATGCAAAACCTACTTTTGAGATCTTGTCCTTGGATCCTTGACCAATCATGACATGTTTGGTGTCAAACAGTTCAGCAGAGCTTACTCCTCAATAATTATTAAAAAAATCTTTACATTTATAAACAATATGGCCGCCATATGCAAATGAGTTCTACCATGGTGCAGTAAAATGTCTTTAACACTTATAACTTTTGAATGCTTAACCTGACACTAATACCACTTCAGTCCTTTGATCATTACATGATTCTCAGATACCCTGTCAGTTTAAGTAGACATACACCCCCCCAGGGGGCGGGGCCAATGCTCGATAGCTGTTTCTCTAGAACCATACAAGCTATCAAGGTCATCCTAGCCAATTATCATCTATGGCCCATGCACTAATGGTACACCAAATGAAAATTTGATATGGACACTTTTGTGGTCACTATTAGCCAATCACATTCCAGCAAGCTTTTAACAGGCGGAATGTTAATCAGGTCAAAACTTATATACTATATACGGGTTATTTATATGCCCTTTTATGCCTTGTGTTTTTTCAATTTAAGAACTGAATTTGTTTCACCAAATGTGCACTAGAGTGCAGTAAGACACCACATAAAACCTGATGAACACTACAGCTCAATTTATCAATGCTTTTCAACTAGTTTACTCACACCACTCATCTAGCATTGCCATTATGGTCTTTATGGTCACGCTGGTCACCCAGCTTGGTTATGCTGGCCATCCAGCTTGGTCATGCTGGCCATTCACATTGGTCATTATGGTCATGCTGGTCATTCAGCTTTGTCCTCATAGTACTGGTGGTCTTCCAGCTTGGTCATACTGGCCAACCACCTTTGCCATGCTGGTCATCCAGTTTGGTCATAATGGTCTTCCAGCTTGGTCAATATGGTCAACAAGTTTGTCATCCAGATTAGTCATGCTGGTAATCTAGCTTGGTCTTCACGGTCATGCTGGTCATCCTCATCCAGTTTGGCGATGCCGGTCAACCGGCAACATGTTTTAAGCCTAACTGGCCTCCAGGGGTCTCTTTGCCTGTAACGCTCGAACCCCGTAAATCGCCGCTTGCGGCTATATTTATTATTATTATTCTTATTCTTTTTCTGCCATAGAAGTGATCGGGCAGAAGAAACCGTAAGGCCTACAGGGCTGAGACTTGGTCATATGGTAGTACTTCTCACCGCTACTCAGATTCAAAAGATGAGCCAAATCGGCCTCAAGGGGGCGCTATGGCGAAGGTCAACGCGTTAGGCCTCGTAACTGCCACGCCCTGATAGCTAGAGCAAAAATTCTTGCATTATATGATTCCTTGGTTAATGGCAAATCAAAAAGGTCAATAGAACCACTAAGCTCCGCCCACTTAGATTTTTTGCTATTTAGCATAATATGCAAAACCTACTTTTGAGAACTTGTCCTAGGGTCATTGACCAATCCTGTCATATTTGGTGTCAAACAACTCAGCAGAGTCCCATCCTCAATAATTATCAAAAAAATTGTGAAATTTGTAAACAATATGGCCGCCATATGCAAATTAATCTTACCGTGGCACACCCAAATTTACTCTAACAGCTGTAACTTTTGAATGCTTAAACCTACACTAATGCCACTTTAGACCTTTGATGCCAACATGATTTTGAGGTAGCCCGTCAATCTGTGTAGACATACGCCTCCAGGGGGCGGAGCCAAAGCTAAAAATCTGTTTCTCAGGAACCGTACAAGCTATGAAGCTCTCCTTTGGCATGTATCATCTATGGCCTATGTCCTAATGTTATACAGAAGGAAAATTTGATATGCAAATTTTTGCGATCGTTATTAGCCAATCAGATTCCAGCAAGCTTTTGACATGCTAAACAATGACCAATCAGGACGATACTTATACCCTACATGTATCTCAGGGCCTTCTATCATCCATTAAAATATGGCGTTGATTGGCCTCAAGGGGGCGCTATAGCAGAAAATCAGTTATATCTAAAGGTACAAGTGGCCTAGGCTTGTTATTCTTTTTTAGTTTTATACTTTGCTGTAGCCTTTACAACTTTGTAATTACATGTATTTACCAAAAATGCAAAGATTTTCATCAGTGGCCAAAAGAGTAAAAATTGCTCTTTTCGAACTTGTCTTTAAGTCCTTAATCAATCAAAACAAATTTGGTCTTGATGCAATCATGAGACCCTGTAGGTAAATAATTATCAAAAAAATCTTGAAATTTTAACTATTTGAGGCCCATAAACCTTGATCAAACATGTACGTGAAAGCCTTTTCAGAGTTATTTGGCCAAAACTCTGTCAAAGTTTAAAACATGCCAAAACTGTTGAAGCTACTAATTAACAATGACATTTGAAGTACATGTGCCAAGTATGAGCCAAATAAGTCTTCAGTAGGCTCTACAGTGAAAAAATAACTATTTTCAATTTATTCTATTTATCGCTATTTTCCAACCTAAATGGACAGAAGACAGGAATCTTTCACCCTATCAACACACAAATTTATACACATATATAGACTGATAATCTGATCTTGATTGCAAATTTTCAGCCAAATCGGACATGTTTTGCCTGTACAACGGCTGGAAAACTACAGCGATTTTGTAGGCCTCAAGCCTGTATTATCGCTTTTTTCAAATCTAAATGGACAGAAGTCAGGAACCTTTGACCCTATTGACACAGAAATTGACATACATATATAGACTGATATTGTGATCTTGATTGCAAATTTTGAGCCAAATCAGATATTTTTTGCCTCTAATATGGCCAAAGAGCAACAGCCATTTTGTAGGCCATAAGCCTGTATTATTACTTTTTTCAAACTTAAATGGTCAGAAGTCAGGAACCTTTGACCCTATCAACACACAAATTTACATACATGTATATACAGACCACTTGATCATGAGTACCAATTTGGAGCCCAATCGGACTTTTCTTCTCTTTTTAATAAATAGAAACACACTGATAGGGAATGTTCTGTCTTTCTGATAGAGTGATAGATTTCCAGCAGGTTATATGTGGTCTCTTGCTGCGCTCTGGTGGTCATTTGGTGAAACAGCTACAGGTGAATTATTCTAAATTAAAGCTCTGCTGAACTTATTCAATCTTGCTTGTCTTGCTTAATTGAACATATTTATCCTTCTTGTTCATGCTGGTCAGCCGCCTGGGTCATTCTTGTTTATGCTCCACCCACTTAATTTTTTTTTAAATTTGCATAATATGCAAAACCTACTTTTGAGATCTTGTCCTTGGATCCTTGACCAATCATGACATGTTTGGTGTCAAACAGTTCAGCAGAGCTTACTCCTCAATAATTATTAAAAAAATCTTTACATTTATAAACAATATGGCCGCCATATGCAAATGAGTTCTACCATGGTGCAGTAAAATGTCTTTAACACTTATAACTTTTGAATGCTTAACCTGACACTAATACCACTTCAGTCCTTTGATCATTACATGATTCTCAGATACCCTGTCAGTTTAAGTAGACATACACCCCCCCAGGGGGCGGAGCCAATGCTCGATAGCTGTTTCTCTAGAACCATACAAGCTATCAAGGTCATCCTAGCCAATTATCATCTATGGCCCATGCACTAATGGTACACCAAATGAAAATTTGATATGGACACTTTTGTGGTCACTATTAGCCAATCACATTCCAGCAAGCTTTTAACAGGCGGAATGTTAATCAGGTCAAAACTTATATACTATATACGGGTTATTTATATGCCCTTTTTATGCCTTGTGTTTTTTCAATTTAAGAACTGAATTTGTTTCACCAAATGCCCACTAGAGTGCAGTAAGACACCACACAAAACCTGATGAACACTACAGCTCAATTTATCAATGCTTTTCTACTAGTTTACTCACACCACTCATCTAGCATTGCCATTATGGTCTTTATGGTCACGCTGGTCACCCAGCTTGGTTATGCTGGCCATCCAGCTTGGTCATGCTGGCCATTCACATTGGTCATTATGGTCCTGCTGGTCATTCAGCTTTGTCCTCATAGTAATGGTGGTCTTCCAGCTTGGTCATACTGGCCAACCACCTTTGCCATGCTGGTCATCCAGTTTGGTCATTATGGTCTTCCAGCTTGGTCAATATGGTCAACAAGTTTGTCATCCAGATTAGTCATGCTGGTAATCTAGCTTGGTCTTCACGGTCATGCTGGTCATCCTCATCCAGTTTGGCGATGCCGGTCAACCGGCAACATGTTTTAAGCCTAACTGGCCTCCAGGGGTCTCTTTGCCTGTAACGCTCGAACCCCGTAAATCGCCGCTTGCGGCTATATTTATTATTATTCTTATTCTTTTTCTGCCATAGAAGTGATTGGGCAGAAGAAACCGTAAGGCCTACAGGGCTGAGACTTGGTCATATGGTAGTACTTCTCACCGCTACTCAGATTCAAAAGATGAGCCCGATCGGCCTGAAGGGGGCGCTATGGCGAAGGTCAACGCGTTAGGCCACGTAACTCCCACGCCCTGATAGCTAGATCAAAAATTCTTGCATTATATGATTCCTTGGTTAATGGAAAATCAAAAAGGTCAATAGAACCACTAAGCTCCGCCCACTTAGATTTTTTGCTATTTAGCATAATATGCAAAACCTACTTTTGAGAACTTGTCCTAGGGTCATTGACCAATCCTGTCATATTTGGTGTCAAACAACTCAGCAGAGTCCCAACCTCAATAATTATCGAAAAAATTGTGAAATTTGTAAACAATATGGCCGCCATATGCAAATTAATCTTACCGTGGCACACCCAAATTTACTCTAACAGCTGTAACTTTTGAATGCTTAAACCTACACTAATGCCACTTTACAACTTTGATGCCAACGTGATTCTGAGGTAGCCCGTTAATCTGTGTAGACATACGCCCCCAGGGGGCGGAGCCAAAACTAAAAATCTGTTTCTCAGGAACCGTACAAGCTATGAAGCTCTCCTTTGGCATGTATCATCTATGGCCTATGTCCTAATGTTTTACAGAAGGAAAATTTGATATGCAAATTTTTGCGATCGTTATTAGCCAATCAGATTCCAGCAAGCTTTTGACATGCTAAACAATGACCAATCAGGACGATACTTATACCCTACATGTATCTCAGGGCCTTCTATCATGCATTAAAATATGGCGTTGATTGGCCTCAAGGGGGCGCTATAGCAGAAAATCAGTTATATCTAAAGGTACAAGTGGCCTAGGCTTGTTATTCTTTTTTAGTTGTATACTTTGCTGTAGCCTTTACAACTTTGTAATTACATGTGTTTACCAAAAATGCAAAGATTTTCATCAGTGGCCAAAAGAGTAAAAATTGCTCTTTTCGAACTTGTCTTTAAGTTCTTAATCAATCAAAACAAATTTGGCCTTTATGCAATCTTGAGACCCTGTAGGTAAATAATTATCAAAAAAATCTTGACATTTTAACTATTTGAGGCCCATAAACCTTGATCAAACATGTACGTGAAAGCCTTTTCAGAGTTATTTGGCCAAAACTCTGTCAAAGTTTAAAACATGCCAAAACTGTTGAAGCTACTAATTAACAATGACATTTGAAGTACATGTGCCAAGTATGAGCCAAATAAGTCTTCAGTAGGCTCTACAGTGAAAAAATAACTATTTTCAATTTATTCTATTTATCGCTATTTTCCAACCTAAATGGACAGAAGACAGGAACCTTTCACCCTATCAACACACAAATTTAAACACATATATAGACTGATAATCTGATCTGGATTACAAATTTTCAGCCAAATCGGACATGTTTTGCCTCTACAACGGCTGGAAAACTACAGCGATTTTGTAGGCCTCAAGCCTGTATTATCGCTTTTTTCAAATCTAAATGGACAGAAGTCAGGAACTTTTGACCCTATTGACACAGAAATTGACATACATATATAGACTGATATTGTGATCCTGATTGCAAATTTTGAGCCAAATCAGATATTTTTTGCCTCTAATATGGCCAAAGAGCAACAGCCATTTTGTAGGCCATAAGCCTGTATTATCACTTTTTTCAAACCTAAATGGTCAGAAGTCAGGAACCTTTGACCCTATCAACACACAAATTTACATACATGTATATACAGACCACTTGATCATGAGTACCAATTTGGAGCCCAATCGGACTTTTCTTCTCTTTTTAATAAATAGAAACACACTGATAGGGAATGTTCTGTCTTTCTGATAGAGTGATAGATTTCCAGCAGGTTATATGTGGTCTCTTGCTGCGCTCTGGTGGTCATTTGGTGAAACAGCTACAGGTGAATTATTCTAAATTAAAGCTCTGCTGAACTTATTCAATCTTGCTTGTCTTGCTTAATTGAACATATTTATCCTTCTTGTTCATGATGGTCAGCCGCCTGGGTCATTCTTGTTTATGCTCCACCCACTTAATTTTTTTTAAAATTTGCATAATATGCAAAACCTACTTTTGAGATCTTGTCCTTGGATCCTTGACCAATCATGACATGTTTGGTGTCAAACAGTTCAGCAGAGCTTACTCCTCAATAATTATTAAAAAAATCTTTACATTTATAAACAATATGGCCGCCATATGCAAATGAGTTCTACCATGGTGCAGTAAAATGTCTTTAACACTTATAACTTTTGAATGCTTAACCTGACACTAATACCACTTCAGTCCTTTGATCATTACATGATTCTCAGATACCCTGTCAGTTCAAGTAGACATACACCCCCCAGGGGGCGGGGCCAATGCTCGATAGCTGTTTCTCTAGAACCATACAAGCTATCAAGGTCATCCTAGCCAATTATCATCTATGGCCCATGCACTAATGGTACACCAAATGAAAATTTGATATGGACACTTTTGTGGTCACTATTAGCCAATCACATTTCAGCAAGCTTTTAACAGGCGGAATGTTAATCAGGTCAAAACTTATATACTGTATACGGGTTATTTATATGCCCTTTTTATGCCTTGTGTTTTTTCAATTCAAGAACTGAATTTGTTTCACCAAATGCGCACTAGAGTGCAGTAAGACACCACATAAAACCTGATGAACACTACAGCTCAATTTATCAATGCTTTTCAACTAGTTTACTCACACCACTCATCTAGCATTGCCATTATGGTCTTTATGGTCACGCTGGTCACCCAGCTTGGTTATGCTGGCCATCCAGCTTGGTCATGCTGGCCATTCACATTGGTCATTATGGTCCTGCTGGTCATTCAGCTTTGTCCTCATAGTAATGGTGGTCTTCCAGCTTGGTCATACTGGCCAACCACCTTTGCCATGCTGGTCATCCAGTTTGGTCATTATGGTCTTCCAGCTTGGTCAATATGGTCAACAAGTTTGTCATCCAGATTAGTCATGCTGGTAATCTAGCTTGGTCTTCACGGTCATGCTGGTCATCCTCATCCAGTTTGGCGATGCCGGTCAACCGGCAACATGTTTTAAGCCTAACTGGCCTCCAGGGGTCTCTTTGCCTGTAACGCTCGAACCCCGTAAATCGCCGCTTGCGGCTATATTTCTTATTCTTTTTCTGCCATAGAAGTGATTGGGCAGAAGAAACCGTAAGGCCTACAGGGCTGAGACTTGGTCATATGGTAGTACTTCTCACCGCTACTCAGATTCAAAAGATGAGCCCGATCGGCCTCAAGGGGGCGCTATGGCGAAGGTCAACGCGTTTGGCCTCGTAACTCCTACGCCCTGATAGCTAGAGCAAAAATTCTTGCATAATATGATTCCTTTGTTAATGCCAAATCAAAAAGGTCAATAGAACCACTAAGCTCCGCCCACTTAGATTTTTTGCTATTTAGCATAATATGCAAAACCTACTTTTGAGAACTTGTCCTAGGGTCATTGACCAATCCTGTCATATTTGGTGTCAAACAACTCAGCAGAGTCCCAACCTCAATAATTATCAAAAAAATTGAGAAATTTTTAAACAATATGGCCGCCATATGCAAATTAATCTTACCGTGGCACACCCAAATTTACTCTAACAGCTGTAACTTTTGAATGCTTAAACCTACACTAATGCCACTTTACAACTTTGATGCCAACATGATTCTGAGGTAGCCCGTCAATCTGTGTAGACATATGCCCCCAGGGGGCGGAGCCAAAGCTAAAAATCTGTTTCTCAGGAACCGTACAAGCTATGAAGCTCTCCTTTGACACGTATCATCTATGGCCTATGTCCTAATGTTTTACAGAAGGAAAATTTGATATGCAAATTTTTGCGATCGTTATTAGCCAATCAGATTCCAGCAAGCTTTTGACATGCTAAACAATGACCAATCAGGACGATACTTATACCCTACATGTATCTCAGGGCCTTCTATCATCCAATAAAATATGGCGTTGATTGGCCTCAAGGGGGCGCTATAACAGGTGGCCTAGGCTTGTTATTCTTTTTTAGTTGTATACTTTGCTGTAGCCTTAACAACTTTGTAATTACATATGTTTACCAAAAATGCAAAGATTTTCATCAGTGGCCAAAAGAGTAAAAATTCCTCTTTTCGAACTTGTCTTTAAGTCCTTAATCAATCAAAACAAATTTGGTCTTGATGCAATCTTGAGACCCTGTAGGTAAATAATTATCAAAAAAATCTTGACATTTTAACTACTTGAGGCCCATAAACCTTGATCAAACATGTACGTGAAAGCCTTTTCAGAGTTATTTGGCCAAAACTCTGTCAAAGTTTAAAACATGCCAAAACTGTTGAAGCTACTAATTAACAATGACATTTGAAGCACATGTGCCAAGTATGAGCCAAATAAGTCTTCAGTAGGCTCTACAGTGAAAAAATAACTATTTTCAGTTTATTCTATTTATCGCTATTTTCCAACCTAAATGGACAGAAGACAGGAACCTTTCACCCTATCAACACACAAATTTATACACATATATAGACTGATAATCTGATCTTGATTGCAAATTTTCAGCCAAATCGGACATGTTTTCCCTCTACAACGGCTGGAAAACTACAGCAATTTTGTAGGCCTCAAGCCTGTATTATCGCTTTTTTCAAATCTAAATGGACAGAAGTCAGGAACCTTTGACCCTATTGACACAGAAATTTACATACATATATAGACTGATATTGTGATCTTGATTGCAAATTTTGAGCCAAATCAGATATTTTTTGCTTCTAATATGGCCAAAGAGCAACAGCCATTTTGTAGGCCATAAGCCTGTATTATCGCTTTTTTCAAACCTAAATGGTCAGAAGTCAGGAACCTTTGACCCTATCAACACACAAATTTACACACATATATATGCAGACCACTTGATCATGAGTACCAATTTTGAGCCCAATCGGACTTTTCTTCTCTTTTTAATAAATAGAAACACACTGATAGGGAATGTTCTGTCTTACTTATAGAGTGATAGATTTCCAGCAGGTTATATGTGGTCTCTTGCTGCGCTCTGGTGGTCATTTGGTGAAACAGCTACAGGTGAATTATTCTAAATTAAATCTCTGCTGAACTTATTCAATCTTGCTTGTCTTGCTTAATTGAACATATTTATCCTTCTTGTTCATGCTGGTCAGCCACCTGGGTCATTCTTGTTTATGCTCCACCCACTTAATTTATTTTTAAATTTGCATAATATGCAAAACCTACTTTTGAGATCTTGTCCTTGGATCCTTGACCAATCATGACATGTTTGGTGTCAAACAGTTCAGCAGAGCTTACTCCTCAATAATTATTAAAAAAATCTTTACATTTATAAACAATATGGCCGCCATATGCAAATGAGTTCTACCATGGTGCAGTAAAATGTCTTTAACACTTATAACTTTTGAATGCTTAACCTGACACTAATACCACTTCAGTCCTTTGATCATTACATGATTCTCAGATACCCTGTCAGTTTAAGTAGACATACACCCCCAGGGGGCGGGGCCAATGCTCGATAGCTGTTTCTCTAGAACCATACAAGCTATCAAGGTCATCCTAGCCAATTATCATCTATGGCCCATGCACTAATGGTACACCAAATGAAAATTTGATATGGACACTTTTGTGGTCACTATTAGCCAATCACATTCCAGCAAGCTTTTAACAGGCGGAATGTTAATCAGGTCAAAACTTATATACTATATACGGGTTATTTATATGCCCTTTTTATGCCTTGTGTTTTTTTCAATTTAAGAACTGAATTTGTTTCACCAAATGCCCACTAGAGTGCAGTAAGACACCACATAAAACCTGATGAACACTACAGCTCAATTTATCAATGCTTTTCAACTAGTTTACTCACACCACTCATCTAGCTTTGCCATTATGGTCTTTATGGTCACGCTGGTCACCCAGCTTGGTTATGCTGGCCATCCAGCTTGGTCATGCTGGCCATTCACATTGGTCATTATGGTCCTGCTGGTCATTCAGCTTTGTCCTCATAGTAATGGTGGTCTTCCAGCTTGGTCATACTGGCCAACCACCTTTGCCATGCTGGTCATCCAGTTTGGTCATTATGGTCTTCCAGCTTGGTCAATATGGTCAACAAGTTTGTCATCCAGATTAGTCATGCTGGTAATCTAGCTTGGTCTTCACGGTCATGCTGGTCATCCTCATCCAGTTTGGCGATGCCGGTCAACCGGCAACATGTTTTAAGCCTAACTGGCCTCCAGGGGTCTCTTTGCCTGTAACGCTCGAACCCCGTAAATCGCCGCTTGCGGCTATATTTATTATTAGGGGTTCGAGCACGTAGTGCTAGAAACCCTATTGTAATTGTTCTGATTATTATTAGGGGTTCGAGCACGTAGTGCTAGAAACCCTATTGTAATTGTTCTGATTATTATTATTAGGGGTTCGAGCACGTAGTGCTAGAAACCCTATTGTAATTGTTCTGATTATTAGGGGTTCGAGCACGTAGTGCTAGAAACCCTATTGTAATTGTTCTGATTATTAGGGGTTCGAGCACGTAGTGCTAGAAACCCTATTGTAATTGTTCTGATTATTATTATTATTAGGGGTTCGAGCACGTAGTGCTAGAAACCCTATTGTAATTGTTCTGATTATTATTATTATTATTATTATTATTAGGGGTTCGAGCACGTAGTGCTAGAAACCCTATTGTAATTGTTCTGATTATTAGGGGTTCGAGCACGTAGTGCTAGAAACCCTATTGTAATTGTTCTGATTATTATTATTATTATTATTATTATTATTATTATTATTATTATTATTCTTATTCTTTTTCTGCCATAGAAGTGATCGGGCAGAAGAAACCGTAAGGCCTACAGGGCTGAGACTTGGTCATATGGTAGTACTTCTCACCGCTACTCAGATTCAAAAGATGAGCCCGATCGGCCTCAAGGGGGCGCTATGGCGAAGGTCAACGCGTTAGGCCTCGTAACTGCCACGCCCTGATAGCTAGAGCAAAAATTCTTGCATTATATGATTCCTTGGTTAATGGCAAATCAAAAAGGTCAATAGAACCACTAAGCTCCGCCCACTTAGATTTTTTGCTATTTAGCATAATATGCAAAACCTACTTTTGAGAACTTGTCCTAGGGTCATTGACCAATCCGGTCATATTTGGTGTCAAACAACTCAGCAGAGTCCCAACCTCAATAATTATCAAAAAAATTGTGAAATTTGTAAACAATATGGCCGCCATATGCAAATTAATCTTACCGTGGCACACCCAAATTTACTCTAACAGCTGTAACTTTTGAATGCTTAAACCTACACTAATGCCACTTTAGACCGTTGATGCCAACATGATTCTGAGGTAGCCCGTCAATCTGTGTAGACATACGCCCCCAGGGGGCGGAGCCAAAGCTAAAAATCTGTTTCTCAGGAACCGTACAAGCTATGAAGCTCTCCTTTGGCAAGTATCATCTATGGCCTATGGCCTAATGTTTTACAGAAGGAAAATTTGATATGCAAATTTTTGCGATCGTTATTAGCCAATCAGTTTCCAGCAAGCTTTTGACATGCTAAACAATGACCAATCAGGACGATACTTATACCCTACATGTATCTCAGGGCCTTCTATCATCCATTAAAATATGGCGTTGATTGGCCTCAAGGGGGCGCTATAGCAGAAAATCAGTTATATCTAAAGGTACAAGTGGCCTAGGCTTGTTATTCTTTTTTAGTTGTATACTTTGCTGTAGCCTTTACAACTTTGTAATTACATGTATTTACCAAAAATGGAAAGATTTTCATCAGTGGCCAAAAGAGTAAAAATTGCTCTTTTCGAACTTGTCTTTAAGTCCTTAATCAATCAAAATAACTTTGGTCTTGATGCAATCTTGAGACCCTGTAGGTAAATAATTATCAAAAAAATCTTGACATTTTAACTATTTGAGGCCCATAAACCTTGATCAAACATGTACGTGAAAGCCTTTTCAGAGTTATTTGGCCAAAACTCTGTCAAAGTTTAAAACATGCCAAAACTGTTGAAGCTACTAATTAACAATGACATTTGAAGCACATTTGCCAAGTATGAGCCAAATAAGTCTTCAGTAGGCTCTACAGTGAAAAAATAACTATTTTCAATTTATTCTATTTATCGCTATTTTCCAACCTAAATGTACAGAAGACAGGAACCTTTCACCCTATCAACACACAAATTTATACACATATATAGACTGATAATCTGATCTTGATTGCAAATTTTCAGCCAAATCGGACATGTTTTCCCTCTACAACGGCTGGAAAACTACAGCGATTTTGTAGGCCTCAAGCCTGTATTATCGCTTTTTTCAAACCTAAATGGACATAAGTCAGGAACCTTTGACCCTATCGACACAGAAATTGACATACATATATAGACTGATATTGTGATCTTGATTGCAAATTTTGAGCCAAATCAGATATTTTTTGCCTCTAATATGGCCAAAGAGCAACAGCCATTTTGTAGGCCATAAGCCTGTATTATCGCTTTTTTCAAACCTAAATGGACAGAAGTCAGGAACCTTTGACCCTATCAACACACAAATTTACACACATATATATGCAGACCACTTGATCAAGAGTACCAATTTGGAGCCCAATCGGACTTTTCTTCTCTTTTTAATAAATAGAAACACACTGATAGGGAATGTTCTGTCTTACTTATAGAGTGATAGATTTCCAGCAGGTTATATGTGGTCTCTTGCTGGGCTCTGGTGGTCATTTGGTGAAACAGCTACATTTGAATTATTCTAAATTAAAGCTCTGCTGAACTTATTTAATCATTTTTGTCTTGCTTAATTGATCCTTATTTATCCTTCTTGGTCATGCTAGTCAGCCACCTGGGTCATTCTTATTTATGCTCCACCCACTTAATTTTTTTTTAATTTGCATAATATGCAAAACCTACTTTTGAGATCTTGTCTTTGCCTCCTTGACCAATCATGACATGTTTGGTGTCAAACAGTTCAGCAGAGCTTACTCCTCAATAATTATAAAAAAAAATCTTTACATTTATAAACAATATGGCCGCCATATGCAAATTAGTTTTACCATGGTGCAGTAAAATGTCTTTAACACTTATAACTTTTGAATGCTTAACCTGACACTAATACCACTTCAGTCCTTTGATCATTACATGATTCTCAGATACCCTGTGAGTTTAAGTAGACATACACCCCCCCAGGGGGCGGGGCCAATGCTCGATAGCTGTTTCTCTACAACCATACAAGCTATCAAGGTCATCCTTGCCAATTATCATCTATGGCCCATGCACTAATGGTACACCAAATGAAAATTTGATATGGACACTTTTGTGGTCACTATTAGCCAATCACATTCCAGCAAGCTTTTGACAGGCAGAATGTTTATCAGGTCAAAACTTATACACTATATATGGGTTATTTATATGCCCTTTTTATGCCTTGTGTTTTTTGAATTTAAGAACTGAATTTGTTTCACCAAATGCGCACTAGAGTGCAGCAAGACACCACATAAAACCTGATGAACACTACAGCTCAATTTATCAATGCTTTTAGTTTACTCACACCACTCATCTAGCATTGCCATTATGGTCTTTATGGTCACGCTGGTCACCCAGCTTGGTTATGCTGGCCATTCAGCTTGGTCATGCTGGCCATTCACATTGGTCATTATGGTCCTGCTGGTCATTCAGCTTTGTCCTCATAGTAATGGTGGTCTTCCAGCTTGGTCATACTGGCCAACCACCTTTGCCATGCTGGTCATCCAGTTTGGTCATTATGGTCTTCCAGCTTGGTCAATATGGTCAACAAGTTTGTCATCCAGATTAGTCATGCTGGTAATCTAGCTTGGTCTTCACGGTCATGCTGGTCATCCTCATCCAGTTTGGCGATGCCGGTCAACCGGCAACATGTTTTAAGCCTAACTGGCCTCCAGGGGTCTCTTTGCCTGTAACGCTCGAACCCCGTAAATCGCCGCTTGCGGCTATATTTATTATTATTATAGTTCTTATTCTTTTTCTGCCATAGAAGTGATTGGGCAGAAGAAACCGTAAGGCCTACAGGGCTGAGACTTGGTCATATGGTAGTACTTCTCACCGCTACTCAGATTCAAAAGATGAGCCCGATCGGCCTCAAGGGGGCGCTATGGCGAAGGTCAACGCGTTTGGCCTCGTAACTCCTACGCCCTGACAGCTAGAGCAAAAATTCTTGCATTATATGATTCCTTGGTTAATGGCAAATCAAAAAGGTCAATAGAACCACTAAGCTCCGCCCACTTAGATTTTTTGCTATTTAGCATAATATGCAAAACCTACTTTTGAGAACTTGTCCTAGGGTCATTGACCAATCCTGTCATATTTGGTGTCAAACAACTCAGCAGAGTCCCAACCTCAATAATTATCAAAAAAATTGTGAAATTTGTAAACAATATGGCCGCCATATGCAAATTAATCTTACCGTGGCACACCCAAATTTACTCTAACAGCTGTAACTTTTGTATGCTTAAACCTACACTAATGCCACTTTACAACTTTGATGCCAACATGATTCTGAGGTAGTCTGTCAATCTGTGTAGACATACGCCCCCAGGGGGCGGAGCCAAAGCTAAAAATCTGTTTCTCAGGAACCGTACAAGCTACGAAGCTCTCCTTTGGCATGTATCATCTATGGCCTATGTCCTAATGTTTCACCGAAGGAAAATTTGATATGCAAATTTTTGCGATCGCTATTAGCCAATCAGTTTCCAGCCAGCTTTTGACAGGCTAAACAATGACCAATCAGGACGATACTTATACCCTACATGTATATGAGGGCCTTCTATCATCCATTAAAATATGGCGTTGATTGGCCTCAAGGGGGCGCTATAGCAGAAAATCAGTTATATCTAAAGGTACAAGTGGCCTAGGCTTGTACTTCTTTTTTAGTTGTATACTTTGCTGTAGCCTTTACAACTTTGTAATTGCATGTGTTTACCAAAAATGCAAAGATTTTCTTCAGTGGCCAAAAGAGTAAAAATTGCTCTTTTCGAACTTGTCTTTAAGTCCTTAATCAATCAAAACAAATTTGGTCTTGATGCAATCTTGAGACCCTGTAGGTAAATAATTATCAAAAAAATCTTGACATTTTAACTATTTGAGGCCCATAAACCTTGATCAAACATGTACGTGAAAGCCTTTTCAGAGTTATTTGGCCAAAACTCTGTCAAAGTTTAAAACATGCCAAAACTGTTGAAGCTACTAATTAACAATGACATTTGAAGCACATGTGCCAAGTATGAGCCAAATAAGTCTTCAGTAGGCTCTACAGTGAAAAAATAACTATTTTCAATTTATTCTATTTATCGCTATTTTCCAACCTAAATGGACAGAAGACAGGAACCTTTCACCCTATCAACACACAAATTTATACATATATATAGACTGATATTGTGATCTTGATTGCAAATTTTCAGCCAAATCGGACATGTTTTGCCTCTACAACGGCTGGAAAACTACAGCGATTTTGTAGGCCTCAAGCCTGTATTATCGCTTTTTTCAAATCTAAATGGACAGAAGTCAGGAACCTTTGACCCTATCGACACAGAAATTGACATACGTATATAGACTGATATTGTGATCCTGACTGCAAATTTTGAGCCAAATCAGATATTTTTTGCCTCTAATATGGCCAAAGAGCAACAGCCATTTTGTAGGCCATAAGCCTGTATTATCACTTTTTTCAAACCTAAATGGTCAGAAGTCAGGAACCTTTGACCCTATCAACACACAAATTTACATACATGTATATACAGACCACTTGATCATGAGTACCAATTTGGAGCCCAATCGGACTTTTCTTCTCTTTTTAATAAATAGAAACACACTAATAGGGAACGTTCTGTCTTACTGATAGAGTGATAAAGTCTCAGCAGGTTATATGTGGTCTCTTGCTGCGCTCTGGTGGTCATTTGGTGAAACAGCTACAGGTGAATTATTCTAAATTAAAGCTCTGCTGAACTTATTCAATCTTGCTTGTCTTGCTTAATTGAACATATTTATCCTTCTTGTTCATGCTGGTCAGCCGCCTGGGTCATTCTTGTTTATGCTCCACCCACTTAATTTTTTTTTTAATTTGCATAATATGCAAAACTTACTTTTGAGATCTTGTCCTTGGATCCTTGACCAATCATGACATGTTTGGTGTCAAATAGTTCAGCGGAGCTTACTCCTCATTAATTATTTTAAAAATCTTTACATTTGTAAACAATATGGCCGCCATATGCAAATTAGTTTTACCATGGTGCAGTTAAATGTCTTTAACACTTATAACTTTTGAATGCTTAACCTGACACTAATACCACTTCAGTCCTTTGATCATTACATGACTCTCAGATACCCCGTCAGTTTAAGTAGACATACACCCCCAGGGGGCGGAGCCAATGCTCGATAGCTGTTTCTCTAGAACCATACAAGCTATCAAGGTCATCCTTGGCAATTATCATCTACGTCCCATGCACTAATGGTACACCAAATGAAAATTTGATATGGACACTTTTGTGGTCACTATAAGCCAATCGCATTCCAGTAAGCTTTTGACAGGATGAATGTTAATCAGGTCAAAACTTATACAATATTATTGATATGATTGGTTATTGATATGTGCCCTTTTATGCCTCACTGCTTGGCTCTCAACAGGATAAATGTGGCTTGTGTTTTTCAATATAAGAACTGAAGTTGTTTCACCAAATGTCCACTAGAGTGCAGCAAGAGACCACATTAAACCCGATGAACACTACAGCTCAATTTATCAATGCTTTTCAACTAGTTTACTCACACCACTCATCTGGCATTGTCATTACTGTCTTTGTGGTCAGGCTGGCCACCTAGCTTGGTTATGCTGCTCATCCAGCTAGGTCATTCTGTTCATTCACATTGGTCATTATGGTCCTGCTGGTCATTCAGCTTTGTATTCATAGCAATGTTGGTCATTCAGCTTGGTCATACTGGCCAACCACCTTTTTGCCATGCTGGTCATCCAGTTTGGTCATAATGGTCTTCCAGCTTGGTCAATATGGTCAACAAATTTGTCATCCAGATTAGTCATGCTGGTAATCTAGCTTGGTCTTTATGGTCATGCTGGTCATCCTCATCCAGTTTGGTGATGCCGGTCAATAAGCAACATGTTTTAAGCCTAACTGGCCTCCAGGGGCCTCTTTGCCTGTAACGCTCGAACCCCGTAAATCGCCGCTTGCGGCTATATTTATTATTATTATAGTTCTTATTCTTTTTCTGCCATAGAAGTGATTGGGCAGAAGAAACCGTAAGGCCTACAGGGCTGAGACTTGGTCATATGGTAGTACTTCTCACCGCTACTCAGATTCAAAAGATGAGCCCGATCGGCCTCAAGGGGGCGCTATGGCGAAGGTCAACGCGTTTGGCCTCGTAACTCCTACGCCCTGATAGCTAGAGCAAAATTTCTTGCATTATATGATTCCTTGGTTAATGGCAAATCAAAAAGGTCAATAGAACCACTAAGCTCCGCCCACTTAGATTTTTTGCTATTTAGCATAATATGCAAAACCTACTTTTGAGAACTTGTCCTAGGGTCATTGACCAATCCTGTCATATTTGGTGTCAAACAACTCAGCAGAGTCCCAACCTCAATAATTATCGAAAAAATTGTGAAATTTGTAAACAATATGGCCGCCATATGCAAATTAATCTTACCGTGGCACACCCAAATTTACTCTAACAGCTGTAACTTTTGAATGCTTAAACCTACACTAATGCCACTTTAGAACTATGATGCCAACATGATTCTGAGGTAGCCCGTCAATCTGTGTAGACATACGCCCCCAGGGGGCGGAGCCAAAGCTAAAAATCTGTTTCTCAGGAAGCGTACAAGCTATGAAGCTCTCCTTTGGCATGTATCATCTATGGCCTATGTCCTAATGTTTTACAGAAGGAAAATTTGATATGCAAATTTTTGCGATCGTTATTAGCCAATCAGATTCCAGCAAGCTTTTGACAGGCTAAACAATGACCAATCAGGACGATACTTATACCCTACATGTATCTCAGGGCCTTCTATCATCCATTAAAATATGGCATTGATTGGCCTCAAGGGGGCGCTATAGCAGAAAATCAGTTATATCTAAAGGTACAAGTGGCCTCGGCTTGTTATTCTTTTTTAGTTGTATACTTTGCTGTAGCCTTTACAACTTTGTAATTACATATGTTTACCAAAAATGCAAAGATTTTCATCAGTGGCCAAAAGAGTAAAAATTGCTCTTTTCAAACTTGTCTTTAAGTCCTTAATCAATCAAAACAAATTTGGTCTTGATGCAATCTTGAGACCCTGTAGGTAAATAATTATCAAAAAAATCTTGACATTTTAACTATTTGAGGCACATAAACCTTGATCAAACATGTACGTGAAAGCCTTTTCAGAGTTATTTGGCCAAAACTCTGTCAAAGTTTAAAACATGCCAAAACTGTTGAAGCTACTAATTAACAATGACATTTGAAGTACATGTGCCAAGTATGAGCCAAATAAGTCTTCAGTAGGCTCTACAGTGAAAAAATAACTATTTTCAATTTATTCTATTTATCGCTATTTTCCAACCTAAATGGACAGAAGACAGGAACCTTTCACCCTATCAACACACAAATTTATACACATATATAGACTGATAATCTGATCTTGATTGCAAATTTTCAGCCAAATCGGACATGTTTTGCCTCTACAACGGCTGGAAAACTACAGCGATTTTGTAGGCCTCAAGCCTGTATTATCGCTTTTTTCAAATCTAAATGGACAGAAGTCAGGAACCTTTGACCCTATTGACACAGAAATTGACATACATATATAGACTGAAATTGTGATCTTGATTGCAAATTTTGAGCCAAATCAGATATTTTTTGCCTCTAATATGGCCAAAGAGCAACAGCCATTTTGATGGCCATAAGCCTGTATTATCACTTTTTTCAAACCTAAATGGTCAGAAGTCAGGAACCTTTGACCCTATCAACACACAAATTTACATACATGTATATACAGACCACTTGATCATGATTGCAAATTTTGAGCCAAATCAGATATTTTTTGCCTCTAATATGGCCAAAGAGCAACAGCCATTTTGTAGGCCATAAGCCTGTATTATCACTTTTTTCAAACATAAATGGTCAGAAGTCAGGAACCTTTGACCCTATCAACACACAAATTTACATACATGTATATACAGACCACTTGATCATGAGTACCAATTTGGAGCCCAATCGGACTTTTCTTCTCTTTTTAATAAATAGAAACACACTGATAGGGAATGTTCTGTCTTTCTGATAGAGTGATAGATTTCCAGCAGGTTATATGTGGTCTCTTGCTGCGCTCTGGTGGTCATTTGGTGAAACAGCTACAGGTGAATTATTCTAAATTAAAGCTCTGCTGAACTTATTCAATATTGCTTGTCTTGCTTAATTGAACATCTTTATCCTTCTTGTTCATGATGTTCAGCCGCCTGGGTCATTCTTGTTTATGCTCCACCCACTTAATTTTTTTTAAAATTTGCATAATATGCAAAACCTACTTTTGAGATCTTGTCCTTGGATCCTTGACCAATCATGACATGTTTGGTGTCAAACAGTTCAGCAGAGCTTACTCCTCAATAATTATTAAAAAAATCTTTACATTTATAAACAATATGGCTGCCATATGCAAATGAGTTCTACCATGGTGCAGTAAAATGTCTTTAACACTTATAACTTTTGAATGCTTAACCTGACACTAATACCACTTCAGTCCTTTGATCATTACATGATTCTCAGATACCCTGTCAGTTCAAGTAGACATACACCCCCCCAGGGGGCGGGGCCAATGCTCGATAGCTGTTTCTCTAGAACCATACAAGCTATCAAGGTCATCCTAGCCAATTATCATCTATGGCCCATGCACTAATGGTACACCAAATGAAAATTTGATATGGACACTTTTGTGGTCACTATTAGCCAATCACATTCCAGCAAGCTTTTAACAGGCGGAATGTTAATCAGGTCAAAACTTATATACTATATACGGGTTATTTATATGCCCTTTTTATGCCTTGTGTTTTTTCAATTTAAGAACTGAATTTGTTTCACCAAATGCCCACTAGAGTGCAGTAAGACACCACATAAAACCTGATGAACACTACAGCTCAATTTATCAATGCTTTTCAACTAGTTTACTCACACCACTCATCTAGCATTGCCATTATGGTCTTTATGGTCACGCTGGTCACCCAGCTTGGTTATGCTGGCCATCCAGCTTGGTCATGCTGGCCATTCACATTGGTCATTATGGTCCTGCTGGTCATTCAGCTTTGTCCTCATAGTAATGGTGGTCTTCCAGCTTGGTCATACTGGCCAACCACCTTTGCCATGCTGGTCATCCAGTTTGGTCATTATGGTCTTCCAGCTTGGTCAATATGGTCAACAAGTTTGTCATCCAGATTAGTAATGCTGGTAATCTAGCTTAGTCTTGACGGTCATGCTGGTCATCCTCATCCAGTTTGGCGATGCCGGTCAACCGGCAACATGTTTTAAGCCTAACTGGCCTCCAGGGGTCTCTTTGCCTGTAACGCTCGAACCCCGTAAATCGCCGCTTGCGGCTATATTTATTATTATTCTTATTCTTTTTCTGCCATAGAAGTGATTGGGCAGAAGAAACCGTAAGGCCTACAGGGCTGAGACTTGGTCATATGGTAGTACTTCTCACCGCTACTCAGATTCAAAAGATGAGCCCGATCGGCCTCAAGGGGGCGCTATGGCGAAGGTCAACGCTTTTGGCCTCGTAACTCCTACGCCCTGATAGCTAGAGCAAAAATTCTTGCATTATATGATTCCTTGGTTAATGGCAAATCAAAAAGGTCAATAGAACCACTAAGCTCCGCCCACTTATATTTTTTGCTATTTAGCATAATATGCAAAACCTACTTTTGAGAACTTGTCCTAGGGTCATTGACCAATCCTGTCATATTTGGTGTCAAACAACTCAGCAGAGTCCCAACCTCAATAATTATCAAAAAAATTGAGAAATTTTTAAACAATATGGCCGCCATATGCAAATTAATCTTACCGTGGCACACCCAAATTTACTCTAACAGCTGTAACTTTTGAATGCTTAAACCTACACTAATGCCACTTTACAACTTTGATGCCAACATGATTCTGAGGTAGCCCGTCAATCTGTGTAGACATACGCCCCCAGGGGGCGGAGCCAAAGCTAAAAATCTGTTTCTCAGGAACCGTACAAGCTATGAAGCTCTCCTTTGACATGTATCATCTATGGCCTATGTCCTAATGTTTTACAAAAGGAAAATTTGATATGCAAATTTTTGCGATCGTTATTAGCCAATCAGATTCCAGCAAGCTTTTGACATGCTAAACCATGACCAATCAGGACGATACTTATACCCTACATGTATCTCAGGGCCTTCTATCATCCATTAAAATATGGCGTTGATTGGCCTCAAGGGGGCGCTATAGCAGAAAATCAGTTATATCTAAAGGTACAAGTGGCCTAGGCTTGTTATTCTTTTTTAGTTGTATACTTTGCTGTAGCCTTTACAACTTTGTCATTACATATGTTTACCAAAAATGCAAAGATTTTCATCAGTGGCCAAAAGAGTAAAAATTGCTCTTTTCGAACTTGTCTTTAAGTCCTTAATCAATCAAAACAAATTTGGTCTTGATGCAATCTTGAGACCCTGTAGGTAAATAATTATCAAAAAAATCTTGACATTTTAACTATTTGAGGCCCATAAACCTTGATCAAACATGTACGTGAAAGCCTTTTCAGAGTTATTTGGCCAAAACTCTGTCAAAGTTTAAAACATGCCAAAACTGTCGAAGCTACTAATTAACAATGACATTTGAAGTACATGTGCCAAGTATGAGCCAAATAAGTCTTCAGTAGGCTCTACAGTGAAAAAATAACTATTTTCAATTTATTCTATTTATCGCTATTTTCCAACCTAAATGGACAGAAGACAGGAACCTTTCACCCTATCAACACACAAATTTATACACATATATAGACTGATACTCTGATCTTGATTGCAAATTTTCAGCCAAATCGGACATGTTTTGCCTCTACAACGGCTGGAAAACTACAGCGATTTTGTAGGCCTCAAGCCTGTATTATCGCTTTTTTCAAATCTAAATGGACAGAAGTCAGGAACCTTTGACCCTATTGACACAGAAATTGACATACATATATAGACTGCTATTGTGATCCTGATTGCAAATTTTGAGCCAAATCAGATATTTTTTGCCTCTAATATGGCCAAAGAGCAACAGCCATTTTGTAGGCCATAAGCCTGTATTATCACTTTTTTCAAACCTAAATGGTCAGAAGTCAGGAACCTTTGACCCTATCAACACACAAATTTACATACATGTATATACAGACCACTTGATCATGAGTACCAATTCGGAGCCCAATCGGACTTTTCTTCTCTTTTTAATAAATAGAAACACACTGATGGGGAATGTTCTGTCTTTCTGATAGAGTGATAGAGTTCCAGCAGGTTATATGTGGTCTCTTGCTGCGCTCTGGTGGTCATTTGGTGAAACAGCTACAGGTGAATTATTCTTAATTAAAGCTCTGCTGAACTTATTCAATCTTGCTTGTCTTGCTAAATTGAACATATTTATCCTCCTTGTTCATGCTGGTCAGCCGCCTGGGTCATTCTTGTTTATGCTCCACCCACTTAATTTTTTTTTAAATTTGCATAATATGCAAAACCTACTTTTGAGATCTTGTCCTTGGATCCTTGACCAATCATGACATATTTGGTGTCAAACAGTTCAGCAGAGCTTACTCCTCAATAATTATTAAAAAAATCTTTACATTTATAAACAATATGGCCGCCATATGCAAATGAGTTCTACCATGGTGCAGTAAAATGTCTTTAACACTTATAACTTTTGAATGCTTAACCTGACACTAATACCACTTCAGTCCTTTGATCATTACGTGATTCTCAGATACCTTGTCAGTTTAAGTAGACATACACCCCCCCATGGGGCGGGGCAAATGCTCGATAGCTGTTTCTCTAGAACCATACAAGCTATCAAGGTCATCCTAGCCAATTATCATCTATGGCCCATGCACTAATGGTACACCAAATGAAAATTTGATATGGACACTTTTGTGGTCACTATTAGCCAATCACATTCCAGCAAGCTTTTAACAGGCGGAATGTTAATCAGGTCAAAACTTATATACTATATACGGGTTATTTATATGCCCTTTTTATGCCTTGTGTTTTTTCAATTTAAGAACTGAATTTGTTTCACCAAATGCCCACTAGAGTGCAGTAAGACACCACATAAAACCTGATGAACACTACAGCTCAATTTATCAATGCTTTTCAACTAGTTTACTCACACCACTCATCTAGCATTGCCATTATGGTCTTTATGGTCACGCTGGTCACCCAGCTTGGTTATGCTGGCCATCCAGCTTGGTCATGCTGGCCATTCACATTGGTCATTATGGTCCTGCTGGTCATTCAGCTTTGTCCTCATAGTAATGGTGGTCTTCCAGCTTGATCATACTGGCCAACCACCTTTGCCATGCTGGTCATCCAGTTTGGTCATTATGGTTTTCCTGCTTGGTAAATATGGTCAACAAGTTTGTCATCCAGATTAGTCATGCTGGTAATCTAGCTTGGTCTTCACGGTCATGCTGGTCATCCTCATCCAGTTTGGCGATGCCGGTCAACCGGCAACATGTTTTAAGCCTAACTGGCCTCCAGGGGTCTCTTTGCCTGTAACGCTCGAACCCCGTAAATCGCCGCTTGCGGCTATATTTATTATTATTAGGGGTTCGAGCACGTAGTGCTAGAAACCCTATTGTAATTGTTCTGATTATTAGGGGTTCGAGCACGTAGTGCTAGAAACCCTATTGTAATTGTTCTGATTATTATTATTATTATTCTTATTCTTTTTCTGCCATAGAAGTGATTGGGCAGAAGAAACCGTAAGGCCTACAGGGCTGAGACTTGGTCATATGGTAGTACTTCTCACCGCTACTCAGATTCAAAAGATGAGCCCGATCGGCCTCAAGGGGGCGCTATGGCGAAGGTCAACGCGTTTGGCCTCGTAACTCCTACGCCCTGATAGCTAGAGCAAAAATTCTTGCATTATATGATTCCTTGGTTAATGTCAAATCAAAAAGGTCAATAGAACCACTAAGCTCCGCCCACTTAGATTTTTTGCTATTTAGCATAATATGAAAAACCTACTTTTGAGAACTTGTCCTAGGGTCATTGACCAATCCTGTCATATTTGGTGTCAAACAACTCAGCAGAGTCCCAACCTCAATAATTATCAAAAAAATTGTGAAATTTGTAAACTATATGGCCGCCATATGCAAATTAATCTTACCGTGGCACACCCAAATTTACTCTAACAGCTGTAACTTTTGAATGCTTAAACCTACACTAATGCCACTTTAAAACTTTGATGCCAACATGATTCTGAGGTAGCCCGTCAATCTGTGTAGACATACGCCCCCAGGGGGCGGAGCCAAAGCTAAAAATCTGTTTCTCAGGAACCGTACAAGCTATGAAGCTCTCCTTTGGCATGTATCATCTATGGCCTATGTCCTAATGTTTTACAGAAGGAAAATTTGATATGCAAATTTTTGCGATCGTTATTAGCCAATCAGATTCCAGCAAGCTTTTGACATGCTAAACAATGACCAATCAGGACGATACTTATACCCTACATGTATCTCAGGGCCTTCTATCATCCATTAAAATATGGCGTTGATTGGCCTCAAGGGGGCGCTATAGCAGAAAATCAGTTATATCTAAAGGTACAAGTGGCCTAGGCTTGTTATTCTTTTTTAGTTGTATACTTTGCTGTAGCCTTTACAACTTTGTAATTACATGTGTTTACCAAAAATGCAAAGATTTTCATCAGTGGCCAAAAGAGTAAAAATTGCTCTTTTCGAACTTGTCTTTAAGTCCTTAATCAATCAAAACAAATTAGGTCTTGATGCAATCTTCAGACCGTGTAGGTAAATAATTATCAAAAAAATCTTGACATTTTAACTATTTGAGGCCCATAAACCTTGATCAAACATGTACGTGAAAGCCTTTTCAGAGTTATTTGGCCAAAACTCTGTCAAAGTTTAAAACATGCCAAAACTGTTGAAGCTACTAATTAACAATGACATTTGAAGCACATGTGCCAAGTATGAGCCAAATAAGTCTTCAGTAGGCTCTACAGTGAAAAAATAACTATTTTCAATTTATTCTATTTATCGCTATTATCCAACCTAAGTGGACAGAAGACAGGAACCTTTCACCCTATCAACACACAAATTTATACACATATATAGACTGTTAATCTGATCTTGATTGCAAATTTTCAGCCAAATCGGACTTGTTTTGCCTCTACAACGGCTGGAAAACTACAGCGATTTTGTAGGCCTCAAGCCTGTATTATCGCTTTTTTCAAATCTAAATGGACAGAAGTCAGGAACCTTTGACCCTATCGACACATAAATTGACATACATATATAGACTGATATTGTGATCTTGAATGCAAATTTTGAGCCAAATCAGATATTTTTTGCCTCTAATATGGCCAAAGAGCAACAGCCATTTTGTAGGCCATAAGCCTGTATTATCGCTTTTTTCAAGCCTAAATGGACAGAAGTCAGGAACATTTGACCCTATCAACACACAAATTTACACACATATATATACAGACGACTTGATCATGAGTACCAATTTGGAGCCCAATCGGACTTTTCTTCTCTTTTTAATAAATAGAAACACACTGATAGGGATTGTTCTGTCTTACTTATAGAGTGATAGATTTCCAGCAGGTTATATGTGGTCTCTTGCTGCACTCTGGTGGTCATTTGGTGAAACAGCTACAGGTGAATTATTCTAAATTAAAGCTCTGTTGAACTTATTCAATCTTGCTTGTCTTGCTTAATTGAACATATTTATCCTTCTTCTTCATGATGGTCAGCCGCCTGGGTCATTCTTGTTTATGCTCCACCCAATTAATTTTTTTTTAATTTGCATAATATGCAAAACCTACTTTTGAGATCTTGTCCTTGGATCCTTGACCAATCATGACATGTTTGGTGTCAAACAGTTCAGCAGAGCTTACTCCTCAATAATTATTAAAAAAAATCTTTACATTTATAAACAATATGGCCGCCATATGCAACTGAGTTCTACCATGGTGCAGTAAAATGTCTTTCACACTTATAACTTTTGAATGCTTAACCTGACACTAATACCACTTCAGTCCTTTGATCATTACATGATTCTCAGATACCCTGTCAGTTTAAGTAGACATACACCTCTACGGGGCGGGGCCAATGCTCGATAGCTGTTTCTCTAGAACCATACAAGCTATCAAGGTCATCCTAGCCAATTATCATCTATGGCCCATGCACTAATGGTACACCAAATGAAAATTTGATATGGACACTTTTGTGGTCACTATTAGCCAATCACATTCCAGCAAGCTTTTAACAGGCGGAATGTTAATCAGGTCAAAACTTATATACTATATACGGGTTATTTATATGCCCTTTTTATGCCTTGTGTTTTTTCAATTTAAGAACTGAATTTGTTTCACCAAATGCCCACTAGAGTGCAGTAAGACACCACATAAAACCTGATGAACACTACAGCTCAATTTATCAATGCTTTTCAACTAGTTTACTCACACCACTCATTTAGCATTGCCATTATGGTCTTTATGGTCACGCTGGTCACCCAGCTTGGTTATGCTGGCCATCCAGCTTGGTCATGCTGGCCATTCACATTGGTCATTATGGTCCTGCTGGTCATTCAGCTTTGTCCTCATAGTAATGGTGGTCTTCCAGCTTGGTCATACTGGCCAACCACCTTTGCCATGCTGGTCATCCAGTTTGGTCATTATGGTCTTCCAGCTTGGTCAATATGGTCAACAAGTTTGTCATCCAGATTACTCATGCTGGTAATCTAGCTTGGTCTTCACGGTCATTCTGGTCATCCTCATCCAGTTTGGCGATGCCGGTCAACCGGCAACATGTTTTAAGCCTAACTGGCCTCCAGGGGTCTCTTTGCCTGTAACGCTCGAACCCCGTAAATCGCCGCTTGCGGCTATATTTATTATTATTATTATAGTTCTTATTCTTTTTCTGCCATAGAAGTGATTGGGCAGAAGAAACCGTAAGGCCTACAGGGCTGAGACTTGGTCATATGGTAGTACTTCTCACCGCTACTCAGATTCAAAAGATGAGCCCGATCGGCCTCAAGGGGGCGCTATGGCGAAGGTCAACGCGTTTGGCCTCGTAACTCCTACGCCCTGATAGCTAGAGCAAAAAATCTTGCATTATATGATTCCTTGGTTAATGGCAAATCAAAAAGGTCAATAGAACCACTAAGCTCCGCCCACTTAGATTTTTTGCTATTTAGCATAATATGCAAAACCTACTTTTGAGAACTTGTCCTAGGGTCATTGACCAATCCTGTCATATTTGGTGTCAAACAACTCAGCAGAGTCCCAACCTCAATAATTATCGAAAAAAGTGAGAAATTTTTAAACAATATGGCCGCCATATGCAAATTAATCTTACCGTGGCACACCCAAATTTACTCTAACAGCTGTAACTTTTGAATGCTTAAACCTACACTAATGCCACTTTAGACCGTTGATGGCAACATGATTCTGAGGTAGCCCGTCAATCTGTGTAGACATACGCCTCCAGGGGGCGGAGCCAAAGCTAAAAATCTATTTCTCAGGAACCGTACAAGCTATGAAGCTCTCCTTTGGCATGTATCATCTATGGCCTATGTCCTAATGTTTTACAGAAGGAAAATTTGATATGCAAATTTTTGCGATCGTTATTAGCCAATCAGTTTCCAGCAAGCTTTTGACTAGCTAAACAATGACCAATCAGGACGATACTTATACCCTACATGTATCTCAGGGCCTTCTATCTTCCATTAAAATATGGCGTTGATTGGCCTCAAGGGGGCGCTATAGCAGAAAATCAGTTATATCTAAAGGTACAAGTGGCCTAGGCTTGTTATTCTTTTTTAGTTGTATACTTTGCTGTAGCCTTTACAACTTTGTAATTACATGTATTTACCAAAAATGCAAAGATTTTCATCAGTGGCCAAAAGAGTAAAAATTGCTCTTTTCGAACTTGTCTTTAAGTCCTTAATCAATCAAAATAACTTTGGTCTTGATGCAATCTTGAGACCCTGTAGATAAATAATTATCAAAAAAATCTTGACATTTTAACTACTTGAGGCCCATAAACCTTGATCAAACATGTACGTGAAAGCCTTTTCAGAGTTATTTGGCCAAAACTCTGTCAAAGTTTAAAACATGCTAAAACTGTTGAAGCTACTAATTAACAATGAAATTTGAAGTAAATGTGCCAAGTATGAGCCAAATAAGTCTTCAGTAGGCTCTACAGTGAAAAAATAACTATTTTCAATTTATTCTATTTATCGCTATTTTCCAACCTAAATGGACAGAAGACAGGAACCTTTCACCCTATCAACACACAAATTTATACACATATATATACTGATAATCTGATCTTGATTGCAAATTTTCAGCCAAATCGGACATGTTTTCCCTCTACAACGGCTGGAAAACTACAGCGATTTTGTAGGCCTCAAGCCTGTATTATCGCTTTTTTCAAACCTAAATGGACATAAGTCAGGAACCTTTGACCCTATCGACACAGAAATTGACATACATATATAGACTGATATCTTCCATTAAAATATGGCGTTGATTGGCCTCAAGGGGGCGCTATAGCAGAAAATCAGTTATATCTAAAGGTACAAGTGGCCTAGGCTTGTTATTCTTTTTTAGTTGTATACTTTGCTGTAGCCTTTACAACTTTGTAATTACATGTATTTACCAAAAATGCAAAGATTTTCATCAGTGGCCAAAAGAGTAAAAATTGCTCTTTTCGAACTTGTCTTTAAGTCCTTAATCAATCAAAATAACTTTGGTCTTGATGCAATCTTGAGACCCTGTAGATAAATAATTATCAAAAAAATCTTGACATTTTAACTACTTGAGGCCCATAAACCTTGATCAAACATGTACGTGAAAGCCTTTTCAGAGTTATTTGGCCAAAACTCTGTCAAAGTTTAAAACATGCTAAAACTGTTGAAGCTACTAATTAACAATGAAATTTGAAGTAAATGTGCCAAGTATGAGCCAAATAAGTCTTCAGTAGGCTCTACAGTGAAAAAATAACTATTTTCAATTTATTCTATTTATCGCTATTTTCCAACCTAAATGGACAGAAGACAGGAACCTTTCACCCTATCAACACACAAATTTATACACATATATATACTGATAATCTGATCTTGATTGCAAATTTTCAGCCAAATCGGACATGTTTTCCCTCTACAACGGCTGGAAAACTACAGCGATTTTGTAGGCCTCAAGCCTGTATTATCGCTTTTTTCAAACCTAAATGGACATAAGTCAGGAACCTTTGACCCTATCGACACAGAAATTGACATACATATATAGACTGATATTGTGATCTTGATTGCAAATTTTGAGCCAAATCAGATATTTTTTGCCTCTAATATGGCCAAAGAGCAACAGCCATTTTGTAGGCCATAAGCCTGTATTATCGCTTTTTTCAAGCCTAAATGGACAGAAGTCAGCCTTTGAACCTTTGACCCTATCAACACACAAATTTACACACATATATATACAGACCACTTGAACATGAGTACCAATTTTGAGCCCAATCGGACTTTTCCTCTCTTTGTAATAAATAGAAACACACTGATAGGGAATGTTCTGTCTTACTTATAGAGTGATAGATTTCCAGCAGGTTATATGTGGTCTCTTGCTGCGCTCTGGTGGTCATTTGGTGAAACAGCTACAGGTGAATTATTCTAAATTAAAGCTCTGCTGAACTTATTTAATCTTGCTTGTCTTGCTTAATTGAAGATCTTTATCCTTCTTAGTCATGCTAGTCAGCCACCTGGGTCATTCTTGTTTATGTTCCACCCACTTAATTTTTTTTTATTTGCATAATATGCAAAACTTACTTTTGAGATCTTGTCCTTGGCTCCTTGACCAATCATGACATATTTGGTATCAAACAGTTCAGCAGAGCTTACTCCTCAATAATTATTTAAAAAATCTTTACATTTATAAACAATATGGCCGCCATATGCAAATGAGTTCTACCATGGTGCAGTAAAATCTCTTTAACACTTATAACTTTTGAATGCTTAACCTGACACTAATACCACTTCAGTCCTTTGATCATTACATGATTCTCAGATACCCTGTCAGTTTAAGTAGACATACACCCCCCCAGGGGGCGGAGCCAATGCTCGATAGCTGTTTCTCTAGAACCATACAAGCTATCAAGGTCGTCCTTGCCAATTATCATCGATGGCCCATGCACTAATGGTACACCAAATGAAAATTTGATATGGACACTTTTGTGGTCACTATTAGCCAATCACATTCCAGCAAGCTTTTGACAGGCTGAATGTCAATCAGGTCAAAACTTATGTACTATTATTGATATTATTGGTTATTAATATGTGCCCTTGTCATGCCTCACTGCTAGGCTCTCCGAATGCCCACTAGAGTGCAGCAAGAGACCACATGAAACCTGCTGAACACTACAGCTCAATTTATCAATGCATTTCAACTAGTTTACTCACACCACTCATCTAGCATTGTCATTATGGTCTTTATGGTCACGCTGGTCACCTAGCTTGGTTATGCTGCCCATCCAGCTAGGTCATTCTGGTCATTCACATTGGTTATTATGGTCCTGCTGGTCATTCAGCTTTGTCATCATAGCAATGCTGGTCATCCAGCTTGGTCATACTGGCCAAACGCCTTTGCCATGCTGGTCAGCCAGTTTGGTGATGCAACCAGCAACATGTTTTAAGCCTAACTGGCCTCCAGGGGCCTCTTTGTCTGTAACGCTCGAACCCCGTAAATCGCCGCTTGCGGCTATATTTATTAGGGGTTCGAGCACGTAGTGCTAGAAACCCTATTGTAATTGTTCTGATTATTATTATTATTATTATTATTCTTATTCTTTTTCTGCCATAGAAGTGATTGGGCAGAAGAAACCGTAAGGCCTACAGGGCTGAGACTTGGTCATATGGTAGTACTTCTCACCGCTACTCAGATTCAAAACATGAGCCCGATCGGCCTCAAGGGGGCACTATGGCGAAGGTCAACGCGTTTGGCCTCGTAACTCCTACGCCCTGATAGCTAGAGCAAAAATTCTTGCATTATATGATTCCTTGGTTAATGGCAAATCAAAAAGGTCAATAGAACCACCAAGCTCCGCCCACTTAGATTTTTTGCTATTTAGCATAATATGCAAAACCTACTTTTGAGAACTTGTCCTAGGGTCATTGACCAATCCTGTCATATTTGGTGTCAAACAACTCAGCAGAGTCCCAACCTCAATAATTATCGAAAAAATTGTGAAATTTGTAAACAATATGGCCGCCATATACAAATTAATCTTACCGTGGCACACCCAAATTTACTCTAACAGCTGTAACTTTTGAATGCTTAAACCTACACTAATGCCACTTTACAACTTTGATGCCAACATGATTCTGACGTAGCCCGTCAATCTGTGTAGACATACGCCCCCAGGGGGCGGAGCCAAAGCTAAAAATCTGTTTCTCAGGAACCGTACAAGCTATGAAGCTCTCCTTTGGCATGTATCATCTATGGCCTATGTCCTAATGTTTTACAGAAGGAAAATTTGATATGCAAATTTTTGCGATCGTTATTAGCCAATCAGATTCCAGCAAGCTTTTGACAGGCTAAACAATGACCAATCAGGACGATACTTATACCCTACATGTATCTCAGGGCCTTCTATCATCCATTAAAATATGGCGTTGATGGGCCTCAAGGGGGCGCTATAGCAGAAAATCAGTTATATCTAAAGGTACAAGTGGCCTAGGCTTGTTATTCTTTTTTAGTTTTATACTTTGCTGTAGCCTTTACAACTTTGTAATAACATGTATTTACCAAAAATGCAAAGATTTTCATCAATGGCCAAAAGAGTAAAAATTGCTCTTTTCGAACTTGTCTTTAAGTCCTTAATCAATCAAAACAAATTTGGTCTTGATGCAATCCTGAGACCCTGTAGGTAAATAATTATCAAAAAAATCTTGACATTTTAACTATTTGAGGCCCATAAACCTTGATCAAACATGTACATGAAAGCCTTTTCAGAGTTATTTGGCCAAAACTCTGTCAAAGTTTAAATCATGCCAAAACTGTTGAAGCTACTAATTAACAATGACATTTGAAGTACATGTGCCAAGTATGAGCCAAATAAGTCTTCAGTAGGCTCTACAGTGAAAAAATAACTATTTTCAATTTATTCTATTTATCGCTATTTTCCAACCTAAATGGACAGAAGACAGGAACCTTTCACCCTATCAACACACAAATTCGTACACATATATAGACTGATATTGTGATCTTGATTGCAAATTTTCAGCCAAATCGGACATGTTTTGCCTCTACAACGGCTGGAAAACTACAGCGATTTTGTAGGCCTCAAGCCTGTATTATCGCTTTTTTCAAATCTAAATGGACAGAAGTCAGGAACCTTTGACCCTATTGACACAGAAATTGACATACATATATAGACTGATATTGTGATCTTGATTGCAAATTTTGAGCCAAATCAGATATTTTTTGCCTCTAATATGGCCAAAGAGCAACAGCCATTTTGTAGGCCATAAGCCTGTATTATCGCTTTTTTCAAGCCTAAATGGACAGAAGTCAGGAACCTTTGACCCTATCAACACACAAATTTACACACATATATATACAGACCACTTGATCATGAGTACCAATTTTGAGCCCAATCGGACTTTTCCTCTCTTTGTAATAAATAGAAACACACTGATAGGGAATGTTCTGTCCTACTTATAGAGTGATAGATTTCCAGCAGGAATGCTCTGGTGGTCATTTGGTGAAACAGCTACAGGTGAATTATTCTAAATTAAAGCTCTGCTGAACTTATTTAATCTTGCTTGTCTTGCTTAATTGAAGATCTTTATCCTTCTTAATCATGCTAGTCAGCCACCTGGGTCATTCTTGTTTATGTTCCACCCACTTAATTTTTTTTTATTTGCATAATATGCAAAACTTACTTTTGAGATCTTGTCCTTGGCTCCTTGACCAATCATGACATATTTGGTATCAAACAGTTCAGCAGAGCTTACTCCTCAATAATTATTTAAAAAATCTTTACATTTATAAACAATATGGCCGCCATATGCAAATGAGTTCTACCATGGTGCAGTAAAATCTCTTTAACACTTATAACTTTTGAATGCTTAACCTGACACTAATACCACTTCAGTCCTTTGATCATTACATGATTCTCAGATACCCTGACAGTTTAAGTAGACATACACCCCCCCAGGGGGCGGAGCCAATGCTCGATAGCTGTTTCTCTAGAACCATACAAGCTATCAAGGTCGTCCTTGCCAATTATCATCTATGGCCCATGCACTAATGGTACACCAAATGAAAATTTGAGATGGACACTTTTGTGGTCACTATTAGCCAATCACATTCCAGCAAGCTTTTGACAGGCTGAATATCAATCAGGTCAAAACTTATGTACTATTATTGATATTATTGGTTATTATTATATGCCCTTGTCATGCCTCACTGCTAGGCTCTCCGAATGCCCACTAGAGTGCAGCAAGAGACCACATAAAACCTGCTGAAGACTACAGCTCAATTTATCAATGCATTTCAACTAGTTTACTCACACCACTCATCTAGCATTGTCATTATGGTCTTCATGGTCACGCTGGTCACCTAGCTTGGTTATGCTGCCCATCCAGCTAGGTCATTCTGGTCATTCACATTGGTCATTATGGTCCTGCTGGTCATTCAGCTTTGTCATCATAGCAATGCTGGTCATCCAGCTTGGTCATACTGGCCAAACACCTTTGCCATGCTGGTCATCCAGTTTGGTGATGCCAGTCAACCAGCAACATGTTTTAAGCCTAACTGGCCTCCAGGGGCCTCTTTGTCTGTAACGCTCGAACCCCGTAAATCGCCGCTTGCGGCTATATTGGTATTTATAATCGCTTCCCCTGCTTTTTCTGACCTAGAAGTGATTGCACAGAACAAACCGTAAGGCCTAGAGAGCTGAGACTTGGTCATATGGTAGTACTTTAGACCTCTACTCAGCCACATGACATGAGTCCCGATCGGCCTCAAGGGGGCGCTATGGCGAAGGTCAACGCGTTAGGCCTCATAACTCCCACGCCCTGATAGATAGAGCAAAATTTTTTTCGTTATGTGATTCCTTGGTTAATGGCAAATCAAAAAGGTCTATAGAACCACTAAGCTCCGCCCACTTAGGTTTTTTGCTATTTAGCATAATTTGCAAAACCTACTTTTGAGAACTTGTCCTAGAGTCATTGACCAATCCTGTCATATTTGGTGTCAATCAACTCAGCAGAGTCCCAACCTCAATAATTATCGAAAAAATTGTGAAATTTCTAAACAATATGGCCGCCATATGCAAATTAATCTTACTGTAGCACACCCAAATTTACTCTAACTGCTGCAACTTTTGAATGCTTAAATCTACACTAATGCCACTTTAGACATTTGATGACAACTTGATTCTGAGGTAGCATGTCAATCTGTGTAGACATACGCCCCCAGGGGGCGGAGCCAAAGCTAAAAATCTGTTTCTCAGGAACCGTACAAGCTATCAAACTCTCCTTTGGCATGTATCATCTATGGCCTATGTCCTAATGATTCACAGAAGGAAAATTTGATATGCAAATTTTTGCGATCGTTATTAGCCAATCAGTTTGCAGCAAGCTTTTGACAGGCTAAACAATGACCAATCAGGACGATACTCATACCCTACATGTATATGAGGGCCTTCTATCATCCATTAAAATATGGCGTTGATAGGCCTCTAGGGGGCGCTATAGCAGAAAATCTGTTATATCTAAACGTACAAGTGGCCTAGGCTTGTTTTTGTTTTTTACTTTTATACTTTGCTGTAGCCTCTACAACTTTGTAATTGCATGTGTTTACCAAAAATGCAAAGATTTTCATCAATGGCCAAAAGAGTAAAAATGGCTCTTTTCGAACTTGTCTTTAAGTCTTCAATCAATCAAAACAAATTTGGTCTTGATGCAATCATGAGACGCTGTAGGTAAATAATTATTGAAAAAATCTTGACATTTTAACTATTTGAGGCCCATAAACCTTGATCAAACATGTACATGAAAGCGTTTTCAGAGTTATTTGGTCAAAACTCTTTCAAAGTTTAAAACATGCCAAAACTGTTGAAGCTACTAATTAACAATGACATTTGAAGCACATGTGCCAAGTATGAGCCAAATAAGTCTTCAGTAGGCTCTACAGTGAAAAATTAACTATTTTCAATTTATTCTATTTATCGCTATTTTCCAACCTAAATGGACAGAAGACAGGAACCTTTCACTCTATCGACACACAAATTTATACACATATATAGACTGATAATCTGATCTTGATTACAAATTTTCAGCCAAATCGGACATGTTTTCCCTCTACAACGGCTGGAAAACTACAGCGATTTTGTAGGCCTCAAGCCTGTATTATCGCTTTTTTCAAACCTAAATGGCCAGAAGTCAGGAACCTTTGACCCTGTTGACACAGAAATTTACATACATATATAGACTGATATTGTGATCTTGATTGCAAATTTTGAGCCAAATCAGATATTTTTTGCCTCTAATATGGCCAAAGAGCAACAGCCATTTTGTAGGCCACAAGCCTGTATTATCGCTTTTTTCAAGCCTAAATGGACAGAAGTCAGGAACCTTTGACCCTATCAACACACAAATTTACACACATATATATACAGACCAATTGATCATGACTACCAATTTGGAGCCTAATCGGACTTTTCTTCTCTTTTTAATAAATAGAAACACACTGATAGGGAATGTTCTGTCTTACTTATAGAGTGATAGATTTCCAGCAGGTTATATGTGGTCTCTTGCTGCGCTCTGGTGGTCATTTGGTGAAACAGCTACAGGTGAATTATTCTAAATTAAAGCTCTGCTGAACTTATTTAATCTTGCTTGTCTTGCTTAATTGAACATATTTATCCTTCTTGTTCATGATGGTCAGCCGCCTGGGTCATTCTTGTTTATGCTCCACCCACTTAATTTTTTTTTTAATTTTCATAATATGCAAAACCTACTTTTGAGATCTTGTCCTTGGATCCTTGACCAATCATGACATGTTTGGTGTCAAACAGTTCAGCAGAGCTTACTCCTCAATAATAATTAAAAAAAATATTTACATTTATAAACAATATGGCCGCCATATGCAAATGAGTTCTACCATGGTGCAGTAAAATGTCTTTAACACTTATAACTTTTGAATGCTTAACCTGACACTAATACCACTTCAGTCCTTTGATCATTACATGATTCTCAGATACCCTGTCAGTTTAAGTAGACATACACCCCCAGGGGGCAGGGCCAATGCTCGATAGCTGTTTCTCTAGAACCATACAAGCTATCAAGGTCATCCTAGCCAATTATCATCTATGGCCCATGCACTAATGGTACACCAAATGAAAATTTGATATGGACACTTTTGTGGTCACTATTAGCCAATCACATTCCAGCAAGCTTTTAACAGGCGGAATGTTAATCAGGTCAAAACTTATATACTATATACGGGTTATTTATATGCCCTTTTTATGCCTTGTGTTTTTTCAATTTAAGAACTGAATTTGTTTCACCAAATGCCCACTAGAGTGCAGTAAGACACCACATAAAACCTGATGAACATTACAGCTCAATTTATCAATGCTTTTCAACTAGTTTACTCACACCACTCATCTAGCATTGCCATTATGGTCTTTATGGTCACGCTGGTCACCCAGCTTGGTTATGCTGGCCATCCAGCTTGGTCATGCTGGCCATTCACATTGGTCATTATGGTCCTGCTGGTCATTCAGCTTTGTCCTCATAGTAATGGTGGTCTTCCAGCTTGGTCATACTGGCCAATCACCTTTGCCATGCTGGTCATCCAGTTTGGTCATTATGGTCTTCCAGCTTGGTCAATATGGTCAACAAGTTTGTCATCCAGATTAGTCATGCTGGTAATCTAGCTTGGTCTTCACGGTCATGCTGGTCATCCTCATCCAGTTTGGCGATGCCGGTCAACCGGCAACATGTTTTAAGCCTAACTGGCCTCCAGGGGTCTCTTTGCCTGTAACGCTCGAACCCCGTAAATCGCCGCTTGCGGCTATATTTAGGGGTTCGAGCACGTAGTGCTAGAAACCCTATTGTAATTGTTCTGATTATTATTATTATTATTATTCTTATTCTTTTTCTGCCATAGAAGTGATTGGGCAGAAGAAACCGTAAGGCCTACAGGGCTGAGACTTGGTCATATGGTAGTACTTCTCACCGCTACTCAGATTCAAAAGATGAGCTCGATCGGCCTCAAGGGGGCGCTATGGCGAAGGTCAACGCGTTTGGCCCCGTAACTCCTACGCCCTGATAGCTAGAGCAAAAATTCTTGCATTATATGATTCCTTGGTTAATGGCAAATCAAAAAGGTCAATAGAACCACTAAGCTCCGCCCACTTAGATTTTTTGCTATTTAGCATAATATGCAAAACCTACTTTTGAGAACTTGTCCTAGGGTCATTGACCAATCCTGACATGTTTGGTGTCAAACAACTCAGCAGAGTCCCAACCTCAATAATTATCGAAAAAATTGTGAAATTTGTAAACAATATGGCCGCCATATGCAAATTAATCTTACCGTGGCACACCCAAATTTACTCTAACAGCTGTAACTTTTGAATGCTTAAACTTACACTAATGCCACTTTACAACTTTGATGCCAACATGATTCTGAGGTAGCCCGTCAATCTATGTAGACATACGCCCCCAGGGGGCGGAGCCAAAGCTAAAAATCTGTTTCTCAGGAATCGTACAAGCTATGAAGCTCTCCTTTGACATATATCATCTATGGCCTATGTCCTAATGTTTTACAGAAGGAAAATTTGATATGCAAATTTTTGCGATCGTTATTAGCCAATCAGATTCCAGCAAGCTTTTGACATGCTAAACAATGACCAATCAGGACGATACTTATACACTACATGTATCTCAGGGCCTTCTATCATCCATTAAAATATGGCGTTGATTGACCTCAAGGGGGCGCTATAGCAGAAAATCAGTTATATCTAAAGGTACAAGTGGCCTAGGCTTGTTATTCTTTTTTAGTTGTATACTTTGCTGTAGCCTTTACAACTTTATAATTACATGTGTTTACCAAAAATGCAAAGATTTTCATCAGTGGCCAAAAGAGTAAAAATTGCTCTTTTCGAACTTGTCTTTAAGTCCTTAATCAATCAAAACAAATTTGGTCTTGATGCAATCTTGAGACCCTGTAGGTAAATAATTATCAAAAAAATCTTGACATTTTAACTACTTGAGGCCCATAAACCTTGATCAAACATGTACGTGAAAGCCTTTACAGAGTTATTTGGCCAAAACTCTGTTAAAGTTTAAAACGTGCCAAAACTGTTGAAGCTACTAATTAACAATGACATTTGAAGTACATGTGCCAAGTATGAGCCAAATAAGTCTTCAGTAGGCTCTACAGTGAAAAAATAACTATTTTCAATTTATTCTATTTATCGCTATTTTCCAACCTAAATGGACAGAAGACAGGAACCTTTCACCCTATCAACACACAAATTTATACACATATATAGACTGATAATCTGATCTTGATTGCAAATTTTCAGCCAAATCGGACATGTTTTGCCTCTACAACGGCTGGAAAACTACAGCTATTTTGTAGGCCTCAAGCCTGTATTATCGCTTTTTTCAAATCTAAATGGACAGAAGTCAGGAACCTTTGACCCTATTGACACAGAAATTGACATACATATATAGACTGATATTGTGATCTTGATTGCAAATTTTGAGCCAAATCAGATATTTTTTGCCTCTAATATGGCCAAAGAGCAACAGCCATTTTGTAGGCCATAAGCCTGTATTATCACTTTTTTCAAACCTAAATGGTCAGAAGTCAGGAACCTTTGACCCTATCAACACACAAATTTACATACATGTATATACAGACCACTTGATCATGAGTACCAATTTGGAGCCCAATCGGACTTTTCTTCTCTTTTTAATAAATAGAAACACACTGATAGGGAATGTTCTGTCTTACTTATAGAGTGGTAGATTTCCAGCAGGTTATATGTGGTCTCTTGCTGCGCTCTGGTGGTCATTTGGTGAAACAGTTACATTTGAATTATTCTAAATTAAAGCTCTGCTGAACTTATTCAATCTTGCTTGTCTTGCTTAATTGAACATATTTATCCTTCTTGTTCATGCTGGTCAGCCGCCTGGGTCATTCTTGTTTATGCTCCACCCACTTAATTTTTTTTTAAAATTTGCATAATATGCAAAACCTACTTTTGAGATCTTGTCCTTGGATCCTTGACCAATCATGACATGTTTGGTGTCAAACAGTTCAGCAGAGCTTACTCCTCAATAATTATTTAAAAAATCTTTACATTTATAAACAATATGGCCGCCATATGCAAATGAGTTCTACCATGGTGCAGTAAAATGTCTTTAACACTTATAACTTTTGAATGCTTAACCTGACACTAATACCACTTCAGCCCTTTGATTATTACATGATTCTCAAATACCCTGTCAGTTTAAGTAGACATACACCCCCAGGGGGCGGGGCCAATGCTCAATAGCTGTTTCTCTAGAACCATACAAGCTATCAAGGTCATCCTAGCCAAGGTCACTATTAGCCAATCACATTCCAGCAAGCTTTTAACAGGCGGAATGTTAATCAGGTCAAAACTTATATACTATATACGGGTTATTTATATGCCCTTTTTATGCCTTGTGTTTTTTCAATTTAAGAACTGAATTTGTTTCACCAAATGCCCACTAGAGTGCAGTAATACACCACATAAAACCTGATGAACACTACAGCTCAATTTATCAATGCTTTTCAACTAGTTTACTCACACCACTCATCTAGCATTGCCATTATGGTCTTTATGGTCACGCTGGTCACCCAGCTTGGTTATGCTGGCCATCCAGCTTGGTCATGCTGGCCATTCTCATTGGTCATTATGGTCCTCCCGGTCATTCAACTTTGTCCTCATAGTAATGGTGGTCTTCCAGCTTGGTCATACTGGCCAACCACCTTTGCCATGCTGGTCATCCAGTTTGGTCACTATGGTCTTCCAGCTTGGTCAATATGGTCAACAAGTTTGTCATCCAGATTAGTCATGCTGGTAATCTAGCTTGGTCTTCACGGTCATGCTGGTCATCCTCATCCAGTTTGGCGATGCCGGTCAACCGGCAACATGTTTTAAGCCTAACTGGCCTCCAGGGGCCTCTTTGCCTGTGACGCTCGAACCCCGTAAATCGCCGCTTGCGGCTATATTTATTATTATTATTATAGTTCTTATTCTTTTTCTGCCATAGAAGTGATTGGGCAGAAGAAACCGTAAGGCCTACAGGGCTGAGACTTGGTCATATGGTAGTACTTCTCACCGCTACTCAGATTCAAAACATGAGCCCGATCGGCCTCAAGGGGGCGCTATGGCGAACGTCAACGCGTTTGGCCTCGTAACTCCTACACCCTGATAGCTAGAGCAAAAATTCTTGCATTGTATGATTCCTTGGTTAATGGCAAATCAAAAAGGTCAATAGAACCACTAAGCTCCGCCCACTTAGATTTTTTGCTATTTAGCATAATATGCAAAACCTACTTTTGAGAACTTGTCCTAGGGTCATTGACCAATCCTGTCATTTTTGGTGTCAAACAACTCAGCAGAGTCCCAACCTCAATAATTATCGAAAAAATTGTGAAATTTGTAAACAATATGGCCGCCATATGCACATTAATCTTACCGTGGCACACCCAAATTTACTCTAACAGCTGTAACTTTTGAATGCTTAAACCTACACTAATGCCACTTTACAACTTTGATGCCAACATGATTCTGAGGTAGCCCGTCAATCTGTGTAGACATACGCCCCCAGGGGGCGGAGCCAAAGCTAAAAATCTGTTTCTCAGGAACCGTACAAGCTATGAAGCTCTCCTTTGACATGTATCATCTATGGCCTATGTCCTAATGTTTTACAGAAGGAAAATTTGATATGCAAATTTTTGCGATCGTTATTAGCCAATCAGTTTCCAGCAAGCTTTTGACATGCTAAACAATGACCAATCAGGACGATACTTATACCCTACATGTATCTCAGGGCCTTCTATCATCCATTAAAATATGGCGTTGATTGGCCTCAAGGGGGCGCTATAGCAGAAAATCAGTTATATCTAAAGGTACAAGTGGCCTAGGCTTGTTATTCTTTTTTAGTTGTATACTTTGCTGTAGTCTTTACAACTTTGTAATTACATGTGTTTACCAAAAATGGAAAGATTTTCATCAGTGGCCAAAAGAGTAAAAATTGCTCTTTTCGAACTTGTCTTTAAGTCCTTAATCAATCAAAACAAATTTGGTCTTGATGCAATCTTGAGACCCTGTAGGTAAATAATTATCAAAAAAATCTTGACATTTTAACTAATTGAGGCCCATAAACCTTGATCAAACATGTACGTGAAAGCCTTTTCAGAGTTATTTGGCCAAAACTCTGTCAAAGTTTAAAACATGCCAAAACTGTTGAAGCTACTAATTAACAATGACATTTGAAGCACATGTGCCAAGTATGAGCCAAATAAGTCGTCAGTAGGCTCTACAGTGAAACAATAACTATTTTCAATTTATTCTATTTATCGCTATTTTCCAACCTAAATGGACAGAAGACAGGAACCTTTCACCCTATCAACAGACAAATTTATACACATATATAGACTGATATTGTGATCTTGATTGCAAATTTTCAGCCAAATCGGACATGTTTTGCCTCTACAACGGCTGGAAAACTACAACGATTTTGTAGGCCTCAAGCCTGTATTATCGCTTTTTTCAAATCTAAATTGACAGAAGTCAGGAACCTTTGACCCTATTGACACAGAAATTGACATACATATATAGACTGATATTGTGATCTTGATTGCAAATTTTGAGCCAAATCAGATATTTTTTGCCTCTAATATGGCCAAAGAGCAACAGCCATTTTGTAGGCCATAAGCCTGTATTATCACTTTTTTCAAACCTAAATGGTCAGAAGTCAGGAACCTTTGACCCTATCAACACACAAATTTACATACATGTATAAACAGACCACTGGATCATGAGTACCAATTTGGAGCCCAATCGGACTTTTCTTCTCTTTTTAATAAATAGAAACACACTGATAGGGAATGTTCTGTCTTTCTGATAGTGATAGATTTCCAGCAGGTTATATGTGGTCTCTTGCTGCGCTCTGGTGGTCATTTGGTGAAACAGCTACAGGTGAATTATTCTAAATTAAAGCTCTGCTGAACTTATTCAATCTTGCTTGTCTTGCTTAATTGAAGATCTTTATCCTTCTTGGTCATGCTAGTCAGCCGCCTGGGTCATTCTTGTTTATGCTCCACACACTTAATTTTTTTTTAAATTTGCATAATATGCAAAACCTACTTTTGAGATCTTGTCCTTGGATCCTTGACCAATCATGACATGTTTGGTGTCAAACAGTTCAGCAGAGCTTACTCCTCAATAATTATTAAAAAAATCTTTACATTTATAAACAATATGGCCGCCATATGCAAATGAGTTCTACCATGGTGCAGTAAAATGTCTTTAACACATAACTTTTGAATGCTTAACCTGACACTAATACCACTTCAGTCCTTTGATCATTACATGATTCTCAGATACCCTGTCAGTTTAAGTAGACATACACCCCCAGGGGGCGGGGCCAATGCTCGATAGCTGTTTCTCTAGAACCATACAAGCTATCAAGGTCATCCTAGCCAATTATCATCTATGGCCCATGCACTAATGGTACACCAAATGAAAATTTGATATGGACACTTTTGTGGTCACTATTAGCCAATCACATTCCAGCAAGCTTTTAACAGGCGGAATGTTAATCAGGTCAAAACTTATATACTATATACGGGTTATTTATATGCCCTTTTTATGCCTTGTGTTTTTTCAATTTAAGAACTGAATTTGTTTCACCAAATGCCCACTAGAGTGCAGTAAGACACCACATAAAACCTGATGAACACTACAGCTCAATTTATCAATGCTTTTCAACTAGTTTACTCACACCACTCATCTAGCATTGCCATTATGGTCTTTATGGTCACGCTGGTCACCCAGCTTGGTTATGCTGGCCATCCAGCTTGGTCATGCTGGCCATTCACATTGGTCATTATGGTCCTGCTGGTCATTCAGCTTTGTCCTCATAGTAATGGTGGTCTTCCAGCTTGGTCATACTGGCCAACCACCTTTGCCATGCTGGTCATCCAGTTTGGTCATTATGGTCCTCCAGCTTGGTCAATATGGTCAACAAGTTTGTCATCCAGATTAGTCATGCTGGTAATCTAGCTTGGTCTTCACGGTCATGCTGGTCATCCTCATCCAGTTTGGCGATGCCGGTCAACCGGCAACATGTTTTAAGCCTAACTGGCCTCCAGGGGTCTCTTTGCCTGTAACGCTCGAACCCCGTAAATCGCCGCTTGCGGCTATATTTAGGGGTTCGAGCACGTAGTGCTAGAAACCCTATTGTAATTGTTCTGATTATTATTATTAGGGGTTCGAGCACGTAGTGCTAGAAACCCTATTGTAATTGTTCTGATTATTATTATTATTATTATAGTTCTTATTCTTTTTCTGCCATAGAAGTGATTGGGCAGAAGAAACCGTAAGGCCTACAGGGCTGAGACTTGGTCATATGGTAGTACTTCTCACCGCTACTCAGATTCAAAAGATGAGCCCGATCGGCCTCAAGGGGGCGCTATGGCGAAGGTCAACGCGTTTGGCCTCGTAACTCCCACGCCCTGACAGCTAGAGCAAAAAATCTTGCATTATATGATTCCTTGGTTAATGGCAAATCAAAAAGGTCAATAGAACCACTAAGCTCCGCCCACTTAGATTTTTTGCTATTTAGCATAATATGCAAAACCTACTTTTGAGAACTTGTCCTAGGGTCATTGACCAATCCTGACATGTTTGGTGTCAAACAACTCAGCAGAGTCCCAACCTCAATAATTATCGAAAAAATTGTGAAATTTGTAAACAATATGGCCGCCATATGCAAATTAATCTTACCGTGGCACACCCAAATTTACTGTAACAGCTGTAACTTTTGAATGCTTAAACCTACACTAATGCCACTTTACAACTTTGATGCCAAAATGATTCTGAGGTTGCCCGTCAATCTGTGTAGACATACGCCCCGAGGGGGCGGAGCCAAAGCTAAAAATCTGTTTCTCAGGAACCGTACAAGCTATGAAGCTCTCCTTTGGCATGTATCATCTATGGCCTATGTCCTAATGTTTTACAGAAGGAAAATTTGATATGCAAATTTTTGCGATCGTTATTAGCCAATCAGATTCCAGCAAGCTTTTGACAGGCTAAACAATGACCAATCAGGACGATACTTATACCCTACATGTATCTCAGGGCCTTCTATCATCCATTAAAATATGGCGTTAATTGGCCTCAAGAGGGCGCTATAGCAGAAAATCAGTTATATCTAAAGGTACAAGTGGCCTAGGCTTGTTATTCTTTTTTAGTTGTATACTTTGCTGTAGCCTTTACAACTTTGTAATTACATATGTTTACCAAAAATGCAAAGATTTTCATCAGTGGCCAAAAGAGTAAAAATTGCTCTTTTCGAACTTGTCTTTAAGTCCTTAATCAATCAAAACAAATTTGGTCTTGATACAATCTTGAGACCCTGTAGGTAAATAATTATCAAAAAAATCTTGACATTTTAACTATTTGAGGCCCATAAACCTTGATCAAACATGTACGTGAAAGCCTTTTCAGAGTTATTTGGCCAAAACTCTGTCAAAGTTTAAAACATGCCAAAACTGTTGAAGCTACTAATTAACAATGACATTTCAAGCACATGTGCCAAGTATGAGCCAAATAAGTCTTCAGTAGGCTCTACAGTGAAAAAATAACTATTTTCAATTTATTCTATTTATCGCTATTTTCCAACCTAAATGGACAGAAGACAGGAACCTTTCACCCTATCAACACACAAATTTATACACATATATAGACTGATAATCTGATCTTGATTGCAAATTTTCAGCCAAATCGGACATGTTTTGCCTCTACAACGGCTGGAAAACTACAGCAATTTTGTAGGCCTCAAGCCTGTATTATCGCTTTTTTCAAATCTAAATGGACAGAAGTCAGGAACCTTTGACCCTATTGACACAGAAATTGACATACATATATAGACTGATATTGTGATCCTGATTGCAAATTTTGAGCCAAATCAGATATTTTTTGCCTCTAATATGGCCAAAGAGCAACAGCCATTTTGTAGGCCATAAGCCTGTATTATCGCTTTTTTCAAACCTAAATTGACAGAAGTCAGGAACCTTTGACCCTATCAACACACAAATTTACACACATATATATGCAGACCACTTGATCATGAGTACCAATTTGGAGCCCAATCAGACTTTTCTTCTCTTTTTAATAAATAGAAACACACTGATAGGGAATGTTCTGTCTTACTTATAGAGTGATAGATTTCCAGCAGGTTATATGTGGTCTCTTGCTGCGCTCTGGTGGTCATTTGGTGAAACAGCTACATTTGAATTATTCTAAATTTAAGCTCTGCTGAACTTATTTAATCTTTTTTGTCTTGCTTAATTGAACATATTTATCCTTCTTGGTCATGCTGCTCAGCCACCTGGGTCATTCTTATTTATGCTCCACCCACTTAATTTTTTTTTAATTTGCATAATATGCAAAACCTACTTTTGAGATCTTGTCTTTGCGTCCTTGACCAATCATGACATGTTTGGTGTCAAACAGTTCAGCAGAGCTTACTCCTCAATAATTATTAAAAAAAATCTTTACATTTATAAACAATATGGCCGCCATATGCAAATTAGTTTTACCATGGTGCAGTAAAATGTCTTCTAACACTTATAACTTTTGAATGCTTAACCTGACATTAATACCACTTCAGTCCTTTGATCATTACATGATTCTCAGATACCGTGTGAGTTTAAGTAGACATACACCACCAGGGGGCAGAGCCAATGCTCGATAGCTGTTTCTCTACAACCATACAAGCTATCAAGGTCATCCTTGCCAATGATCATCTATGGCCCATGCACTAATGGTACACCAAATGAAAATTTGATATGGACACTTTTGTGGTCACTATTAGCCAATCACATTCCAGCAAGCTTTTGACAGGCAGAATGTTTATCAGGTCAAAACTTATACACTATATATGGGTTATTTATATGCCCATTTTATGCCTTGTGTTTTTTGAATTTAAGAACTGAAGTTGTTTCACCAAATGCCCACTAGAGTGCAGCAAGACACCACATAAAACCTGATGAACACTACAGCTCAATTTATCAATGCTTTTCAACTAGTTTACTCACACCACTCATCTAGCATTGTCATTATGGTCTTTATGGTCACGCTGGTTACCCAGCTTGGTTATCCAGTTTGGTAATGACGGTCAACCAGCAACAGGTTTTAGACCTAACTGGCCTCCAGGGGCCTCTTTGCCTGTGACGCTCGAACCCCGTAAATCGCCGCTTGCGGCTATATTTATTATTATTATTATTATAGTTCTTATTCTTTTTCTGCCATAGAAGTGATTGGGCAGAAGAAACCGTAAGGCCTACAGGGCTGAGACTTGGTCATATGGTAGTACTTCTCACCGCTACTCAGATTCAAAAGATGAGCCCGATCGGCCTCAAGGGGGCGCTATGGTGAAGGTCAACGCGTTTGGCCCCGTAACTCCTACGCCCTGATAGCTAGAGCAAAAATTCTTGCATTATATGATTCCTTGGTTAATGGCAAATCAAAAAGGTCAATAGAACCACTAAGCTCCGCCCACTTAGATTTTTTGCTATTTAGCATAATATGCAAAACCTACTTTTGAGAACTTGTCCTAGGGTCATTGACCAATCCTGTCATTTTTGGTGTCAAACAACTCAGCAGAGTCCCAACCTCAATAATTATCAAAAAAATTGTGAAATTTGTAAACAATATGGCCGCCATATGCAAATTAATCTTACCGTGGCACACCCAAATTTACTCTAACAGCTGTAACTTTTGAATGCTTAAACCTACACTAATGCCACTTTAGAACGTTGATGCCAACATGATTCTGAGGTAGCCCGTCAATCTGTGTAGACATACGCCCCCAGGGGGCGGAGCCAAAGCTAAAAATCTGTTTCTCAGGAACCGTACAAGCTATGAAGCTCTCCTTTGGCATGTATCATCTATGGCCTATGTCCTAATGTTTTACAGAAGGAAAATTTGATATGCAAATTTTTGCGATCGTTATTAGCCAATTAGTTTCCAGCAAGCTTTTGACATGCTAAACAATGACCAATCAGGACGATACTTATACCCTACATGTATCTCAGGGCCTTCTATCATCCATTAAAATATGGCGTTGATTGGCTTTAAGGGGGCGCTATAGCAGAAAATCAGTTATATCTAAAGGTACAAGTGGCCTAGGCTTGTTATTCTTCTTTAATTGTATACTTTGCTGTAGCCTTTACAACTTTGTAATTACATGTATTTACCAAAAATGCAAAGATTTTCATCAGTGGCCAAAAGAGTAAAAATTGCTCTTTTCGAACTTGTCTTTAAGTCCTTAATCAATCAAAATAACTTTGGTCTTGATGCAATCTTGAGACCATGTAGGTAAATAATTATCAAAAAAATCTTGACAATTTAACTATTTGAGGCCCATAAACCTTGATCAAACATGTTCGTGAAAGCCTTTTCAGAGTTATTTGGCCAAAACTCTGTCAAAGTTTTAAACATGCCAAAACTGTTGAAGCTACTAATTAACAATGACATTTGAAGCACATTTGCCAAGTATGAGCCAAATAAGTCTTCAGTAGGCTCTACAGTGAAAAAATAACTATTTTCAATTTATTCTATTTATCGCTATTTTCCAACCTAAATGGACAGAAGACAGGAACCTTTCACCCTATCAACACACAAATTTATACACATATATAGACTGATAATCTGATCTTGATTGCAAATTTTCAGCCAAATCGGACATGTTTTGCCTCTACAACGGCTGGAAAACTACAGCGATTTTGTAGGCCTCAAGCCTGTATTATCGCTTTTTTCAAACCTAAATGGACAGAAGTCAGGAACCTTTGACCCTATCGACACAGAAATTGACATACATATATAGACTGATATTGTGATCCTGATTGCAAATTTTGAGCCAAATCAGATATTTTTTGCCTCTAATATGGCCAAAGAGCAACAGCCATTTTGTAGGCCATAAGCCTGTATTATCGCTTTTTTCAAACCTAAATGGTCAGAAGTCAGGAACCTTTGACCCTATCAACACACAAATTTACATACATGTATATACAGACCACTTGATCATGAATACCAATTTGGAGCCCAATCGGACTTTTCTTCTCTTTTTAATAAATAGAAACACACTGATAGGGAATGTTCTGTCTTACTTATAGAGTGATAGATTTCCAGCAGGTTATATGTGGTCTCTTGCTGCGCTCTGGTGGTCATTTGGTGAAACAGCTACATTTGAATTATTCTAAATTAAAGCTCTGCTGAACTTATTTAATCTTTTTTGTCTTGCTTAATTGAACATATTTATCCTTCTTGGTCATGCTAGTCAGCCACCTGGGTCATTCTTATTTATGCTCCACCCACTTAATTTTTTTTTAATTTGCATAATATGCAAAACCTACTTTTGAGATCTTGTCTTTGCCTCCTTGACCAATCATGACATGTTTGGTGTCAAACAGTTCAGCAGAGCTTACTCCTCAATAATTATTAAAAAAAATCTTTACATTTATAAACAATATGGCCGCCATATGCAAATTAGTTTTACCATGGTGCAGTAAAATGTCTTCTAACACTTATAACTTTTGAATGCTTAACCTGACATTAATACCACTTCAGTCCTTTGATCATTACATGATTCTCAGATACCCTGTCAGTTCAAGTAGACATACACCCCCAGGGGGCAGAGCCAATGCTCAATAGCTGTTTCTCTACAACCATACAAGCTATCAAGGTCATCCTTGCCAATTATCATCTATGGCCCATGCACTAATGGTACACCAAATGAAAATTTGATATGGACACTTTTGTGGTCACTATTAGCCAATCACATTCCAGCAAGCTTTTGACAGGCAGAATGTTTATCAGGTCAAAACTTATACACTATATATGGGTTATTTATATGCCCTTTTTATGCCTTGTGTTTTTTGAATTTAAGAACTGAAGTTGTTTCACCAAATGCCCACTAGAGTGCAGCAAGACACCACATAAAACCTGATGAACACTACAGCTCAATTTATCAATGCTTTTCAACTAGTTTACTCACACCACTCATCTAGCATTGTCATTTTGGTCTTTATGGTCACGCTGGTTACCCAGCTTGATTATCCAGTTTGGTGATGACGGTCAACCAGCAACAGGTTTTAAGCCTAACTGGCCTCCAGGGGCCTCTTTGCCTGTGACGCTCGAACCCCGTAAATCGCCGCTTGCGGCTATATTTATTAGGGGTTCGAGCACGTAGTGCTAGAAACCCTATTGTAATTGTTCTGATTATTATTATTATTATTATTATTATTATTATTATTATTATTATTATTATAGTTCTTATTCTTTTTCTGCCATAGAAGTGATTGGGCAGAAGAAACCGTAAGGCCTACAGGGCTGAGACTTGGTCATATGGTAGTACTTCTCACCGCTACTCAGATTCAAAACATGAGCCCGATCGGCCTCAAGGGGGCGCTATGGCGAAGGTCAACGCGTTTGGCCTCGTAACTCCTACGCCCTGATAGCTAGAGCAAAAATTCTTGCATTATATGATTCCTTGATTAATGGCAAATCAAAAAGGTCAATAGAACCACTAAGCTCCGCCCACTTAGATTTTTTGCTATTTAGCATAATATGCAAAACCTACTTTTGAGAACTTGTCCTAGGGTCATTGACCAATCCTGTCATATTTGGTGTCAAACAACTCAACAGAGTCCCAACCTCAATAATTATCGAAAAAATTGTGAAATTTGTAAACAATATGGCCGCCATATGCAAATTAATCTTACCGTGGCACACCCAAATTTACTTTAACAGCTGTAACTTTTGAATGCTTAAACCGACACTAATGCCACTTTAGACCTATGATGCCAACATGATTCTGAGGAAGCATGTCAATCTGTGTAGACATACGCCCCCAGGGGGCGGAGCCAAAGCTAAAAATATGTTTCTCAGGAACCGTACAAGCTATGAAGCTCTCCTTTGGCAAGTATCATCTATGGCCTATGTCCTAATGTTTTACAGAAGGAAAATTTGATATGCAAATTTTTGCGATCGTTATTAGCCAATCAGTTTCAATCAAGCTTTTGACATGCTAAACAATGACCAATGAGGACGATACTTATACCCTACATGTATCTCAGGGCCTTCTATCATCCATTAAAATATGGCGTTGATTGGCCTCAAGGGGGCGCTATAGCAGAAAATCAGTTATATCTAAAGGTACAAGTGGCCTAGGCTTGTTATTCTTTTTTAGTTGTATACTTTGCTGTAGCCTTTACAACTTTGTAATTACATGTGTTTACCAAAAATGCAAAGATTTTCATCAGTGGCCAAAAGAGTAAAAATTGCTCTTTTCGAACTTATCTTTAAGTCCTTAATCAATCAAAACAAATTTGGTCTTGATGCAATCTTTAGACCCTGTAGGTAAATAATTATCAAAAAAATCTTGACATTTTAACTATTTGAGGCCCATAAACCTTGATCAAACATGTACATGAAAGCCTTTTCAGAGTTATTTGGCCAAAACTCTGTCAAAGTTTAAATCATGCCAAAACTGTTGAAGCTACTAATTAAGAATGACATTGGAAGCACATGTGCCAAGTATGAGCCAAATAAGTCTTCAGTAGGCTCTACAGTGAAAAAATAACTATTTTCAATTTATTCTATTTATCGCTATTTTCCAACCTAAATGGACAGAAGACAGGAACCTTTCACCCTATCAACACACAAATTTATACACATATATAGACTGATAATCCGATCTTGATTGCAAATTTTCAGCCAAATCGGACATGTTTTGCCTCTACAACGGCTGGAAAACTACAGCGATTTTGTAGGCCTCAAGCCTGTATTATCGCTTTTTTCAAATCTAAATGGACAGAAGTCAGGAACCTTTAACCCTATCGACACAGAAATTGACATACATATATAGAATGATGTTGTGATCTTGATTGCAAATTTTGAGCCAAATCAGATATTTTTTGCCTCTAATATGGCCAAAGAGCATCAGCCATTTTGTAGGCCATAAGCCTGTATTATCACTTTTTTCAAACCTAAATGGTCAGAAGTCAGGAACCTTTGACCCTATCAACACACAAATTTACATACATGTATATACAGACCACTTGATCATGAGTACCAATTTGGAGCCCAATCGGACTTTTCTTCTCTTTTTAATAAATAGAAACACACTGATAGGGAATGTTCTGACTTGCTTATAGAGTGATAGATTTCCAGCAGGTTATATGTGGTCTCTTGCTGCGCTCTGGTGGTCATTTGGTGAAACAGCTACAGGTGAATTATTCTAAATTAAAGCTCTGCTGAACTTAATTAATCTTGCTTGTCTTGCTTAATTGAACATCTTTATCCTTCTTGGTCATGCTGCTCAGCCACCTGGGTCATTCTTGTTTATGCTCCACCCACTTAATTTTTTTTTAAATTAGCATAATATGCAAAACCTACTTTTGACATCTTTCCCTTGCCTCCTTGACCAATCATGACATGTTTGGTGTCAAACAATTTAGCAGAGCTTGCTCCTCAATAATTATTTAATAAATCTTTACATTTGTAAACAATATGGCCGCCATATGCAAATTAGTTCTACCACAGTGCAGTAAAATGTCTTTAACACTTATAACTTTTGAATGCTTAACCTGACACTAATACCACTTCAGTCCTTTGATCATTACATGATTCTCAGATACCCTGTCAGTTTAAGTAGACATACACCCCCCCAGGGGGCGGAGCCAATGCTCGATAGCTGTTTCTCTAGAACCATACAAGCTATTAAGGTCGTCCTTGCCAATTATCATCTATGGCCCATGCACTAATGGGACACCAAATGAAAATTTGATATGGACACTTTTGTGGTCACTATTAGCCAATCACATTCCAGCAAGCTTTTAACAGGCTGAATGTTAATCAGGTCAAAACTTATGTACTATTATTGATATTATTGGTTATTAATATGTGCCCTTGTCATGCCTCACTGCTAGGCTCTCCGAATGCCCACTAGAGTGCAGCAAGAGACCCCATAAAACCTGCTGAACACTACAGCTCAATTTATCAATGCATTTCAACTAGTTTTCTCACACCACTCATCTAGCATTGTCATTATGGTCTTTATGGTCACGCTGGTCACCTAGCTTGGTTATGCTGCCCATCCAGCTAGGTCATTCTGGTCATTCACATTGGTCATTATGGTCCTGCTGGTCATTCAGCTTTGTCATCATAGCAATGCTGGTCATCCAGCTTGGTCATACTGGCCAAACACCTTTGCCATGCTGGTCATCCAGTTTGGTGATGCCAGTCAACCAGCAACATGTTTTAAGCCTAACTGGCCTCCAGGGGCCTCTTTGTCTGTAACGCTCGAACCCCGTAAATCGCCGCTTGCGGCTATATTTATTATTCTTATTCTTTTTCTGCCATAGAAGTGATTGGGCAGAAGAAACCGTAAGGCCTACAGGGCTGAGACTTGGTCATATGGTAGTACTTCTCACCGCTACTCAGATTCAAAAGATGAGCCCGATCGGCCTCAAGGGGGCGCTATGGCGAAGGTCAACGCGTTTGGCCCCGTAACTCCTACGCCCTGATAGCTAGAGCAAAAATTCTTGCATTATATGATTCCTTGGTTAATGGAAAATCAAAAAGGTCAATAGAACCACTAAGCTCCGCCCACTTAGATTTTTTGCTATTTAGCATAATATGCAAAACCTACTTTTGAGAACTTGTCCTAGGGTCATTGACCAATCCTGTCATATTTGGTGTCAAACAACTCAGCAGAGTCCCATCCTCAATAATTATCGAAAAAATTTAGAAATTTTTAAACAATATGGCCGCCATATGCAAATTAATCTTACCGTGGCACACCCAAATTTACTCTAACAGCTGTAACTTTTGAATGCTTAAACCTACACTAATGCCACTTTACAACTTTGATGCCAACATGATTCTGAGGTAGCCCGTCGATCTGTGTAGACATACGCCCCCAGGGGGCGGAGCCAAAGCTAAAAATCTGTTTCTCAGGAACCGTACAAGCTATGAAGCTCTCCTTTGGCATGTATCATCTATGGCCTATGTCCTAATGTTTTACAGAAGGAAAATTTGATATGCAAATTTTTGCAATCGTTATTAGCCAATCAGATTCCAGCAAGCTTTTGCCAGGCTAAACAATGACCAATCAGGACGATACTTATACCCTACATGTATCTCAGGGCCTTCTATCATCCATTAAAAAATGGCGTTGATTGGCCTCAAGGGGGCGCTATAGCAGAAAATCAGTTATATCTAAAGGTACAAGTGGCCTAGGCTTGTTATTCTTTTTTAGTTGTATACTTTGCTGTAGCCTTTACAACTTTGTAATTACATATGTTTACCAAAAATGCAAAGATTTTCATCAGTGGCCAAAAGAGTAAAAATTGCTCTTTTCGAACTTGTCTTTAAGTCCTTAATCAATCAAAACAAATTTGGTCTTGATGCAATCTTGAGACCCTGTAGGTAAATAATTATCAAAAAAATCTTGACATTTTAACTATTTGAGGCCCATAAACCTTGATCAAACATGTACGTGAAAGCCTTTTCAGAGTTATTTGGCCAAAACTCTGTCAAAGTTTAAAACATGCCAAAACTGTTGAAGCTACTAATTAACAATGACATTTGAAGTACATGTGCCAAGTATGAGCCAAATAAGTCTTCAGTAGGCTCTACAGTGAAAAAATAACTATTTTCAATTTATTCTATTTATCGCTATTTTCCAACCTAAATGGACAGAAGACAGGAACCTTTCACCCTATCAACACACAAATTTATACACATATATAGACTGATAATCTGATCTTGACTGCAAATTTTCAGCCAAATCGGACATGTTTTGCCTCTACAACGGCTGGAAAACTACAGCGATTTTGTAGGCCTCAAGCCTGTATTATCGCTTTTTTCAAATCTAAATGGACAGAAGTCAGGAATCTTTGACCCTATCAACACAGAAATTGACATACATATATAGACTGATATTGTGATCTTGATTGCAAATTTTGAGCCAAATCAGATATTTTTTGCCTCTAATATGGCCAAAGAGCAACAGCCATTTTGTAGGCCATAAGCCTGTATTATTACTTTTTTCAAACCTAAATGGTCAGAAGTCAGGAACCTTTGACCCTATCAACACACAAATTTACATACATGTAAATACAGACCACTTGATCATGAATACCAATTTGGAGCCCAATCGGACTTTTCTTCTCTTTTTAATAAATAGAAACACACTGATAGGGAATGTTCTGTCTTTCTGATAGAGTGATAGATTTCCAGCAGGTTATATGTGGTCTCTTGCTGCGCTCTGGTGGTCATTTGGTGAAACAGCTACAGGTGAATTATTCTAAATTAAAGCTCTGCTGAACTTATTTAATCTTGCTTGTCTTGCTTAATTGAACATATTTATCCTTCTTGGTCATGCTACTCAGCCACCTGGGTCATTCTTGTTTATGCTCCACCCACTTAATTTTTTTTTATTTGCATAATATGCAAAACTTACTTTTGAGATCTTGTCCTTGGATCCTTGACCAATCATGACATGTTTGGTGTCAAACAGTTCAGCAGAGCTTACTCCTCAATAATTATTAAAAAAATCTTTACATTTATAAACAATATGGCCGACATATGCAAATGAGTTCTACCATGGTGCAGTAAAATGTCTTTAACACTTATAACTTTTGAATGCTTAACCTGACACTAATACCACTTCAGTCCTTTGATCATTACATGATTCTCAGATACCCTGTCAGTTTCAGTAGACATACACCCCCAGGGGGCGGGGCCAATGCTCGATAGCTGTTTCTCTAGAACCATACAAGCTATCAAGGTCGTCCTTGCCAATTATCATCTATGGCCCATGCACTAATGGTACACCAAATGAAAATTTGATATGGACACTTTTGTGGTCACTATTAGCCAATCACATTCCAGCAAGCTTTTGACAGGCTGAATGTCAATCAGGTCAAAACTTATGTACTATTATTGATATTATTGGTTATTAATATGTGCCCTTATCATGCCTCACTGCTAGGCTCTCCGAATGCCCACTAGAGTGCAGCAAGAGACCACATAAAACCTGCTGAACACTACAGCTCAATTTATCAATGCATTTCAACTAGTTTACTCACACCACTCATCTAGCATTGTCATTATGGTCTTTATGGTCACGCTGGTCACCTAGCTTGGTTATGTTGCCCATCCAGCTAGGTCATTCTGGTCATTCACATTGGTCATTATGGTCCTGCTGGTCATTCAGCTTTGTCATCATAGCAATGCTGGTCATCCAGCTTGGTCATACTGGCCAAACACCTTTGCCATGCTGGTCAGCCAGTTTGGTGATGCCAGTCAACCAGCAACATGTTTTAAGCCTAACTGGCCTCCAGGGGCCTCTTTGTCTGTAACGCTCGAACCCCGTAAATCGCCGCTTGCGGCTATATTTATTCTTATTCTTTTTCTGCCATAGAAGTGATCGGGCAGAAGAAACCGTAAGGCCTACAGGGCTGAGACTTGGTCATATGGTAGTACTTCTCACCGCTACTCAGATTCAAAAGATGAGCCAAATCGGCCTCAAGGGGGCGCTATGGCGAAGGTCAACGCGTTAGGCCTCGTAACTGCCACGCCCTGATAGCTAGAGCAAAAATTCTTGCATTATATGATTCCTTGGTTAATGGCAAATCAAAAAGGTCAATAGAACCACTAAGCTCCGCCCACTTAGATTTTTTGCTATTTAGCATATTATGCAAAACCTACTTTTGAGAACTTGTCCTAGGGTCATTGACCAATCCTGTCATCTTTGGTGTCAAACAACTCAGCAGAGTCCCAACCTCAATAATTATCAAAAAAATTGTGAAATTTGTAAACAATATGGCCGCCATATGCAAATTAATCTTATTGTGGCACACCCAAATCTACTCTAACAGCTGTAACTTTTGAATGCTTAAACCTACACTAATGCCACTTTAGAACTTTGATGCCAACATGATTCTGAGGTAGCCTGTCAATCTGTGTAGACATACGCCTCCAGGGGGCGGAGCCAAAGCTAAAAATATGTTTCTCAGGAACCATACAAGCTATGAAGCTCTCCTTTGGCATGTATCATCTATGGCCTATGTCCTAATGTTTTACAGAAGGAAAATTTGATATGCAAATTTTTGCGATCGTTATTAGCCAATCAGATTCCAGCAAGCTTTTGACATGCTAAACAATGACCAATCAGGACGATACTTATACCCTACATGTATCTCAGGGCCTTCTATCATCCATTAAAATATGGCATTGATTGGCCTCAAGGGGGCGCTATAGCAGAAAATCAGTTATATCTAAAGGTACAAGTGGCCTAGGCTTGTTATTATTTTTTAGTTGTATACTTTGCTGTAGCCTTTACAACTTTGTAATTACATATGTTTACCAAAAATGCAAAGATTTTCATCAGTGGCCAAAAGAGTAAAAATTGCTCTTTTCGAACTTGTCTTTAAGTCCTTAATCAATCAAAACAAATTTGGTCTTGATGCAATCTTGAGACCCTGTAGGTAAATAATTATCAAAAAAATCTTGACATTTTAACTATTTGAGGCCCATAAACCTTGATCAAACATGTACGTGAAAGCCTTTTCAGAGTTATTTGGCCAAAACTCTGTCAAAGTTTAAAACATGCCAAAACTGTTGAAGCTACTAATTAACAATGACATTTGAAGTACATGTGCCAAGTATGAGCCAAATAAGTCTTCAGTAGGCTCTACAGTGAAAAAATAACTATTTTCAATTTATTCTATTTATCGCTATTTTCCAACCTAAATGGACAGAAGACAGGAAACTTTCACCCTATCGACACACAAATTTATACACATATATAGACTGATAATCTGATCTTGATTGCAAATTTTCAGCCAAATCGGACATGTTATGCCTCTACAATGGCTGGAAAACTACAGCGATTTTGTAGGCCTCAAGCCTGTATTATCGCTTTTTTCCAATCTAAATGGACAGAAGTCAGGAATCTTTGACCCTATTGACACACAAATTTACATACATGTATATACAGACCACTTGATCATGAGTACCAATTTGGAGCCCAATCGGACTTTTCTTCTCTTTTTAATAAATAGAAACACACTGATAGGGAATGTTCTGTCTTTCTGATAGAGTGATAGATTTCCAGCAGGTTATATGTGGTCTCTTGCTGCGCTCTGGTGGTCATTTGGTGAAACAGCTACAGGTGAATTATTCTAAATTAAAGCTCTGCTGAACTTATTCAATCTTGCTTGTCTTGCTTAATTGAACATATTTATCCTTCTTGTTCATGCTGGTCAGCCGCCTGGGTCATTCTTGTTTATGCTCCACCCACTTAATTTTTTTTTTAATTTGCATAATATGCAAAACTTACTTTTGAGATCTTGTCCTTGGATCCTTGACCAATCATGACATGTTTGGTGTCAAACAGTTCAGCAGAGCTTACTCCTCAATAATTATTAAAAAAATCTTTACATTTATAAACAATATGGCCGCCATATGCAAATGAGTTCTACCATGGTGCAGTAATATGTCTTTAACACTTATAACTTTTGAATGCTTAACCTGACACTAATACCACTTCAGTCCTTTGATCATTACATGATTCTCAGATAGCCTGTCAGTTTAAGTAGACATACACCCCCCAGGGGGCGGAGCCAATGCTCGATAGCTGTTTCTCTAGAACCATACAAGCTATCAAGGTCATCCTAGCCAATTATCATCTATGGCCCATGCACTAATGGTACACCAAATGAAAATTTGATATGGACACTTTTGTGGTCACTATTAGCCAATCACATTCCAGCAAGCTTTTAACAGGCGGAATGTTAATCAGGTCAAAACTTATATACTATATACGTGTTATTTATATGCCCTTTTTATGCCTTGTGTTTTTTCAATTTAAGAACTGAATTTGTTTCACCAAATGCGCACTAGAGTGCAGTAAGACACCACATAAAACCTGATGAACACTACAGCTCAATTTATCAATGCTTTTCAACTAGTTTACTCACACCACTCATCTAGCATTGCCATTATGGTCTTTATGGTCACGCTGGTCACCCAGCTTGGTCATGCTGGCCATTCACATTGGTCATTATGGTCCTGCTGGTCATTCAGCTTTGTCCTCATAGTAATGGTGGTCTTCCAGCTTGGTCATACTGGCCAACCACCTTTGCCATGCTGGTCATCCAGTTTGGTCATTATGGTCTTCCAGCTTGGTCAATATGGTCAACAAGTTTGTCATCCAGATTAGTCATGCTGGTAATCTAGCTTGGTCTTCACGGTCATGCTGGTCATCCTCATCCAGTTTGGCGATGCCGGTCAACCGGCAACATGTTTTAAGCCTAACTGGCCTCCAGGGGTCTCTTTGCCTGTAACGCTCGAACCCCGTAAATCGCCGCTTGCGGCTATATTTATTATTAGGGGTTCGAGCACGTAGTGCTAGAAACCCTATTGTAATTGTTCTGATTATTATTATTATTATTAGGGGTTCGAGCACGTAGTGCTAGAAACCCTATTGTAATTGTTCTGATTATTAGGGGTTCGAGCACGTAGTGCTAGAAACCCTATTGTAATTGTTCTGATTATTATTATTATTATAGTTCTTATTCTTTTTCTGCCATAGAAGTGATTGGGCAGAAGAAACCGTAAGGCCTACAGGGCTGAGACTTGGTCATATGGTAGTACTTCTCACCGCTACTCAGATTCAAAAGATGAGCCCGATCGGCCTCAAGGGGGCGCTATGGCAAAGGTCAACGCGTTTGGCCTCGTAACTCCTACGCCCTGATAGCTAGAGCAAAAATTCTTGCATTATATGATTCCTTGGTTAATGGCAAATCAAAAAGGTCAATAGAACCACTAAGCTCCGCCCACTTAGATTTTTTGCTATTTAGCATAATATGCAAAACCTACTTTTGAGAACTTGTCCTAGGGTCATTGACCAATCCTGTCATGTTTGGTGTCAAACAACTCAGCCGAGTCCCATCCTCAATAATTATCGAAAAAATTGTGAAATTTGTAAACAATATGGCCGCCATATGCAAATTAATCTTACCGTGGCACATCCAAATTTACTCAAACAGCTGTAACTTTTGAATGCTTAAACCTACACTAATGCCACTTTACAACTTTGATGCCAACATGATTCTGAGGTAGCCCGTCAATCTGTGTAGACATACGCCCCCAGGGGGCGGAGCCAAAGCTAAAAATCTGTTTCTCAGGAAGCCTACAAGCTATGAAGCTCTCCTTTGGCATGTATCATCTATGGCCTATGTCCTAATGTTTTACAGAAGGAAAATTTGATATGCAAATTTTTGCGATCGTTATTAGCCAATCAGATTCCAGCAAGCTTTTGACATGCTAAATAATGACCAATCAGGACGATACTTATACCTTACATGTATCTCAGGGCCTTCTATCATCCATTAAAATATGGCGTTGATTGGCCTCAAGGGGGCGCTATAGCAGAAAATCAGTTATATCTAAAGGTACAAGTGGCCTAGGCTTGTTATTCTTTTTTATTTGTCTACTTTGCTGTAGCCTTTACAACTTTGTAATTACATGTGTTTACCAAAAATGCAAAGATTTTCATCAGTGGCCAAAAGAGTAAAAATTGCTCTTTTCGAACTTGTCTTTAAGTCCTTAATCAATCAAAACAAATTTGGTCTTGATGCAATCTTGAGACCCTGTAGTTAAATAATTATCAAAAAAATCTGGACATTTTAACTATTTGAGGCCCATAAACTTTGATCAAACATGTACGTGAAAGCCTTTTCAGAGTTATTTGGCCAAAACTCTGTCAAAGTTTTAAACAGGCCAAAACTGTTGAAGCTACTAATTAACAATGACATTTGAAGTACATGTGCCAAGTATGAGCCAAATAAGTCTTCAGTAGGCTCTACAGTGAAAAAATAACTATTTTCAATGTATTCTATTTATCGCTATTTTCCAACCTAAATGGACAGAAGACATGAACCTTTCACCCTATCAACACACAAATTTATACACATATATAGACTGATAATCTGATCTTGATTGCAAATTTTCAGCCACATCGGACATGTTTTGCCTCTACAACGGCTGGAAAACTACAGCGATTTTGTAGGCCTCAAGCCTGTATTATCGCTTTTTTCAAATCTAAATGGACAGAAGTCAGGAACCTTTGACCCTATCGACACAGAAATTGACATACATATATAGACTGATATTGTGATCTTGATTGCAAATTTTGAGCCAAATCAGATATTTTTTGCCTCTAATATGGCCAAAGAGCAACAGCCATTTTGTAGGCCATAAGCCTGTATTATCACTTTTTTCAAACCTAAATGGTCAGAAGTCAGGAACCTTTGACCCTATCAACACACAAATTTACATACATGTATATACAGACCACTTGACCATGAATACCAATTTGGAGCCCAATCGGACTTTTCTTCTCTTTTTAATAAATAGAAACACACTGATAGGGAATGTTCTGTCTTTCTGATAGAGTGATAGATTTCCAGCAGGTTATATTTGGTCTCTTGCTGCGCTCTGGTGGTCATTTGGTGAAACAGCTACAGGTGAATTATTCTAAATTAAAGCTCTGCTGAACTTATTCAATCTTGCTTGTCTTGCTTAATTGAACATATTTATCCTTCTTGTTCATGATGGTCAGCCGCCTGGGTCATTCATGTTTATGCTCCACCCACTTAATTTTTTTTTATTTTTTTATTTGCATAATATGCAAAACCTACTTTTGAGATCTTGTCCTTGGATCCTTGACCAATCATGACATGTTTGGTGTCAAACAGTTCAGCAGAGCTTACTCCTCAATAATTATTAAATAAATCTTTACATTTATAAACAATATGGCCGCCATATGCAAATGAGTTCTACCATGGTGCAGTAAAATGTCTTTAACACTTATAACTTTTGAATGCTTAACCTGACACTAATACCACTTCAGTCCTTTGATCATTACATGATTCTCAGATACCCTGCCAGTATAAGTAGACATACACCCCCCCAGGGAGCGGGGCCAATGCTCGATAGCTGTTTCTCTAGAACCATACAAGCTATCAAGGTCATCCTAGCCAATTATCATCTATGGCCCATGCACTAATGGTACACCAAATGAAAATTTGATATGGACACTTTTGTGGTCACTATTAGCCAATCACATTCCAGCAAGCTTTTAACAGGCGGAATGTTAATCAGGTCAAAACTTATATATTATATACAGGTTATTTATATGCCCTTTTTATGCCTTGTGTTTTTTCAATTTAAGAACTGAATTTGTTTCACCAAATGCCCACTAGAGTGCAGTAAGACACCACATAAAACCTGATGAACACTACAGCTCAATTTATCAATGCTTTTCAACTAATTTACTCACACCACTCATCTAGCATTGCCATTATGGTCTTTATGGTCACGCTGGTCACCCAGCTTGGTTATGCTGGCCATCCAGCTTGGTCATGCTGGCCATTCACATTGGTCATTATGGTCCTGCTGGTCATTCAGCTTTGTCCTCATAGTAATGGTGGTCTTCCAGCTTGGTCATACTGGCCAACCACCTTTGCCATGCTGGTCATCCAGTTTGGTCATTATGGTCTTCCAGCTTGGTCAATATGGTCAACAAGTTTGTCATCCAGATTAGTCATGCTGGTAATCTAGCTTGGTCTTCACGGTCATGCTGGTCATCCTCATCCAGTTTGGCGATGACGATCAACCGGCAACATGTTTTAAGCCTAACTGGCCTCCAGGTGTCTCTTTGCCTGTAACGCTCGAACCCCGTAAATCGCCGCTTGCGGCTATATTTATTATTATTAGGGGTTCGAGCACGTAGTGCTAGAAACCCTATTGTAATTGTTCTGATTATTATTATTATTATTAGGGGTTCGAGCACGTAGTGCTAGAAACCCTATTGTAATTGTTCTGATTATTATTAGGGGTTCGAGCACGTAGTGCTAGAAACCCTATTGTAATTGTTCTGATTATTAGGGGTTCGAGCACGTAGTGCTAGAAACCCTATTGTAATTGTTCTGATTATTATTATTATTATTATTATTATTATTCTTATTCTTTTTCTGCCATAGAAGTGATTGGGCAGAAGAAACCGTAAGGCCTACAGGGCTGAGACTTGGTCATATGGTAGTACTTCTCACCGCTACTCAGATTCAAAAGATGAGCCCGATCGGCCTCAAGGGGGCGCTATGGCAATGGTCAACGCGTTTGGCCCCGTAACTCCTACGCCCTGATAGCTAGAGCAAAAATTCTTGCATTATATGATTCCTTGGTTAATGGCAAATCAAAAAGGTCAATAGAACCACTAAGCTCCGCCCACTTAGATTTTTTGCTATTTAGCATAATATGCAAAACCTACTTTTGAGAACTTGTCCTAAACTCATTGACCAATCCTGACATGTTTGGTGTCAAACAACTCAGCAGAGTCCCAACCTCAATAATTATTAAAAAAATCTTGAAATTTGCAAAAAATATGGCCGCCATATGCAAATTAATCTTACCGTCGCACACCCAAATTTACTTTAACAGCTGTAACTTTTGAATGCTTAAACCGACACTAATGCCACTTTAGACCTATGATGCCAACATGATTCTGAGGTAGCATGTCAATCTGTGTAGACATACGCCCCCAGGGGGCGGAGCCAAAGCTAAAAATCTGTTTCTCAGGAAGCATACAAGCTATGAAGCTCTCCTTTGGCATGTATCATCTATGGCCTATGTCCTAATGTTTTACAGAAGGAAAATTTGATATGCAAATTTTTGCGATCGTTATTAGCCAATCAGATTCCAGCAAGCTTTTGACAGGCTAAACAATGACCAATCAGGACGATACTTATACCCTACATGTATATGAGGGCCTTCTATCATCCTTTAAAATATGGCGTTGATTGGCCTCAAGGGGGCGCTATAGCAGAAAATCAGTTATATCTAAAGGTACAAGTGGCCTAGGCTTGTAATTCTTTTTTAGTTGTATACTTTGCTGTAGCCTTTACAACTTCCTAATTGCATGTGTTTACCAAAAATGCAAAGATTTTCTTCAGTGGCCAAAAGAGTAAAAATTGCTCTTTTCGAACTTGTCTTTAAGTCCTTAATCAATCAAAACAATTTTGGTCTTGATGCAATCTTGAGACCCTGTAGGTAAATAATTATCAAAAAAATCTTGACATTTTAACTATTTGAGGCCCATAAACCTTGATCAAACATGTACGTGAAAGCCTTTTCAGAGTTATTTGGCCAAAACTCTGTCAAAGTTTAAAACATTCCAAAACTGTTGAAGCTACTAATTACCAATGACATTTGAAGTACATGTGCCAAGTATGAGCCAAATAAGTCTTCAGTAGGCTCTACAGTGAAAAAATAACTATTTTCAATTTATTCTATTTATCGCTATTTTCCAACCTAAATGGACAGAAGACAGGAACCTTTCACCCTATCAACACACAAATTTATACACATATATAGACTGATAATCTGATCTTGATTGCAAATTTTCAGCCAAATCGGACATGTTTTGCCTCTACAACGGCTGGAAAACTACAGCGATTTTGTAGGCCTCAAGCCTGTATTATCGCTTTTTTCAAATCTAAATGGACAGAAGTCAGGAACCTTTGACCCTATTGACACAGAAATTGACATACATATATAGACTGATATTGTGATCCTGATTGCAAATTTTGAGCCAAATCAGATATTTTTTGCCTCTAATATGGCCAAAGAGCTACAGCCATTTTGTAGGCCATAAGCCTGTATTATCACTTTTTTCAAACCTAAATAGTCAGAAGTCAGGAACCTTTGACCCTATCAACACACAAATTTACATACATGTATATACAGACCACCTGATCATGACTGCAAAGTTTGAGCCAAATCAGATATTTTTTGCCTCTAATATGGCCAAAGAGCAACAGCCATTTTGTAGGCCATAAGCCTGTATTATCGCTTTTTTCAAACCTAAATGGTCAGAAGTCAGGAACCTTTGACCCTATCAACACACAAATTTACATACATGTATATACAGACCACTTGATCATGAGTACCAATTTGGAGCCCAATCAGACTTTTCTTCTCTTTTTAATAAATAGAAACACACTGATAGGGAATGTTCTGTCTTACTTATAGAGTGATAGATTTCCAGCAGGTTATATGTGGTCTCTTGCTGCGCTCTGGTGGTCATTTGGTGAAACAGCTACAGGTGAATTATTCTAAATTAAAGCTCTGCTGAACTTATTCAATCTTGCTTGTCTTGCTTAATTGAACATATTTATCCTTCTTGTTCATGTTGGTCAGCCGCCTGGGTCATTCTTGTTTATGCTCCACCCACTTAATTTTTTTTAAATTTGCATAATATGCAAAACCTACTTTTGAGATCTTGTCCTTGCATCCTTGACCAATCATGACATGTTTGGTGTCAAACAGTTCAGCAGAGCTTACTCCTCAATAATTATTAAAAAAATCTTTACATTTATAAAAAATATGGCCGCCATATGCAAATGAGTTCTACCATGGTGCAGTAAAATGTCTTTAACACTTATAACTTTTGAATGCTTAACCTGACACTAATACCACTTCTGTCCTTTGATCATTACATGATTCTCAGATACCCTGTCAGTTTAAGTAGACATACACCCCCAGGGGGCGGGGCCAATGCTCGATAGCTGTTTCTCTAGAACCATACAAGCTATCAAGGTCATCCTAGCCAATTATCATCTATGGCCCATGCACTAATGGTACACCAAATGAAAATTTGATATGGACACTTTTGTGGTCACTATTAGCCAATCACATTCCAGCAAGCTTTTAACAGGCGGAATGTTAATCAGGTCAAAACTTATATACTATATACGGGTTATTTATATGCCCTTTTTATGCCTTGTGTTTTTTCAATTTAAGAACTGAATTTGTTTCACCAAATGCGCACTAGAGTGCAGTAAGACACCACATAAAACCTGATGAACACTACAGCTCAATTTATCAATGCTTTTCAACTAGTTTACTCACACCACTCATCTAGCATTGCCATTATGGTCTTTATGGTCACGCTGGTCACCCAGCTTGGTTATGCTGGCCATCCAGCTTGGTCATGCTGGCCATTCACATTGGTCATTATGGTCCTGCTGGTCATTCAGCTTTGTCCTCATAGTAATGGTGGTCTTCCAGCTTGGTCATACTGGCCAACCACCTTTGCCATGCTGGTCATCCAGTTTGGTCATTATGGTCTTCCAGCTTGGTCAATATGGTCAACAAGTTTGTCATCCAGATTAGTCATGCTGGTAATCTAGCTTGGTCTTCACGGTCATGCTGGTCATCCTCATCCAGTTTGGCGATGCCGGTCAACCGGCAACATGTTTTAAGCCTAACTGGCCTCCAGGGGTCTCTTTGCCTGTAACGCTCGAACCCCGTAAATCGCCGCTTGCGGCTATATTTATTATTATTATTCTTATTCTTTTTCTGCCATAGAAGTGATTGGGCAGAAGAAACCGTAAGGCCTACAGGGCTGAGACTTGGTCATATGGTAGTACTTCTCACCGCTACTCAGATTCAAAAGATGAGCCCGATCGGCCTCAAGGGGGCGCTATGGCGAAGGTCAACGCGTTTGGCCCCGTAACTCCTACGCCCTGATAGCTAGAGCAAAAATTCTTGCATTATATGATTCCTTGGTTAATGGCAAATCAAAAAGGTCAATAGAACCACTAAGCTCCGCCTACTTAGATTTTTTGCTATTTAGCATAATATGCAAAACCTACTTTTGAGAACTTGTCCTAGGGTCATTGACCAATCCTGTCATATTTGGTGTCAAACAACTCAGCAGAGTCCCAACCTCAATAATTATCGAAAAAATTGTGAAATTTGTAAACAATATGGCCATTATATGCAAATTAATCTTACCGTGGCACACCCAAATTTACTCCAACAGCTGTAACTTTTGAATGCTTAAACCTACACTAATGCCACTTTACAACTTTGATGCCAACATGATTCTGAGGTAGCCTGTCAATCTGTGTAGACATACGCCCCCAGGGGGCGGAGCCAAAGCTAAAAATATGTTTCTCAGGAACCGTACAAGCTATGAAGCTCTCCTTTGGCATGTATCATCTATGGCCTATGTCCTAATGTTTTACAGAAGGAAAATTTGATATGCAATTTTTTGCGATCGTTATTAGCCAATCAGATTCCAGCAAGCTTTTGACAGGCTAAACAATGACCAATCAGGACGATACTTATACCCTACATGTATCTCAGGGCCTTCTATCATCCATTAAAATATGGCGTTGATTGGCCTCAAGGGGGCGCTATAGCAGAAAATCAGTTATATCTAAAGGTACAAGTGGCCTAGGCTTGTTATTCTTTTTTAGTTGTATACTTTGCTGTAGCCTTTACAACTTTGTAATTACATATGTTTACCAAAAATGCAAAGATTTTCATCAGTGGCCAAAAGAGTAAAAATTGCTCTTTTCGAACTTGTCTTTAAGTCCTTAATCAATCAAAACAAATTTGGTCTTGATGCAATCTTGAGACCCTGTAGGTAAATAATTATCAAAAAAATCTTGACATTTTAACTATTTGAGGCCCATAAACCTTGATCAAACATGTACGTGAAAGCCTTTTCAGAGTTATTTGGCCAAAACTCTGTCAAAGTTTAAAACATGCCAAAACTGTTGAAGCTACTAATTAACAATGACATTTGAAGCACATGTGCCAAGTATGAGCCAAATAAGTCTTCAGTAGGCTCTACAGTGAAAAAATAACTATTTTCAATTTATTCTATTTATCGCTATTTTCCAACCTAAATGGACAGAAGACAGGAACCTTTCACCCTATCAACACACAAATTTATACACATACATAGACTGATAATCTGATCTTGATTGCAAATTTTCAGCCAAATCGGACATGTTTTGCCTCTACAACGGCTGGAAAACTACAGCGATTTTGTAGGCCTCAAGCCTGTATTATCGCTTTTTTCAAACCTAAATGGACAGAAGTCAGGAACCTTTGACCCTATCGACACAGAAATTTACATACATATATAGACTGATATTGTGATCCTGATTGTAAATTTTGAGCCAAATCAGATATTTTTTGCCTCTAATATGGCCAAAGAGCAACAGCCATTTTGTAGGCCATAAGCCTGTATTATCGCTTTTTTCAAACCTAAATGGACAGAAGTCAGGAACCTTTGACCCTATCAACACACAAATTTACACACATATATATGCAGACCACTTGATCATGAGTACCAATTTGGAGCCGAATCTGACTTTTCTTCTCTTTTTAATAAATAGAAACACACTGATAGGGAATGTTCTGTCTTACTTATAGAGTGATAGATTTCCAGCAGGTTATATGTGGTCTCTTGCTGCGCTCTGGTGGTCATTTGGTGAAACAGCTACATTTGAATTATTCTAAATTAAAGCTCTGCTGAACTTATTTAATCTTTTTTGTCTTGCTTAATTGAACATATTTATCCTTCTTGGTCATGCTGCTCAGCCGCCTGGGTCATTCTTATTTATGCTCCACCCACTTAATTTTTTTTTAATTTGCATAATATGCAAAACCTACTTTTGAGATCTTGTTTTTGCCTCCTTGACCAATCATGACATGTTTGGTGTCAAACAGTTCAGCAGAGCTTACTCCTCAATAATTAAAAAAAAAAAATCTTTACATTTATAAACAATATGTCCGCCATATGCAAATTAGTTTTACCATGGTGCAGTAAAATATCTTCTAACACTTATAACTTTTGAATGCTTAACCTGACATTAATACCACTTCAGTCCTTTGATCATTACATGATTCTCAGATACCCTGTGAGTTTAAGTAGACATACACCCCCAGGGGGCGGGGCCAATGCTCGATAGCTGTTTCTCTAGAACCATACAAGCTATCAAGGTCGTCCTTGCCAATTATCATCTATGGCCCATGCACTAATGGTACACCAAATGAAAATTTGATATGGACACTTTTGTGGTCACTATTAGCCAATCACATTCCAGCAAGCTTTTGACAGGCAGAATGTTAATCAGGTCAAAACTTATATACTATATACTATATACGGGTTATTTATATGCCCTTTTTATGCCTTGTGTTTTTTCAATTTAAGAACTGAATTTGTTTCACCAAATGCCCACTAGAGTGCAGCAAGACACCACATAAAACCTGATGAACACTACAGCTCAATTTATCAATGCTTTTCAACTAGTTTACTCACACCACTCATCTAGCATTGTCATTATGGTCTTTATGGTCACGCTGGTTACCCAGCTTGGTTATCCAGTTTGGTGATGACGGTCAACCAGCAACAGGTTTTAAGCCTAACTGGCCTCCAGGGGCCTCTTTGCCTGTGACGCTCGAACCCCGTAAATCGCCGCTTGCGGCTATATTTATTATTATTATTATTATTATAGTTCTTATTCTTTTTCTGCCATAGAAGTGATTGGGCAGAAGAAACCGTAAGGCGTACAGGGCTGAGACTTGGTCATATGGTAGTACTTCTCACCGCTACTCAGATTCAAAAGATGAGCCCGATCGGCCTCAAGGGGGCGCTATGGCGAAGGTCAACGCGTTTGGCCACGTAACTCCTACGCCCTGATAGCTAGAGCAAAAATTCTTGCATTATATGATTCCTTGGTTAGTGGCAAATCAAAAAGGTCAATAGAACCACTAAGCTCCGCCCACTTAGATTTTTTGCTATTTAGCATAATATGCAAAACCTACTTTTGAGAACTTGTCCTAGGGTCATTGACCAATCCTGTCATATTTGGAGTCAAACAACTCAGCAGAGGCCCAACCTCAATAATTATCGAAAAAATTGTGAAATTTGTAAACAATATGGCCGCCATATGCAAATTAATCTTACCGTGGCACACCCAAATTTACTCTAACAGCTGTAACTTTTGAATGCTTAAACCTACACTAATGCCACTTTACAACTTTGATGCCAACATGATTCTGAGGTAGCCCGTCAATCTGTGTAGACATACGCCCCCAGGGGGCGGAGCCAAAGCTAAAAATCTGTTTCTCAGGAACCGTACAAGCTATGAAGCTCTCCTTTGGCATGTATCATCTATGGCCTATGTCCTAATGTTTTACCAAAGGAAATTTTGATATGCAAATTTTTGCGATCGTTATTAGCCAATCAGATTCCAGCAAGCTTTTGACATGCTAAACAATGACCAATCAGGACGATACTTATACCCTACATGTATCTCAGGGCCTTCTATCATCCATTAAAATATGGCGTTGATTGGCCTCAAGGGGGCGCTATAGCAGAAAATCAGTTATATCTAAAGGTACAAGTGGCCTAGGCTTGTTATTCTTTTTTAGTTGTATACTTTTCTGTAGCCTTTACAACTTTGTAATTACATATGTTTACCAAAAATGCAAAGATTTTCATCAGTGGCCAAAAGAGTAAAAATTGCTCTTTTCGAACTTGTCTTTAAGTCCTTAATCAATCAAAACAAATTTGGTCTTGATGCAATCTTGAGAACCTGTAGGTAAATAATTATCAAAAAAATCTTGACATTTTAACTATTTGAGGCCCATAAACCTTGATCAAACATGTACGTGAAAGCCTTTTCAGAGTTATTTGGCCAAAACTCTGTCAAAGTTTAAAACATGCCAAAACTGTTGAAGCTACTAATTAACAATGACATTTGAAGCACATGTGCCAAGTATGAGCCAAATAAGTCTTCAGTAGGCTCTACAGTGAAAAAATAACTATTTTCAATTTATTCTATTTATCGCTATTTTCCAACCTAAATGGACAGAAGACAGGAACCTTTCACCCTATCAACACACAAATTTATACACATATATAGACTGATAATCTGATCTTGATTGCAAATTTTCAGCCAAATCGGACATGTTTTGCCTCTACAACGGCTGGAAAACCACAGCGATTTTGTAGGCCTCAAGCCTGTATTATCGCTTTTTTCAAATCTAAATGGACAGAAGTCAGGAACCTTTGACCCTATTGACACATAAATTGACATACATATATAGACTGATATTGTGATCTTGATTGCAAATTTTGAGCCAAATCAGATATTTTTTGCCTCTAATATGGCCAAAGAGCAACAGCCATTTTGTAGGCCATAAGCCGGTATTATCGCTTTTTTCAAGCCTAAATGGACAGAAGTCAGGAACCTTTGACCCTATCAACACACAAATTTACACACATATATATACAGACCACTTGATCATTGCTACCAATTTGGAGCCCAATCGGACTTTTCTTCTCTTTTTAATAAATAGAAACACACTGATAGGGAATGTTCTGTCTTACTTATAGAGTGATAGATTTCCAGCAGGTTATATGTGGTCTCTTGCTGCGCTCTGGTGGTCATTTGGTGAAACAGCTACAGGTGAATTATTCTAAATTAAAGCTCTGCTGAACTTATTCAATCTTGCTTGTCTTGCTTAATTGAACATCTTTATCCTTCTTGTTCATGATGGTCAGCCACCTGGGTCATTCTTGTTTATGCTCCACCCACTTAATTTTTTTTTTAATTAGCATAATATGCAAAACCTACTTTTGACATCTTTCCCTTGCCTCCTTGACCAATCATGACATGTTTGGTGTCAAACAATTTAGCAGAGCTTACTCCTCAATAATTATTTAATAAATCTTTACATTTGTAAACAATATGGCCGCCATATGCAAATTAGTTCTACCATGGTGCAGTAAAATGTCTTTAACACTTATAACTTTTGAATGCTTAACCTGACACTAATACCACTTCAGTCCTTTAATCATTACATGATTCTCAGATACCCTGTCAGTTTAAGTAGACATACACCCCCCGAATGCTCGATAGCTGTTTCTCTAGAACCATACAAGCTATCAAGGTTATCCTAGCCAATTATCATCTATGGCCCATGCACTAATGGTACACCAAATGAAAATTTTATATGGACACTTTTGTGGTCACTATTAGCCAATCACATTCCAGCAAGCTTTTAACAGGCGGAATGTTAATCAGGTCAAAACTTATATACTATATACGGGTTATTTATATGCCCTTTTTATGCCTTGTGTTTTTTTCAATTTAAGAACTGAATTTGTTTCACCAAATGCACACTAGAGTGCAGTAAGACACCACATAAAACCTGATGAACACTACAGCTCAATTTATCAATGCTTTTCAACTAGTTTACTCACACCACTCATCTAGCATTGCCATTATGGTCTTTATGGTCACGCTGGTCACCCAGCTTGGTTATGCTGGCCATCCAGCTTGGTCATGCTGGCCATTCACATTGGTCATTATGGTCCTGCTGGTCATTCAGCTTTGTCCTCATAGTAATGGTGGTCTTCCAGCTTGGTCATACTGGCCAACCACCTTTGCCATGCTGGTCATCCAGTTTGGTCATTATGGTCTTCCAGCTTGGTCAATATGGTCAACAAGTTTGTCATCCAGATTAGTCATGCTGGTAATCTAGCTTGGTCTTCACGGTCATGCTGGTCATCCTCATCCAGTTTGGCGATGCCGGTGAACCGGCAACATGTTTTAAGCCTAACTGGCCTCCAGGGGTCTCTTTGCCTGTAACGCTCGAACCCCGTAAATCGCCGCTTGCGGCTATATTTATTATTATTATTATTATAGTTCTTATTCTTTTTCTGCCATAGAAGTGATTGGGCAAAAGAAACCGTAAGGCCTACAGGGCTGAGACTTGGTCATATGGTAGTACTTCTCACCGCTACTCAGATTCAAAAGATGAGCCCGATCGGCCTCAAGGGGGCGCTATGGCGAAGGTCAACGCGTTTGGCCTCGTAACTCCTACGCCCTGATAGCTAGAGCAAAAATTCTTGCATTATATGATTCCTTGGTTAATGGCAAATCAAAAAGGTCAATAGAACCACTAAGCTCCGCCCACTTAGATTTTTTGCTATTTAGCATAATATGCAAAACCTACTTTTGAGAACTTGTCCTAGGGTCATTGACCAATCCTTTCATATTTGGTGTCAAACAACTCAGCAGAGTCCCAAACTCAATAATTATCAAAAAAATTGTGAAATTTGTAAACAATATGGCCGCCATATGCAAATTAATCTTACCGTGGCACACCCAAATTTACTCTAACAGCTGTAACTTTTGAATGCTTAAACCTACACTAATGCCACTTTACAACTTTGATGCCAACATGATTCTGAGGTAGTCCGTCAATCTGTGTAGACATACGCCCCCAGGGGGCGGAGCCAAAGCTAAAAATCTGTTTCTCAGGAACCGTAGAAGCTATGAAGCTCTCCTTTGGCATGTATCATCTATGGCCTATGTCCTAATGTTTTACAGAAGGAAAATTTGATATGCAAATTTTTGCGATCCTTATTAGCCAATCAGATTCCAGCAAGCTTTTGACATGCTAAACAATGACCAATCAGGACGATACTTATACCCTACATGTATCTCAGGGCCTTCTATCATCCCTTAAAAATATGGCGTTGATTGGTCTCAAGGGGGCGCTATAGCAGAAAATCAGTTATATCTAAAGGTACAAGTGGCCTAGGCTTGTTATTCTTTTTTAATTGTATACTTTGCTGTAGCCTTTACAACTTTGTAATTACATGTGTTTACCAAAAATGCAAAGATTTTCATCAGTGGCCAAAAGAGTAAAAATTGCTCTTTTCGAACTTGTCTTTAAGTCCTTAATCAATCAAAACAAATTTGGTCTTGATGCAATCTTGAGACCCTGTAGGTAAATAATTATCGAAAAAATCTTGACATTTTAACTATTTGAGGCCCATAAACCTTGATCAAACATGTACGTGAAAGCCTTTTCAGAGTTATTTGGCCAAAACTCTATCAAAGTTTAAAACATGCCAAAACTGTTGAAGCTACTAATTAACAATGACATTTCAAGCACATGTGCCAAGTATGAGCCAAATAAGTCTTCAGTAGGCTCTACAGTGAAAAAAAACTATTTTCAATTTATTCTATTTATCGCTATTTTCCAACCTAAATGGACAGAAGACAGGAACCTTTGACCCTATTGACACAGAAATTGACTTACATATATAGACTGAAATTGTGATCTTGATTGCAAATTTTGAGCCAAATCAGATATTTTTTGCCTCTAATATGGCCAAAGAGCAACAGCCATTTTGTAGGCCATAAGCCTGTATTATCACTTTTTTCAAACCTAAATGGACAGAAGTCAGGAACCTTTGACCCTATCAACACACAAATTTACACACATATATATGCAGACCACTTGATCATGAGTACCAATTTGGAGCCCAATCGGACTTTTCTTCTCTTTTTAATAAATAGAAACACACTGATAGGGAATGTTCTGTCTTACTTATAGAGTGATAGATTTCCAGCAGGTTATATGTGGTCTCTTGCTGCGCTCTGGTGGTCATTTGGTGAAACAGCTACAGGTGAATTATTCTAAATTAAAGCTCTGCTGAACTTATTCAATCTTGCTTGTCTTGCTTAATTGAACATATTTATCCTTCTTGTTCATGATGGTCAGCCACCTGGGTCATTCTTGTTTATGCTCCACCCACTTAATTTTCTTTTAAATTTGCATAATATGCAAAACCTACTTTTGAGATCTTGTCCTTGGATCCTTGACCAATCATGACATGTTTGGTGTCAAACAGTTCAGCAGAGCTTACTCCTCAATAATTATTAAAAAAATCTTTACATTTATAAACAATATGGCCGCCATATGCAAATGAGTTCTACCATGGTGCAGTAAAATGTCTTTAACACTTATAACTTTTGAATGCTTAACCTGACACTAATACCACTTCAGTCCTTTGATTATTACATGATTTTCAGATACCCTGTCAGTTTAAGTAGACATACACCCCCAGGGGGCGGGGCCAATGCTCGATAGCTGTTTCTCTAGAACCATACAAGCTATCAAGGTCATCCTAGCCAGTTATCATCTATGGCCCATGCACTAATGGTACTCCAAATGAAAATTTGATATGGACACTTTTGTGGTCACTATTAGCCAATCACATTCCAGCAAGCTTTTAACAGGCGGAATGTTAATCAGGTCAAAACTTATATACTTTATACGGGTTATTTATATGCCCTTTTTATGCCTTGTGTTTTTTCAATTTAAGAACTGAATTTGTTTCACCAAATGCCCACTAGAGTGCAGTAAGACACCACATAAAACCTGATGAACACTACAGCTCAATTTATCAATGCTTTTCAACTAGTTTACTCACACCACTCATCTAGCATTGCCATTATGGTCTTTATGGTCACGCTGGTCACCCAGCTTGGTTATGCTGGCCATCCAGCTTGGTCATGCTGGCCATTCACATTGGTTATTATGGTCCTGCTGGTCATTCAGCTTTGTCCTCATAGTAATGGTGGTCTTCCAGCTTGGTCATACTGGCCAACCACCTTTGCCATGCTGGTCATCCAGTTTGGTCATTATGGTCTTCCAGCTTGGTCAATATGGTCAACAAGTTTGTCATCCAGATTAGTCATGCTGGGAATCTAGCTTGGTCTTCACGGTCATGCTGGTCATCCTCATCCAGTTTGGCGATGCCGGTCAACCGGCAACATGTTTTAAGCCTAATTATTATTATTATAGTTCTTATTCTTTTTCTGCCATAGAAGTGATTGGGCAGAAGAAACCGTAAGGCCTACAGGGCTGAGACTTGGTCATATGGTAGTACTTCTCACCGCTACTCAGATTCAAAAGATGAGCCCGATCGGCCTCAAGGGGGCGCTATGGCGAAGGTCAACGCGTTTGGCCTCGTAACTCCTACGCCCTGATAACTAGAGCAAAAATTCTTGCATTATATGATTCCTTGGTTAATGGCAAATCAAAAAGGTCAATAGAACCACTAAGCTCCGCCCACTTAGATTTTTTGCTATTTAGCATAATATGCAAAACCTACTTTTGAGAACTTGTCCTAGGGTCATTGACCAATCCTGTCACATTTGGTGTCAAACAACTCAGCAGAGTCCCAACCTCAATAATTATCGAAAAAATTGTGAAATTTGTAAACAATATGGCCGCCATATGCAAATTAATCTTACCGTGGCACACCCAAATTTACTCTAACAGCTGTAACTTTTGAATGCTTAAACTTACACTAATGCCACTTTACAGCTTTGATGCCAACATGATTCTGAGGTAGCCTGTCAATCTATGTAGACATACGCCCCCAGGGGGCGGAGCCAAAGCTAAAAATCTGTTTCTCAGGAATCGTACAAGCTATGAAGCTCTCCTTTGACGTATATCATCTATGGCCTATGTCCTAATGTTTTACAGAAGGAAAATTTGATATGCAAATTTTTGCGATCGTTATTAGCCAATCAGATTCCAGCAAGCTTTTGACATGCTAAACAATGACCAATCAGGACGATACTTATACACTACATGTATCTCAGGGCCTTCTATCATCCATTAAAATATGGCGTTGATTGGCCTCAAGGGGGCGCTATAGCAGAAAATCAGTTATATCTAAAGGTACAAGTGGCCTAGGCTTGATATTATTTTTTATTTGTATACTTTGCTGTAGCCTTTACAACTTTGTAATTACATGTGTTTATCAAAAATGCAAAGATTTTCATCAGTGGCCAAAAGAGTAAAAATGGCTCTTTTCGAACTTGTCTTTAAGTCCTCAATCAATCAAAACAAATTTGGTCTTGATGCGATCTTGAGACCCTGTAGGTAAATAATTATCGAACAAATCTTGACATTTAAACTATTTGGGGCCCATTAACCTTGAAGAAACATGTACGTGAAAGCCTTTTCAGAGTTATTTGGCCAAAACTCTGTCAAAATTTAAAACATGCCAAAACTGTTGAAGCTACTAATTAACAATGACATTTGAAGCACATTTGCCAAGTATGAGCCAAATAAGTTTTCAGTAGGCTCTACAGTGATAAAATAACTATTTTCAATTTATTCTATTTATCGCTATTTTCCAACCTAAATGGACAGAAGACAGGAACCTTTCACCCTATCAACACACAAATTTACACACATATATAGACTGATAATCTGATCTTGATTGCAAATTTTCAGCCAAATCGGACATGTTTTGCCTCTACAACGGCTGGAAAACTACAGCGATTTTGTAGGCCTCAAGCCTGTATTATCGCTTTTTTCAAATCTAAATGGAGAGAAGTCAGGAACCTTTGACCCTATCGACACAGAAATTGACATACATATATAGACTGATATTGTGATCTTGATTGCAAATTTTGAGCCAAATCAGATATTTTTTGCCTCTAATATGGCCAAAGAGCAATAGCCATTTTGTAGGCCTTAAGCCTGTATTATCACTTTTTTCAAACCTAAATGGTCAGAAGTCAGGAACCTTTGACCCTATCAACACACAAATTTACATACATGTATATACAGACCACTTGACCATGAGTACCAATTTGAAGCCCAATCGGACTTTTCTTCTCTTTTTAATAAATAGAAACACACTGATAGGGAATGTTCTGTCTTTCTGATAGAGTGATAGATTTCCAGCAGGTTATATGTGGTCTCTTGCTGCGCTCTGGTGGTCATTTGGTGAAACAGCTACAGGTGAATTATTCTAAATTAAAGCTCTGCTGAACTTACTCAATCTTGCTTGTCTTGCTTGATTGAACATATTTATCCTTCTTGTTCATGCTGGTCAGCCGCCTGGGTCATTCTTGTTTATGCTCCACCCACTTAATATTTTTTTTTAATTTGCATAATATGCAAAACCTACTTTTGAGATCTTGTCCTTGGATCCTTGACCAATCATGACATGTTTGGTGTCAAACAGTTCAGCAGAGCTTACTCCTCAATAATTATTTAAAAAATCTTTACATTTATAAACAATATGGCCGCCATATGCAAATGAGTTCTACCATGGTGCAGTAAAATGTCTTTAACACTTATAACTTTTGAATGCTTAACCTGACACTAATACCACTTCAGTCCTTTGATCATTACATGATTCTCAGATACCCTGTCAGTATAAGTAGACATACACCCCCCCAGGGGGCGGGGCCAATGCTCGATAGCTGTTTCTCTAGAACCATACAAGCTATCAAGGTCATCCTAGCCAATTATCATCTATGGCCCATGCACTAATAGTACACCAAATGAAAATTTGATATGGACACTTTTGTGGTCACTATTAGCCAATCACATTCCAGCAAGCTTTTAACAGGCGGAATGTTAATCAGGTCAAAACTTATATACTATATACGGGTTATTTATATGCCCTTTTTATGCCTTGTGTTTTTTCAATTTAAGAACTGAATTTGTTTCACCAAATGCCCACTAGGGTGCAGTAAGACACCACATAAAACCTGATGAACACTACAGCTCAATTTATCAATGCTTTTCAACTAGTTTACTCACACCACTCATCTAGCATTGCCATTATGGTCTTTATGGTCACGCTGGTCACCCAGCTTGGTTATGCTGGCCATCCAGCTTGGTCATGCTGGCCATTCACATTGGTCATTATGGTCCTGCTGGTCATTCAGCTTTGTCCTCATAGTAATGGTGGTCTTCCAGCTTGGTCATACTGGCCAACCACCTTTGCCATGCTGGTCATCCAGTTTGGTCATTATGGTCTTCCAGCTTGGTCAATATGGTCAACAAGTTTGTCATCCAGATTAGTCATGCTGGTAATCTAGCTTGGTCTTCACGGTCATGCTGGTCATCCTCATCCAGTTTGGCGATGCCGGTCAACCGGCAACATGTTTTAAGCCTAACTGGCCTCCAGGGGTCTCTTTGCCTGTAACGCTCGAACCCCGTAAATCGCCGCTTGCGGCTATATTTAGGGGTTCGAGCACGTAGTGCTAGAAACCCTATTGTAATTGTTCTGATTATTATTATTATTATTATTATTATTATTATTATTATTATTCTTATTCTTTTTCTGCCATAGAAGTGATCGGGCAGAAGAAACCGTAAGGCCTACAGGGCTGAGACTTGGTCATATGGTAGTACTTCTCACCGCTACTCAGATTCAAAAGATGAGCCCGATCGGCCTCAAGGGGGCGCTATGGCGAAGGTCAACGCGTTAGGCCTCGTAACTGCCACGCCCTGATAGCTAGAGCAAAAATTCTTGCATTATATGATTCCTTGGTTAATGGCAAATCAAAAAGGTCAATAGAACCACTAAGCTCCGCCCACTTAGATTTTTTGCTATTTAGCATAATATGCAAAACCTACTTTTGAGAACTTGTCCTAGGGTCATTGACCAATCCTGTCATATTTGGTGTCAAACAACTCAGCAGAGTCCCACCCTCAATAATTATCAAAAAAATTGTGAAATTTGTAAACAATATGGCCGCCATATGCAAATTAATCTTACCGTGGCACACCCAAATTTACTCTAACAGCTGTAACTTTTTAATGCTTAAACCTACACTAATGCCACTTTAGACCGTTGATGCCAACATGATTCTGAGGTAGCCCGTCAATCTGTGTAGACATACGCCCCCAGGGGGCGGAGCCAAAGCTAAAAATCTGTTTCTCAGGAACCGTACAAGCTATGAAGCTCTCCTTTGGCATGTATCATCTATGGCTTATGTCCTAATGTTTTACAGAAGGAAAATTTGATATGCAAATTTTTGCGATCGTTATTAGCCAATCAGTTTCCAGCAAGCTTTTGACATGCTAAACAATGACCAATCAGGACGATACGTATACCCTACATGTATCTCAGGGCCTTCTATCATCCATTAAAATATGGCGTTGATTGGCCTCAAGGGGGCGCTATAGCAGAAAATCAGTTATATCTAAAGGTACAAGTGGCCTAGGCTTGTTATTCTTTTTTAGTTGTATACTTTGCTGTAGCCTTTACAACTTTGTAATTACATGTATTTACCAAAAATGCAAAGATTTTCATCAGTGGCCAAAAGAGTAAAAATTGCTCTTTTCGAACTTGTCTTTAAGTCCTTAATCAATCAAAATAACTTTGGTCTTGATGCAATCTTGAGACCCTGTAGGTAAATAATTATCAAAAAAATCTTGACATTTTAACTATTTGAGGCCCATAAACCTTGATCAAACATGTACGTGAAAGCCTTTTCAGAGTTATTTGGCCAAAACTCTGTCAAAGTTTAAAACATGCCAAAACTGTTGAAGCTACTAATTAACAATGACATTTGAAGCACATTTGCCAAGTATGAGCCAAATAAGTCTTCAGTAGGCTCTACAGTGAAAAAATAACTATTTTCAATTTATTCTATTTATCGCTATTTTCCAACCTAAATGGACAGAAGACAGGAACCTTTCACCCTATCAACACACAAATTTATACACATATATAGACTGATAATCTGATCTTGATTGCAAATTTTCAGCCAAATCGGACATGTTTTGCCTCTACAACGGCTGGAAAACTACAGCGATTTTGTAGGCCTCAAGCCTGTATTATCGCTTTTTTCAAACCTAAATGGACATAAGTCTGGAACCTTTGACCCTATCGACACAGAAATTGACATACATATATAGACTGATATTGTGATCTTGATTGCAAATTTTGAGCCAAATCAGATATTTTTTGCCTCTAATATGGCCAAAGAGCAACAGCCATTTTGTAGGCCATAAGCCTGTATTATCGCTTTTTTCAAACCTAAATGGACAGAAGTCAGGAACCTTTGACCCTATCAACACACAAATTTACACACATATATATGCAGACCACTTGATCATGAGTACCAATTTGGAGCCCAATCGGACTTTTCTTCTCTTTTTAATAAATAGAAACACACTGATAGGGAATGTTCTGTCTTACTTATAGAGTGATAGATTTCCAGCAGGTTATATGTGGTCTCTTGCTGCGCTCTGGTGGTCATTTGGTGAAACAGCTACATTTGAATTATTCTAAATTAAAGCTCTGCTGAACTTATTTAATCATTTTTGTCTTGCTTAATTGAACATATTTATCCTTCTTGGTCATGCTAGTCAGCCACCTGGGTCATTCTTATTTATGCTCCACCCACTTAATTTTTTTTTAATTTGCATAATATGCAAAACCTACTTTTGAGATCTTGTCTTTGCCTCCTTGACCAATCATGACATGTTTGGTGTCAAACAGTTCAGCAGAGCTTACTCCTCAATAATTATAAAAAAAAATCTTTACATTTATAAACAATATGGCCGCCATATGCAAATTAGTTTTACCATGGTGCAGTAAAATGTCTTTAACACTTATAACTTTTGAATGCTTAACCTGACACTAATACCACTTCAGTCCTTTGATCATTACATGATTCTCAGATACCCTGTGAGTTTAAGTAGACATACACCCCCCCAGGGGGCGGGGCCAATGCTCGATAGCTGTTTCTCTACAACCATACAAGCTATCAAGGTCATCCTTGCCAATTATCATCTATGGCCCATGCACTAATGGTACACCAAATGAAAATTTGATATGGACACTTTTGTGGTCACTATTAGCCAATCACATTCCAGCAAGCTTTTGACAGGCAGAATGTTTATCAGGTCAAAACTTATACACTATATATGGGTTATTTATATGCCCTTTTTTATGCCTTGTGTTTTTTGAATTTAAGAACTGAAGTTGTTTCACCAAATGCCCACTAGAGTGCAGCAAGACACCACATAAAACCTGATGAACACTACAGCTCAATTTATCAATGCTTTTCAAACTAGTTTACTCACACCACTCATCTAGCATTGTCATTTTGGTCTTTATCGTCACGCTGGTTACCCAGCTTGGTTATCCAGTTTGGTGATGACGGTCAACCAGCAACAGGTTTTAAGCCTAACTGGCCTCCAGGGGCCTCTTTCCCTGTGACGCTCGAACCCCGTAAATCGCCGCTTGCGGCTATATTTATTATTATAGTTCTTATTCTTTTTCTGCCATAGAAGTGATTGGGCAGAAGAAACCGTAAGGCCTACAGGGCTGAGACTTGGTCATATGGTAGTACTTCTCACCGCTACTCAGATTCAAAAGATGAGCCCGATCGGCCTCAAGGGGGCGCTATGGCGAAGGTCAACGCGTTTGGCCTCGTAACTCCTACGCCCTGATAGCTAGAGCAAAAATTCTTGCATTATATGATTCCTTGGTTAATGGCAAATCAAAAAGGTCAATAGAACCACTAAGCTCCGCCCACTTAGATTTTTTGCTATTTAGCATAATATGCAAAACCTACTTTTGAGAACTTGTCCTAGGGTCATTGACCAATCCTGTCATATTTGGTGTCAAACAACTCAGCAGAGTCCCAACCTCAATAATTATCGAAAAAATTGTGAAATTTGTAAACAATATGGCCGCCATATGCAAATTAATCTTACCGTGGCACACCCAAATTTACTCTAACAGCTGTAACTTTTGAATGCTTAAACCTACACTAATGCCACTTTACAACTTTGATGCCAACATGATTCTGAGGTAGTCCGTCAATCTGTGTAGACATACGCCCCCAGGGGGCGGAGCCAAAGCTAAAAATCTGTTTCTCAGGAACCGTACAAGCTATGAAGCTCTCCTTTGGCATGTATCATCTATGGCCTATGTCCTAATGTTTTACAGAAGGAAAATTTGATATGCAAATTTTTGCAATCGTTATTAGCCAATCAGATTCCAGCAAGCTTTTGACAGGCTAAACAATGACCAATCAGGACGATACTTATACCCTACATGTATCTCAGGGCCTTCTATCATCCATTAAAATATGGCGTTGATTGGCCTCAAGGGGGCGCTATAGCAGAAAATCAGTTATATCTAAAGGTACAAGTGGCCTAGGCTTGTTATTCTTTTTTATTTGTATACTTTGCTGTAGCCTTTACAACTTTGTATTTACATATAATTACCAAAAATGCAAAGATTTTCATCAGTGGCCAAAAGAGTAAAAATTGGTCTTTTCGAACTTGTCTTTAAGTCCTCAATCAATCAAAACAAATTTGGTCTTGATGCAATCTTGAGACCCTGTAGGTAAATAATTATCAAAAAAATCTTGACATTTTAACTATTTGAGGCCCATAAACCTTGATCAAACATGTACGTGAAAGCCTTTTCAGAGTTATTTGGCCAAAACTCTGTCAAAGTTTAAAACATGCCAAAACTGTTGAAGCTACTAATTAACAATGACATTTGAAGTACATGTGCCAAGTATGAGCCAAATAAGTCTTCAGTAGGCTCTACAGTGAAAAAATAACTATTTTCAATTTATTCTATTTATCGCTATTTTCCAACCTAAATGGACAGAAGACAGGAACCTTTCACCCTATCAACACACAAATTTAAACACATATACAGACTGATAATCTGATCTTGTTTGCAAATTTTCAGCCAAATCGGACATGCTTTGCCTCTACAACGGCTGGAAAACTACAGCGATTTTGTAGGCCTCAAGCCTGTATTATCGCTTTTTTCAAATCTAAATGGACAGAAGTCAGGAACCTTTGACCCTATTGACACAGAAATTGACATACATATATAGAGTGATATTGTGATCCTGATTGCAAATTTTGAGCCAAATCAGATATTTTTTGCCTCTAATATGGCCAAAGAGCAACAGCCATTTTGTAGGCCATAAGCCTGTATTATCACTTTTTTCAAACCTAAATGGTCAGAAGTCAGGAACCTTTGACCCTATCAACACACAAATTTACATACATGTATATACAGACCACTTGATCATGAGTACCAATTTGGAGCCCAATCTGACTTTTCTTCTCTTTTTAATAAATAGAAACACACTGATAGGGAATGTTCTGTCTTACTTATAGAGTGATAGATTTCCAGCAGGTTATATGTGGTCTCTTGCTGCGCTCTGGTGGTCATTTGGTGAAACAGCTACAGGTGAATTATTCTAAATTAAAGCTCTGCTGAACTTATTCAATCTTGCTTGTCTTGCTTAATTGAAGATCTTTATCCTTCTTGGTCATGCTAGTCAGCCGCCTGGGTCATTCTTGTTTATGCTCCACCCACTTAATTTTTTTTAAAATTTGCATAATATGCGAAACCTACTTTTGAAATCTTGTCCTTGGATCCTTGACCAATCATGACATGTTTGGTGTCAAACAGTTCAGCAGAGCTTACTCCTCAATAATTATTTTAAAAAACTTTACATTTATAAACAATATGGCCGCCATATGCAAATGAGTTCTACCATGGTGCAGTAAAATGTCTTTAACACTTATAACTTTTGAATGCTTAACCTGACACTAATACCACTTCAGTCCTTTGATCATTACATGATTCTCAGATACCCTGTCAGTTTAAGTAGACATACACCCCCAGGGGGCGGGGCCAATGCTCGATAGCTGTTTCTCTAGAACCATACAAGCTATCAAGGTCATCCTAGCCAATTATCATCTATGGCCCATGCACTAATGGTACACCAAATGAAAATTTGATATGGACACTTTTGTGGTCACTATTAGCCAATCACATTCCAGCAAGCTTTTAACAGGCGGATGACACACTGATAGGGAATGTTCTGTCTTTCTGATAGATTGATAGATTTCCAGCAGGTTATATGTGGTCTCTTGCTGCGCTCTGGTGGTCATTTGGTGAAACAGCTACAGGTGAATTATTCTAAATTAAAGCTCTGCTGAACTTATTCAATCTTGCTTGTCTTGCTTAATTGAACATATTTATCCTTCTTGTTCATGTTGGTCAGCCGCCTGGGTCATTCTTGTTTATGCTCCACCCACTTAATTTTTTTTTTTAATTTGCATAATATGCAAAACCTACTTTTGAGATCTTGTCCTTGGATCCTTGACCAATCATGACATGTTTGGTGTCAAACAGTTCAGCAGAGCTTACTCCTCAATAATTATTAAAAAAATCTTTACATTTATAAACAATATGGCCGCCATATGCAAATGAGTTCTACCATGGTGCAGTAAAATGTCTTTAACACATAACTTTTGAATGCTTAACCTGACACTAATACCACTTCAGTACTTTGATCAGTACATGATTCTCAGATACCCTGTCAGTTTAAGTAGACATACACCCCTACAGGGTGTATGTTTTAAGCCTAACTGGCCTCCAGGGGTCTCTTTGCCTGTAACGCTCGAACCCCGTAAATCGCCGCTTGCGGCTATATTTATTATTATTATTAGGGGTTCGAGCACGTAGTGCTAGAAACCCTATTGTAATTGTTCTGATTATTATTATTAGGGGTTCGAGCACGTAGTGCTAGAAACCCTATTGTAATTGTTCTGATTATTATTAGGGGTTCGAGCACGTAGTGCTAGAAACCCTATTGTAATTGTTCTGATTATTAGGGGTTCGAGCACGTAGTGCTAGAAACCCTATTGTAATTGTTCTGATTATTATTATTATTATTATTATTATTATTATTATTATTATTATTATTCTTATTCTTTTTCTGCCATAGAAGTGATTGGGCAGAAGAAACCGTAAGGCCTACAGGGCTGAGACTTGGTCATATGGTAGTACTTCTCACCGCTACTCAGATTCAAAAGATGAGCCCGATCGGCCTCAAGGGGGCGCTATGGCGAAGGTCAACGCGTTTGGCCTCGTAACTCCTACGCCCTGATAGCTAGAGCAAAAATTCTTGCATTATATGATTCCTTGGTTAATGGCAAATCAAAAAGGTCAATTGAACCACTAAGCTCCGCCCACTTAGATTTTTTGCTATTTAGCATAATATGCAAAACCTACTTTTGAGAACTTGTCCTAGGGTCATTGACCAATCCTGTCATATTTGGTGTCAAACAACTCAGCAGAGTCCCAACCTCAATAATTATCAAAAAAATTGAGAAATTTTTAAACAATATGGCCGCCATATGCAAATTAATCTTACCGTGGCACACCCAAATTTACTCTAACAGCTGTAACTTTTGAATGCTTAAACCTACACTAATGCCACTTTACAACTTGGATGCCAACATGATTCTGAGGTAGCCCGTCAATCTGTGTAGACATACGCCCCCAGGGGGCGGAGCCAAAGCTAAAAATCTGTTTCTCAGGAACCGTACAAGCTATGAAGCTCTCCTTTGACATGTATCATCTATGGCCTATGTCCTAATGTTTTACAAAAGGAAAATTTGATATGCAAATTTTTGCGATCGTTATTAGCCAATCAGATTCCAGCAAGCTTTTGACATGCTAAACAATGACCAATCAGGACGATACTTATACCCTACATGTATCTCAGGGCCTTCTATCATCCATTAAAATATGGCGTTGATTGGCCTCAAGGGGGCGCTATAGCAGAAAATCAGTTATATCTAAAGGTACAAGTGGCCTAGGCTTGTTATTCTTTTTTATTTGTATACATTGCTGTAGCCTTTACAACTTTGTAATTACATATGTTTACCAAAAATGCAAAGATTTTCATCAGTGGCCAAAAGAGTAAAAATTGCTCTTTTCGAACTTGTCTTTAAGTCCTTAATCAATCAAAACAAATTTGGTCTTGATGCAATCTTGAGACCCTGTAGGTAAATAATTATCAAAAAAATCTTGACATTTTAACTATTTGAGGCCCATAAACCTTGATCAAACATGTACGTGAAAGCCTTTTCAGAGTTATTTGGCCAAAACTCTGTCAAAGTTTAAAACATGCCAAAACTGTCGAAGCTACTAATTAACAATGACATTTGAAGTACATGTGCCAAGTATGAGCCAAATAAGTCTTCAGTAGGCTCTACAGTGAAAAAATAACTATTTTCAATTTATTCTATTTATCGCTATTTTCCAACCTAAATGGACAGAAGACAGGAACCTTTCACCCTATCAACACACAAATTTATACACATATATAGACTGATACTCTGATCTTGATTGCAAATTTTCAGCCAAATCGGACATGTTTTGCCTCTACAACGGCTGGAAAACTACAGCGATTTTGTAGGCCTCAAGCCTGTATTATCGCTTTTTTCAAATCTAAATGGACAGAAGTCAGGAACCTTTGACCCTATTGACACAGAAATTGACATACATATATAGACTGCTATTGTGATCCTGATTGCAAATTTTGAGCCAAATCAGATATTTTTTGCCTCTAATATGGCCAAAGAGCAACAGCCATTTTGTAGGCCATAAGCCTGTATTATCACTTTTTTCAAACCTAAATGGTCAGAAGTCAGGAACCTTTGACCCTATCAACACACACATTTACATACATGTATATACAGACCACTTGATCATGAGTACCAATTTGGAGCCCAATCGGACTTTTCTTCTCTTTTTAATAAATAGAAACACACTGATGGGGAATGTTCTGTCTTTCTGATAGAGTGATAGAGTTCCAGCAGGTTATATGTGGTCTCTTGCTGCGCTCTGGTGGTCATTTGGTGAAACAGCTACAGGTGAATTATTCTTAATTAAAGCTCTGCTGAACTTATTCAATCTTGCTTGTCTTGCTAAATTGAACATATTTATCCTCCTTGTTCATGCTGGTCAGCCGCCTGGGTCATTCTTGTTTATGCTCCACCCACTTAATTTTTTTTTAAATTTGCATAATATGCAAAACCTACTTTTGAGATCTTGTCCTTGGATCCTTGACCAATCATGACATATTTGGTGTCAAACAGTTCAGCAGAGCTTACTCCTCAATAATTATTAAAAAAATCTTTACATTTATAAACAATATGGCCGCCATATGCAAATGAGTTCTACCATGGTGCAGTAAAATGTCTTTAACACTTATAACTTTTGAATGCTTATCCTGACACTAATACCACTTCAGTCCTTTGATCATTACATGATTCTCAGATACCTTGTCAGTTTAAGTAGACATACACCCCCCCAGGGGGCGGGGCAAATGCTCGATAGCTGTTTCTCTAGAACCATACAAGCTATCAAGGTCATCCTAGCCAATTATCATCTATGGCCCATGCACTAATGGTACACCAAATGAAAATTTGATATGGACACTTTTGTGGTCACTATTAGCCAATCACATTCCAGCAAGCTTTTAACAGGCGGAATGTTAATCAGGTCAAAACTTATATACTATATACGGGTTATTTATATGCCCTTTTTATGCCTTGTGTTTTTTCAATTTAAGAACTGAATTTGTTTCACCAAATGCCCACTAGAGTGCAGTAAGACACCACATAAAACCTGATGAACACTACAGCTCAATTTATCAATGCTTTTCAACTAGTTTACTCACACCACTCATCTAGCATTGCCATTATGGTCTTTATGGTCACGCTGGTCACCCAGCTTGGTTATGCTGGCCATCCAGCTTGGTCATGCTGGCCATCCAGCTTGGTCATGCTGGCCATTCACATTGGTCATTATGGTCCTGCTGGTCATTCAGCTTTGTCCTCATAGTAATGGTGGTCTTCCAGCTTGGTCATACTGGCCAACCACCTTTGCCATGCTGGTCATCCAGTTTGGTCATTATGGTCTTCCAGCTTGGTAAATATGGTCAACAAGTTTGTCATCCAGATTAGTCATGCTGGTAATCTAGCTTGGTCTTCACGGTCATGCTGGTCATCCTCATCCAGTTTGGCGATGCCGGTCAACCGGCAACATGTTTTAAGCCTAACTGGCCTCCAGGGGTCTCTTTGCCTGTAACGCTCGAACCCCGTAAATCGCCGCTTGCGGCTATATTTATTAGGGGTTCGAGCACGTAGTGCTAGAAACCCTATTGTAATTGTTCTGATTATTATTATTATTATAGTTCTTATTCTTTTTCTGCCATAGAAGTGATTGGGCAGAAGAAACCGTAAGGCCTACAGGGCTGAGACTTGGTCATATGGTAGTACTTCTCACCGCTACTCAGATTCAAAAGATGAGCCCGATCGGCCTCAAGGGGGCGCTATGGCGAAGGTCAACGCGTTTGGCCTCGTAACTCCCACGCCCTGATAGCTAGAGCAAAAATTCTTGCATTATATGATTCCTTGGTTAATGGCAAATCAAAAAGGTCAATAGAACCACTAAGCTCCGCCCACTTAGATTTTTTGCTATTTAGCATAAAATGCAAAACCTACTTTTGCGAACTAGTCTGTGGATTTTTGACCAATCCTGACAAGTTTGGTGTCAAACAACTCAGCAGAGTCCCAACCTCAATAATTATCGAAAAAATCTTGAAACTTGTAAACAATATGGCCGCCATATGCAAATTAATCTTACCGTGGCACACCAAAATTCACTCTAACAGCTGTAACTTTTGAATGCTTAAACTGACACTAATGCCGCTTTAGACCTTTGGTAATAACATGATTCTGAGGTAGCCTGTCAATCTGTGTAGACGTACGCCCCCAGGGGGCGGAGCCAAAGCTAAAAATCTGTTTCTCAGGAACCGTACAAGCTATCAAGCTCTCGTTTGGCATGTATCCTCTGTGGCCTATGTCCTAATGGTCTACCGAAGGATATTTTGATGTGTGAATTTTTGTGGTCGCTATTAGCCAATCAGATTACAGCAAGCTTTTGACAGGCTAAACAATCACCAATCAGGACGATACTTATATTGTACATGTATATGAGGGCCTTTTATCATCCATTAAAATATGGCGTTGATTGGCCTCTAGGGGGCGCTATAGCAGAAAATCAGTTATATCTAAAGGTACAAGTGACCTAGGCTTGTTATTCTTTTTGAGTTGTATGCTTTGCTGTAACCTTTACAACTTTGTAATTACATGTCTTTACCAAAAATGTATTGTTTTGCATCAGTGGCCAGTAGAGTAAAAATTGCACTTTTCGAACTAGTCCCTGGATATTCAACCAATTAAATCAACTTTGGTCTTTTCACAATCTTGAGACCGTGTAGGTAAATAATTATCAAAAAAATGTTGGAATTTTAACTTTTTATGGCCCCAACACCTTGATCAAACATGTACGTGAAAGCCTTTTCAGAGTTATTTGGCCAAAACTCTGTCAAAGTTTAAAACATGCCAAAACTGTTGAAGCTACTAATTAACAATGACATTTGAAGTACATGTGCCAATTATGAGCCAAATAAGTCTTCAGTAGGCTCTACAGTGAAAAAATAACTATTTTCAATTTATTCTATTTATCGCTTTTTTCCAACCTAAATGGACAGAAGACAGGAACCTTTCACCCTATCAACACACAAATTTATACACATATATAGACTGATAATCTGATCTTGATTGCAAATTTTAAGCCAAATCGGACATGTTTTGCCTCTACAACGGCTGGAAAACTACAGCGATTTTGTAGGCCTCAAGCCTGAATTATCGCTTTTTTCAAATCTAAATGGACAGAAGACAGGAACCTTTGACCCTATTGACACAGAAATTGACATACATATATAGATTGATATTGTGATCTTGATTGCAAATTTTGAGCCAAATCAGATATTTTTTTGCCTCTAATATGGCCAAAGAGCAACAGCCATTTTGTAGGCCATAAGCCTGTATTATCACTTTTTTCAAACCTAAATGGTCAGAAGTCAGGAACCTTTGACCCTATCAACACACAAATTTACATTCATGTATATACAGACCACTTGATCATGAGTACCAATTTGGAGCCCAATCGGACGTTTCTTCTCTTTTTGATAAATAGAAACACACTGATAGGGAATGTTCTGTCTTTCTGATAGAGTGATAGATTTCCAGCAGGTTATATGTGGTCTCTTGCTGCGCTCTGGTGGTCATTTGGTGAAACAGCTACAGGTGAATTATTCTAAATTAAAGCTCTGCTGAACTTATTCAATCTTGCTTGTCTTGCTTAATTGAACATATTTATCCTTCTTGTTCATGCTGGTCAGCCGCCTGGGTCATTCTTGTTTATGCTCCACCCACTTAATTTTTTTTAAAATTTGCATAATATGCAAAACCTACTTTTGAGATCTTGTCCTTGGATCCTTGACCAATCATGACATGTTTGGTGTCAAACAGTTCAGCAGAGCTTACTCCTCAATAATTATTAAAAAAATCTTTACATTTATAAACAATATGGCCGCCATATGCAAATGAGTTCTACCATGGTGCAGTAAAATGTCTTTAACACTTATAACTTTTGAATGCTTAACCTGACACTAATACCACTTCAGTCCTTTGATCATTACATGATTCTCAGATACCCTGTCAGTTTAAGTAGACATACACCCCCCCAGGGGGCGGGGCCAATGCTCGATAGCTGTTTCTCTAGAACCATACAAGCTATCAAGGTCATCCTAGCCAATTATCATCTATGGCCCATGCACTAATGGTACACCAAATGAAAATTTGATATGGACACTTTTGTGGTCACTATTAGCCAATCACATTCCAGCAAACTTTTAACAGGCGGAATGTTAATCAGGTCAAAACTTATATACTATATACGGGTTATTTATATGCCCTTTTTATGCCTTGTGTTTTTTCAATTTAAGAACTGAATTTGTTTCACCAAATGCCCACTAGAGTGCAGTAAGACACCACATAAAACCTGATGAACACTACAGCTCAATTTACCAATGCTTTTCAACTAGTTTACTCACACCACTCATCTAGCATTGTCATTATGGTCTTTATGGTCACGCTGGTTACCGAGCTTGGTTATCCAGTTTGGTGATGACGGTCAACCAGCAACAGGTTTTAAACCTAATTGGCCTCCAGGGGCCTCTTTGCCTGTGACGCTCGAACCCCGTAAATCGCCGCTTGCGGCTATATTTATTATTATTATTATTATTATTATTATAGTTCTTATTCTTTTTCTGCCATAGAAGTGATTGGGCAGAAGAAACCGTAAGGCCTACAGGGTTGAGACTTGGTCATATGGTAGTACTTCTCACCGCTACTCAGATTCAAAAGATGAGCCCGATCGGCCTCAAGGGGGCGCTATGGGGAAGGTCAACGTGTTTGGCCTCGTAACTCCTACGCCCTGATAGCTAGAGCAAAAATTCTTGAATTATATGATTCCTTGGTTAATGGCAAATCAAAAAGGTCAATAGAACCACTAAGCTCCGCCCACTTAGATTTTTTGCTATTTAGCAGAATATGCAAAACCTACTTTTGAGAACTTGTCCTAGGGTCATTGACCAATCCTGTCATATTTGGTGTCAAACAACTCAGCAGAGTCCCAACCTCAATAATTATCGAAAAAATTGTGAAATTTGTAAACAATATGGCCGCCATATGCAAATTAATCTTACCGTGGCACACCCAAATTTACTCTAACAGCTGTAACTTTTGAATGCTTAAACCTACACTAATGCCACTTTACAACTTTAATGCCAACATGATTCTGAGGTAGCCCGTCAATCTGTGTAGACATACGCCCCCAGGGGGCGGAGCCAAAGCTAAAAATCTGTTTCTCAGGAACCGTACAAGCTATCAAGCTCTCGTTTGGCATGTATCCTCTGTGGCCTATGTCCTAATGGACTACTGAAGGATATTTTGATGTGTGAATTTTTGTGGTCGCTATTAGCCAATCAGATTACAGCAAGCTTTTGACAGGCTAAACAATCACCAATCAGGACGATACTTATATTGTACATGTATATGAGGGCCTTCTATCATCCATTAAAATATGGCGTTGATTGGCCTCTAGGGGGCGCTATAGCAGAAAATCAGTTATATCTAAAGGTACAAGTGGCCTAGGCTTGTTATTCTTTTTGAGTTTTATGCTTTACTGTAACCTTTACAACTTTGTAATTACATGTCTTTACCAAAAATGTATTGTTTTGCATCAGTGGCCAGTAGAGTAAAAATTGCACTTTTTGAACTAGTCCCTGGATATTCAACCAATTAAATCAACTTTGGTCTTTTCACAATCTTGAGACCGTGTAGGTAAATAATTATCAAAAAAATGTTAGAATTTTAACTTTTTATGGCTCCAACACCTTGATCAAACATGTACGTGAAAGCCTTTTCAGAGTTATTTGGCCAAAACTCTGTCAAAGTTTAAAACATGCCAAAACTGTTGAAGCTACTAATTAACAATGACATTTGAAGCACATGTGCCATGTATGAGCCAAATAAGTCTTCAGTAGGCTCTACAGTGAAAAAATAACTATTTTCAATTTATTCCATTTATCGCTATTTTCCAACCTAAATGGACAGAAGACATGAACCTTTCACCCTATCAACACACAAATTTATACACATATATAGACTGATAATCTGATCTTGATTGCAAATTTTCAGCCAAATCGGACATGTTTTGCCTCTACAACGGCTGGAAAACTACAGCGATTTTGTAGGCCTCAAGCCTGTATTATCGCTTTTTTCAAATCTAAATTGACAGAAGTCAGGAACCTTTGACCCTATTGACACAGAAATTGACATACATATATAGACTGATATTGTGATCATGATTGCAAATTTTGAGCCAAATCAGATATTTTTTGCCTCTAATATGGCCAAAGAGCAACAGCCATTTTGTAGGCCATAAGCCTGTATTATCACTTTTTTCAAACCTAAATGGTCAGAAGTAAGGAACATTTGACCCTATCAACACACAAATTTACATACATGTATATACAGACCAGTTGATCATGAGTACCAATTTGGAGCCCAATCGGACTTTTCTTCTCTTTTTAATAAATAGAAACACACTGATAGGGAATGTTCTGTCTTACTTATAGAGTGATAGATTTCCAGCAGGTTATATGTGGTCTCTTGCTGCGCTCTGGTGGTCATTTGGTGAAACAGTTACATTTGAATTATTCTAAATTAAAGCTCTGCTGAACTTATTCAATCTTGCTTGTCTTGCTTAATTGAACATATTTATCCTTCTTGTTCATGATGGTCAGCCACCTGGGTCATTCTTGTTTATGCTCCACACACTTAATTTTTTTTTAAATTTGCATAATATGCAAAACCTACTTTTGAGATCTTGTCCTTGGATCCTTGACCAATCATGACATGTTTGGTGTCAAACAGTTCAGCAGAGCTTACTCCTCAATAATTATTAAAAAAACCTTTACATTTATAAACAATATGGCCGCCATATGCAAATGAGTTCTACCATGGTGCAGTAAAATGTCTTTAACACTTATAACTTTTGAATGCTTAACCTGACACTAATACCACTTCAGTCCTTTGATCATTACATGATTCTCAGATACCCTGTCAGTTTAAGTAGACATACACTCCCAGGGGGCGGGGCCAATGCTCGATAGCTGTTTCTCTAGAACCATACAAGCTATCAAGGTCATCCTAGCCAATTATCATCTATGGCCCATGCACTAATGGTACACCAAATGAAAATTTGATATGGACACTTTTGTGGTCACTATTAGCCAATCACATTCCAGCAAGCTTTTAACAGGCGGAATGTTAATCAGGTCAAAACTTATATACTATATACGGGTTATTTATATGCCCTTTTTATGCCTTGTGTTTTTTCAGTTTAAGAACTGAATTTGTTTCACCAAATGCGCACTAGAGTGCAGTAAGACACCACATAAAACCTGATGAACACTACAGCTCAATTTATCAAAGCTTTTCAACTAGTTTACTCACACCACTCATCTAGCATTGCCATTATGGTCTTTATGGTCACGCTGGTCACCCAGCTTGGTTATGCTGGCCATCCAGCTTGGTCATGCTGGCCATTCACATTGGTCATTATGGTCCTGCTGGTCATTCAGCTTTGTCCTCATAGTAATGGTGGTCTTCCAGCTTGGTCATACTGGCCAACCACCTTTGCCATGCTGGTCATCCAGTTTGGTCATTATGGTCTTCCAGCTTGGTCAATATGGTCAACAAGTTTGTCATCCAGATTAGTCATGCTGGTAATCTAGCTTGGTCTTCACGGTCATGCTGGTCATCCTCATTCAGTTTGGCGATGCCGGTCAACCGGCAACATGTTTTAAGCCTAACTGGCCTCCAGGGGTCTCTTTGCCTGTAACGCTCGAACCCCGTAAATCGCCGCTTGCGGCTATATTTATTATTCTTATTCTTTTTCTGCCATAGAAGTGATTGGGCAGAAGAAACCGTAAGGCCTACAGGGCTGAGACTTGGTCATATGGTAGTACTTCTCACCGCTACTCAGATTCAAAAGATGAGCCCGATCGGCCTCAAGGGGGCGCTATGGCGAAGGTCAACGCGTTTGGCCTCGTAACTCCTACGCCCTGATAGCTAGAGCAAAAATTCTTGCATTATATGATTCCTTGGTTAATGGCAAATCAAAAAGTTCAATAGAACCACTAAGCTCCGCCCACTTAGATTTTTTGCTATTTAGCATAATATGCAAAACCTACTTTTGAGAACTTGTCCTAGGGTCATTGACCAATCCTGTCATATTTGGTGTCAAACAACTCAGCAGAGTCCCAACCTCAATAATTATCAAAAAAATTGTGAAATTTGTAAACAATATGGCCGCCATATGCAAATTAATCTTACCGTGGCACACCCAAATTTACTCTAACAGGTGTAACTTTTGAATGCTTAAACCTACACTAATGCCACTTTACAACTTTGATGCCAACATGATTCTGAGGTAGTCCGTCAATCTGTGTAGACATACGCCCCCAGGGGGCGGAGCCAAAGCTAAAAATCTGTTTCTCAGGAACCGTACAAGCTATGAAGCTCTCCTTTGACATGTATCATCTATGGCCTATGTCCTAATGTTTTACAAAAGGAAAATTTGATATGCAAATTTTTGCGATCGTTATTAGCCAATCAGATTCCAGCAAGCTTTTGACATGCTAAACAATGACCAATCAGGACGATACTTGTACCCAACATGTATCTCAGGGCCTTCTATCATCCATTAAAATATGGCGTTGATTGGCCTCAAGGGGGCGCTATAGCAGAAAATCAGTTATATCTAAAGGTACAAGTGGCCTAGGCTTGTTATTCTTTTTTAGTTGTATACTTTGCTGTAGCCTTTACAACTTTGTAATTACATATGTTTACCAAAAATGCAAAGATTTTCATCAGTGGCCAAAAGAGTAAAAATTGCTCTTTTCGAACTTGTCTTTAAGTCCTTAATCAATCAAAACAAATTTGGTCTTGATGCAATCTTGAGACCCTGTAGGTAAATAATTATCAAAAAAATCTTGACATTTTAACTATTTGAGGCCCATAAACCTTGATCAAACATGTACGTGAAAGCCTTTTCAGAGTTATTTGGCCAAAACTCTGTCAAAGTTTAAAACATGCCAAAACTGTCGAAGCTACTAATTGACAATGACATTTGAAGTACATGTGCCAAGTATGAGCCAAATAAGTCTTCAGTAGGCTCTACAGTGAAAAAATAACTATTTTCAATTTATTCTATTTATCGCTATTTTCCAACCTAAATGGACAGAAGACAGGAACCTTTCACCCTATCAACACACAAATTTAAACACATATACAGACTGATAATCTGATCTTGTTTGCAAATTTTCAGCCAAATCGGACATGCTTTGCCTCTACAACGGCTGGAAAACTACAGCGATTTTGTAGGCCTCAAGCCTGTATTATCGCTTTTTTCAAATCTAAATGGACAGAAGTCAGGAACCTTTGACCCTATTGACACAGAAATTGACATACATATATAGAGTGATATTGTGATCCTGATTGCAAATTTTGAGCCAAATCAGATATTTTTTGCCTCTAATATGGCCAAAGAGCAACAGCCATTTTGTAGGCCATAAGCCTGTATTATCACTTTTTTCAAACCTAAATGGTCAGAAGTCAGGAACCTTTGACCCTATCAACACACAAATTTACATACATGTATATACAGACCACTTGATCATGAGTACCAATTTGGAGCCCAATCTGACTTTTCTTCTCTTTTTAATAAATAGAAACACACTGATAGGGAATGTTCTGTCTTACTTATAGAGTGATAGATTTCCAGCAGGTTATATGTGGTCTCTTGCTGCGCTCTGGTGGTCATTTGGTGAAACAGCTACAGGTGAATTATTCTAAATTAAAGCTCTGCTGAACTTATTCAATCTTGCTTGTCTTGCTTAATTGAAGATCTTTATCCTTCTTGGTCATGCTAGTCAGCCGCCTGGGTCATTCTTGTTTATGCTCCACCCACTTAATTTTTTTTAAAATTTGCATAATATGCGAAACCTACTTTTGAAATCTTGTCCTTGGATCCTTGACCAATCATGACATGTTTGGTGTCAAACAGTTCAGCAGAGCTTACTCCTCAATAATTATTTTAAAAAACTTTACATTTATAAACAATATGGCCGCCATATGCAAATGAGTTCTACCATGGTGCAGTAAAATGTCTTTAACACTTATAACTTTTGAATGCTTAACCTGACACTAATACCACTTCAGTCCTTTGATCATTACATGATTCTCAGATACCCTGTCAGTTTAAGTAGACATACACCCCCAGGGGGCGGGGCCAATGCTCGATAGCTGTTTCTCTAGAACCATACAAGCTATCAAGGTCATCCTAGCCAATTATCATCTATGGCCCATGCACTAATGGTACACCAAATGAAAATTTGATATGGACACTTTTGTGGTCACTATTAGCCAATCACATTCCAGCAAGCTTTTAACAGGCGGATGACACACTGATAGGGAATGTTCTGTCTTTCTGATAGATTGATAGATTTCCAGCAGGTTATATGTGGTCTCTTGCTGCGCTCTGGTGGTCATTTGGTGAAACAGCTACAGGTGAATTATTCTAAATTAAAGCTCTGCTGAACTTATTCAATCTTGCTTGTCTTGCTTAATTGAACATATTTATCCTTCTTGTTCATGTTGGTCAGCCGCCTGGGTCATTCTTGTTTATGCTCCACCCACTTAATTTTTTTTTTTAATTTGCATAATATGCAAAACCTACTTTTGAGATCTTGTCCTTGGATCCTTGACCAATCATGACATGTTTGGTGTCAAACAGTTCAGCAGAGCTTACTCCTCAATAATTATTAAAAAAATCTTTACATTTATAAACAATATGGCCGCCATATGCAAATGAGTTCTACCATGGTGCAGTAAAATGTCTTTAACACATAACTTTTGAATGCTTAACCTGACACTAATACCACTTCAGTACTTTGATCAGTACATGATTCTCAGATACCCTGTCAGTTTAAGTAGACATACACCCCTACAGGGTGTATGTTTTAAGCCTAACTGGCCTCCAGGGGTCTCTTTGCCTGTAACGCTCGAACCCCGTAAATCGCCGCTTGCGGCTATATTTATTATTATTATTAGGGGTTCGAGCACGTAGTGCTAGAAACCCTATTGTAATTGTTCTGATTATTATTATTAGGGGTTCGAGCACGTAGTGCTAGAAACCCTATTGTAATTGTTCTGATTATTATTAGGGGTTCGAGCACGTAGTGCTAGAAACCCTATTGTAATTGTTCTGATTATTATTATTATTAGGGGTTCGAGCACGTAGTGCTAGAAACCCTATTGTAATTGTTCTGATTATTATTATTATTAGGGGTTCGAGCACGTAGTGCTAGAAACCCTATTGTAATTGTTCTGATTATTATTATTATTATAGTTCTTATTCTTTTTCTGCCATAGAAGTGATTGGGCAGAAGAAACCGTAAGGCCTACAGGGCTGAGACTTGGTCATATGGTAGTACTTCTCACCGCTACTCAGATTCAAAAGATGAGCCCGATCGGCCTCAAGGGGGCGCTATGGCGAAGGTCAACGCGTTAGGCCTCGTAACTCCCACGCCCTGATAGCTAGACCAAAAATTCTTACATTATATGATTCCTTGGTTAATGGCAAATCAAAAAGGTCAATAGAACCACTAAGCTCCGCCCACTTAGATTTTTTGCTATTTAGCATAATATGCAAAACCTACTTTTGAGAACTTGTTCTAAACTCATTGACCAATCCTGACATGTTTGGTGTCAAACAACTCAGCAGAGTCCCAACCTCAATAATTATCGAAAAAATTTAGAAATTTGTAAACAATATGGCCGCCATATGCAAATTAATCTTACCGTGGCACACCAAAATTAACTCTAACAGCTGTAACTTTTGAATGCTTAAACCTACACTAATGCCACTTTACAACTTTGATGCCAACATGATTGTGAGGTAGCCCGTCAATCTGTGTAGACATACGCCCCCAGGGGGCGGAGCCAAAGCTAAAAATCTGTTTCTCAGGAACCGTACAAGCTATGAAGCTCTCCTTTGGCATGTATCATCTATGGCCTATGTCCTAATGTTTTACAGAAGGAAAATTTGATATGCAAATTTTTGCGATCGTTATTAGCCAATCAGATTCAAGCAAGCTTTTGACAGGCTAAACAATGACCAATCAGGACGATACTTATACCCTACATGTATCTCAGGGCCTTCTATCATCCATTAAAATATGGCGTTGATTGGCCTCAAGGGGGCGCTATAGCAGAAAATCAGTTATATCTAAAGGTACAAGTGGCCTAGGCTTGTTATTCTTTTTTATTTGTATACTTTGCTGTAGCCTTTACAACTTTGTAATTACATGTGTTTACCAAAAATGCAAAGATTTTCATCAGTGGCCAAAAGAGTAAAAATTGCTCTTTTCGAACTTGTCTTTAAGTCCTTAATCAATCAAAACAAATTTGGTCTTGATGCAATCTTGAGACCCTGTAGGTAAATAATTATCAAAAAAATCTTGACATTTTAACTATTTGAGGCCCATAAACCTTGATCAAACATGTACGTGAAAGCCTTTTCAGAGTTATTTGGCCAAAACTCTGTCAAAGTTTAAAACATGCCAAAACTGTTGAAGCTACTAATTAACAATGACATTTGAAGCACATTTGCCAAGTATGAGCCAAATAAGTCTTCAGTAGGCTCTACAGTGAAAAAATAACTATTTTCAATTTATTCTATTTATCGCTATTTTCCAACCTAAATGGACAGAAGACAGGAACCTTTCACCCCATCAACACACAAATTTATACACATATATAGACTGATAATCTGATCTTGATTGCAAATTTTCAGCCAAATCGGACATGTTTTGCCTCTACAACGGCTGGAAAACTACAGTGATTTTGTAGGCCTCAAGCCTGTATTATCGCTTTTTTCAAATCTAAATGGACAGAAGTCAGGAACCTTTGACCCTATCAACACATAAATTGACATACATATATAGACTGATATTGTGATCTTGATTGCAAATTTTGAGCCAAATCAGATATTTTTTGCCTCTAATATGGCCAAAGAGCAACAGCCATTTTGTAGGCCATAAGCCTGTATTATCGCTTTTTTCAAGCCTAAATGGACAGAAGTCAGGAACCTTTGACCCTATCAACACACAAATTTACACACATATATATACAGACCACTTGATCATGAGTACCAATTTGGAGCCCAATCGGACTTTTCTTCTCTTTTTAATAAATAGAAACACACTGATAGGGAATGTTCTGTCTTACTTATAGAGTGATAGATTTCCAGCAGGTTATATGTGGTCTCTTGCTGCGCTCTGGTGGTCATTTGGTGAAACAGCTACAGTTGAATTATTCTAAATTAAAGCTCTGCTGAACTTATTTAATCTTGCTTGTCTTGCTTAATTAAACATATTTATCCTTCTTGGTCATGCTAGTCAGCCACCTGGGTCATTCTTGTTTATGTTCCACCCACTTAATTTTTTTTTTATTTGCATAATATGCAAAACTTACTTTTGAGATCTTGTCCTTGGCTCCTTGACCAATCATGACATGTTTGGTATCAAACAGTTCAGCAGAGCTTACTGTAAAGATTATAAATGTAAAGATTAAAAAACCTTTACATTTATAAACAATATGGCCGCCATATGCAAATGAGTTCTACCATGGTGCAGTAAAATCTCTTTAACACTTATAACTTTTGAATGCTTAACCTGACACTAATACCACTTCAGTCCTTTGATCATTACATGATTCTCAGAAACCCTGTCAGTTTAAGTAGACATACACTCCCCCAGGGGGCGGAGCCAATGCTCGATAGCTGTTTCTCTAGAACCATACAAGCTATCAAGGTCGTCCTTGCCAATTATCATCTATGGCCCATGCACTAATGGTACACCAAACGAAAATTTGATATGGACACTTTTGTGGTCACTATAAGCCAATCGCATTCCAGTAAGCTTTTGACAGGATGAATGTTAATCAGGTCAAAACTTATACAATATTATTGATATGATTGGTTATTGATATGTGCCCTTTTATGCCTCACTGCTTGGCTCTCAGCAGGATAAATGTGGCTTGTGTTTTTCAATATAAGAACTGAAGTTGTTTCACCAAATGTCCACTAGAGTGCAGCAAGAGACCACATTAAACCTGATGAACACTACAGCTCAATTTATCAATGCTTTTCAACTAGTTTACTCACACCACTCATCTGGCATTGTCATTACTGTCTTTGTGGTCAGGCTGGTCACCTAGATTGGTTATGCTGCTCATCCAGCTAGGTCATTCTGTTCATTCACATTGGTCATTATGGTCCTGCTGGTCATTCAGCTTTGTATTCATAACAGTGTTGGTCATCCAGCTTGGTCATACTGGCCAACCACCTTTGCCATGCTGGTCATCCAGTTTGGTCATTATGGTCTTCCAGCTTGGTAAATATGGTCAACAAATTTGTCATCCAGATTAGTCATGCTGGTAATCTAGCTTGGTCTTTATGGTCATGCTGGTCATCCTCATCGAGTTTGGTGATGCCGGTCAATAAGCAATATGTTTTAAGCCTAACTGGCCTCCAGGGGCCTCTTTGCCTGTGACGCTCGAACCCCGTAAATCGCCGCTTGCGGCTATATTTAGGGGTTCGAGCACGTAGTGCTAGAAACCCTATTGTAATTGTTCTGATTATTATTATTATTATTATTATTATTATTAGGGGTTCGAGCACGTAGTGCTAGAAACCCTATTGTAATTGTTCTGATTATTATTATTATTATTATTATTATTATTATTATTATTATTATTATTATTATAGTTCTTATTCTTTTTCTGCCATAGAAGTGATTGGGCAGAAGAAACCGTAAGGCCTACAGGGCTGAGACTTGGTCATATGGTAGTACTTCTCACCGCTACTCAGATTCAAAAGATGAGCCCGATCGGCCTCAAGGGGGCGCTATGACGAAGGTCAACGCGTTTGGCCTCGTAACTCCTACGCCCTGATAGCTAGAGCAAAAATTCTTGCATTATATGATTCCTTGGTTAATGGCAAATCAAAAAGGTCAATAGAACCACTAAGCTCCGCCCACTTAGATTTTTTGCTATTTAGCATAATATGCAAAACCTACTTTTGAGAACTTGTCCTAAACTCATTGACCAATCCTGACATGTTTGGTGTCAAACAACTCAGCAGAGTCCCAACCTCAATAATTATTAAAAAAATCTTGAAATTTGCAAAAAGTATGGCCGCCATATGCAAATTAATCTTACCGTGGCACACCCAAATTTACTTTAACAGCTGTAACTTTTGAATGCTTAAACCGACACTAATGCCACTTTAGACCTACGATGCCAACATGATTCTGAGGTAGCATGTCAATCTGTGTAGACATACGCCCCCAGGGGGCGGAGCCAAAGCTAAAAATCTGTTTCTCAGGAACCGTACAAGCTATGAAGCTCTCCTTTGGCAAGTATCATCTATGGCCTATGTCCTAATGTTTTACAGAAGGAAAATTTGATATGCAAATTTTTACGATCGTTATTAGCCAATCAGATTCCAGCAAGCTTTTGACAGGCTAAACAATGACCAATCAGGACGATACTTATACCCTACATGTATCTCAGGGCCTTCTATCATCCATTAAAATATGGCGTTGATTGGCCTCAAGGGGGCGCTATAGCAGAAAATCAGTTATATCTAAAGGTACAAGTGGCCTAGGCTTGTTATTCTTTTTTATTTGTATACTTTGCTGTAGCCTTTACAACTTTGTAATTACATGTGTTTACCAAAAATGCAAAGATTTTCATCAGTTGGCAAAAGAGTAAAAATTGCTCTTTTCGAACTTGTCTTTAAGTCCTTAATCAATCAAAACAAATTTGATCTTGATGCAATCTTGAGACCCTGTAGGTAAATAATTATCAAAAAAATCTTGACATTTTAACTATTTGAGGCCCATAAACCTTGATCAAACATGTACGTGAAAGCCTTTTCAGAGTTATTTGGCCAAAACTCTGTCAAAGTTTAAAACATGCCAAAACTGTTGAAGCTACTAATTAACAATGACATTTGAAGTACATGTGCCAAGTATGAGCCAAATAAGTCTTCAGTAGGCTCTACAGTGAAAAAATAAATATTTTCAATTTATTCTATTTATCGCTATTTTCCAACCTAAATGGACAGAAGACAGGAACCTTTCACCCTATCAACACACAAATTTATACACATATATAGACTGATAATCTGATCTTGATTGCAAATTTTCAGCCAAATCGGACATGTTTTGCCTCTACAACGGCTGGAAAACTACAGCGATTTTGTAGGCCTCAAGCCTGTATTATCGCTTTTTTCAAATCTAAATGGACAGAAGTCAGGAACCTTTGACCCTATTGACACAGAAATTGACATACATATATAGACTGATATTGTGATCTTGATTGCAAATTTTGAGCCAAATCAGATATTTTTTGCCTCTAATATGGCCAAAGAGCAACAGCCATTTTGTAGGCCATAAGCCTGTATTATCACTTTTTTCAAACCTAAATGGTCAGAAGTCAGGAACCTTTGACCCTATCAACACACAAATTTACATACATGTATATACAGACCACTTGATTATGAATACCAATTTGGAGCCCAATGGGACTTTTCTTCTCTTTTTAATAAATAGAAACACACTGATAGGGAATGTTTTGTCTTTCTGATAGAGTGATAGATTTCCAGCAGGTTATATGTGGTCTCTTGCTGCGCTCTGGTGGTCATTTGGTGAAACAGCTACAGGTGAATTATTCTAAATTAAAGCTCTGCTGAACTTATTCAATCTTGCTTGTCTTGCTTAATTGAACATATTTATCCTTCTTGTTCATGATGGTCAGCCGCCTGGGTCATTCTTGTTTATGCTCCACCCACTTAATTTTTTTTAAAATTTGCATAATATGCAAAACCTACTTTTGAGATCTTGTCCTTGGATCCTTGACCAATCATGACATGTTTGGTGTCAAACAGTTCAGCAGAGCTTACTCCTCAATAATTATTAAAAAAATCTTTACATTTATAAACAATATGGCCGCCATATGCAAATGAGTTCTACCATGGTGCAGTAAAATGTCTTTAACACTTATAACTTTTGAATGCTTAACCTGACACTAATACCACTTCAGTCCTTTGATCATTACATGATTCTCAGATACCCTGTCAGTTTAAGTAGACATACACCCCCCCAGGGGCGGGGCCAATGCTCGATAGCTGTTTCTCTAGAACCATACAAGCTATCAAGGTCATCCTAGCCAATTATCATCTATGGCCCATGCACTAATGGTACACCAAATGAAAATTTGATATGGACACTTTTGTGGTCACTATTAGCCAATCACATTCCAGCAAGCTTTTAACAGGCAGAATGTTAATCAGGTCAAAACTTATATACTATATACGGGTTATTTATATGCCCTTTTTATGCCTTGTGTTTTTTCAATTTAAGAACTGAATTTGTTTCACCAAATGCCCACTAGAGTGCAGTAAGACACCACATAAAACCTGATGAACACTACAGCTCAATTTATCAATGCTTTTCAACTAGTTTACTCACACCACTCATCTAGCATTGCCATTATGGTCTTTATGGTCACGCTGGTCACCCAGCTTGGTTATGATGGCCATCCAGCTTGGTCATGCTGGCCATTCACATTGGTCATTATGGTCCTGCTGGTCATTCAGCTTTGTCCTCATAGTAATGGTGGTCTTCCAGCTTGGTCATACTGGCCAACCACCTTTGCCATGCTGGTCATCCAGTTTGGTCATTATGGTCCTCCAGCTTGGTCAATATGGTCAACAAGTTTGTCATCCAGATTAGTCATGCTGGTAATCTAGCTTGGTCTTCACGGTCATGCTGGTCATCCTCATCCAGTTTGGCGATGCCGGTCAACCGGCAACATGTTTTAAGCCTAACTGGCCTCCAGGGGTCTCTTTGCCTGTAACGCTCGAACCCCGTAAATCGCCGCTTGCGGCTATATTTATTATTATTCTTATTCTTTTTCTGCCATAGAAGTGATTGGGCAGAAGAAACCGTAAGGCCTACAGGGCTGAGACTTGGTCATATGGTAGTACTTCTCACCGCTACTCAGATTCAAAAGATGAGCCCGATCGGCCTCAAGGGGGCGCTATGGCGAAGGTCAACGCGTTTGGCCTCGTAACTCCTACGCCCTGATAGCTAGAGCAAAAATTCTTGCATTATATGATTCCTTGGTTAATGGCAAATCAAAAAGGTCAATAGAACCACTAAGCTCCGCCCACTTAGATTTTTTGCTATTTAGCATAATATGCAAAACCTACTTTTGAGAACTTGTCCTAGGGTCATTGACCAATCCTGTCATATTTGGTGTCAAACAACTCAGCAGAGTCCCAACCTCAATAATTATCGAAAAAATTGAGAAATTTTTAAACAATATGGCCGCCATATGCACATTAATCTTACCGTGGCACACCCAAATTTACTCTAACAGCTGTAACTTTTGAATGCTTAAACCTACACTAATGCCACTTTACAACTTTGATGCCAACATGATTCTGAGGTAGCCCGTCAATCTGTGTAGACATACGCCCTCAGGGGGCGGAGCCAAAGCTAAAAATCTGTTTCTCAGGAACCGTACATGCTATGAAGCTCTCCTTTGGCATGTATCATCTATGGCCTATGTCCTAATGTTTTACATAAGGAAAATTTGATATGCAAATTTTTGCGATCGTTATTAGCCAATCAAATTCCAGCAAGCTTTTGACAGGCTAAACAATGACCAATCAGGACGATACTTATACCCTACATGTATCTCAGGGCCTTCTATCATCCATTAAAATATGGCATTGATTGGCCTCAAGGGGGCGCTATAGCAGACAATCAGTTATATCTAAAGGTACAAGTGGCCTAGGCTTGTTATTCTTTTTTAGTTGTATACTTTGCTGTAGCCTTTACAACTTTGTAATTACATGTGTTTACCAAAAATGCAAAGATTTTTATCAGTGGCCAAAAGAGTAAAAATTGCTCTTTTCGAACTTGTCTTTAAGTCCTTAATCAATCAAAACAAATTTGGTCTTGATGCAATCTTGAGACCCTGTAGGTAAATAATTATCAAAAAAATCTTGACATTTTAACTATTTGAGGCCCATAAACCTTGATCAAACATGTACGTGAAAGCCTTTTCAGAGTTATTTGGCCAAAACTCTGTCAAAGTTTAAAATATGCCAAAACTATTGAAGCTACTAATTAACAATGACATTTGAAGTACATATGCCAAGTATGAGCCAAATAACTCTTCAGTAGGCTCTACAGTGAAAAAATAACTATTTTCAATTTATTCTATTTATCGCTATTTTCCAACCTAAATGGACAGAAGACAGGAACCTTTCACCCTATCAACACACAAATTTATACACATATATAGACTGATAATCTGATCTTGATTGCAAATTTTCAGCCAAATCGGACATGTTTTGCCTCTACAACGGCTGGAAAACTACAGCGATTTTGTAGGCCTCAAGCCTTTATTATCGCTTTTTTCAAATCTAAATGGACAGAAGTCAGGAACCTTTGACCCTATTGACATAGAAATTGACATACATATATAGACTGATATTGTGATCTTGATTGCAAATTTTTAGCCAAATCAGATATTTTTTGCCTCTAATATGGCCAAAGAGCAACAGCCATTTTGTAGGCCATAAGCCTGTATTATCGCTTTTTTCAAACCTAAATGGTCAGAAGTCAGGAACCTTTGACCCTATCAACACACAAATTTACATACATGTATATACAGACCACTTGATCATGAGTACCAATTTGGAGCCCAATCGGACTTTTTTTCTCTTTTTAATAAGTAGAAACACACTGATAGGGAATGTTCTGTCTTTCTGATAGAGTGATAGATTTCCACCAGGTTATATGTGGTCTCTTGCTGCGCTCTGGTGGTCATTTGGTGAAACAGTTACAGTTGAATTATTCTAAATTAAAGCTCTACTGAACTTATTCAATCTTCCTTGTCTTGCTTAATTGAAGATCTTTATCCTTCTTGGTCATGCTAGTCAGCCGCCTGGGTCATTCTTGTTTATGCTGCACCCACTTAATTTTTTTTTTAATTTGCATAATATGCAAAACCTACTTTTGAGATCTTGTCCTTGGATCCTTGACCAATCATGACATGTTTGGTGTCAAACAGTTCAGCAGAGCTTACTCCTCAATAATTATTAAAAAAATCTTTACATTTATAAACAATATGGCCGCCATATGCAAATGAGTTCTACCATGGTGCAGTAAAATGTCTTTAACACTTATAACTTTTGAATGCTTAACCTGACGCTAATACCACTTCAGTCCTTTGATCATTACATGATTCTCAGATACCCTGTCAGTTTAAGTAGACATACACCCCCCCAGGGGGCGGGGCCAATGCTCGATAGCTGTTTCTCTAGAACCATACAAGCTATCAAGGTCATCCTAGCCAATTATCATCTATGGCACTAATGCACTAATGGTACACAAAATGAAAATTTGATATGGACACTTTTGTGGTCACTATTAGCCAATCACATTCCAGCAAGCTTTTGACAGGCAGAATGTTTATCAGGTCAAAACTTATATACTATATTTATTATAGTTCTTATTCTTTTTCTGCCATAGAAGTGATTGGGCAGAAGAAACCGTAAGGCCTACAGGGCTGAGACTTGGTCATATGGTAGTACTTCTCACCGCTACTCAGATTCAAAAGATGAGCCCGATCGGCCTCAAGGGGGCGCTATGGCGAAGGTCAACGCGTTTGGCCTCGTAACTCCTACGCCCTGATAGCTAGAGCAAAAATTCTTGCATTATATGATTCCTTGGTTAATGGCAAATCAAAAACGTCAATAGAACCACTAAGCTCCGCCCACATAGATTTTTTGCTATTTAGCATAATATGCAAAACCTACTTTTGAGAACTTGTCCTAGGGTCATTGACCAATCCTGTCATATTTGGTGTCAAACAACTCAGCAGAGTCCCATGCTCAATAATTATCGAAAAAATTGAGAATTTTTTAAACAATATGGCCGCTATATGCAAATTAATCTTACCGTGGCACACCCAAATTTACTCTAACAGCTGTAACTTTTTAATGCTTAAACCTACACTAATGCCACTTTAAACCTATGATGCCAACATGATTCTGAGGTAGCCGGTCAATCTGTGTAGACATACGCCCCCAGGGGGCGGAGCCAAAGCTAAAAATCTGTTTCTCAGGAACCGTACAAGCTACGAAGCTCTCCTTTGGCATGTATCATCTATGGCCTATGTCCTAATGTTTTACAGAAGGAAAATTTGATATGCAAATTTTTGCGATCGCTATTAGCCAATCAGTTTCCAGCCAGCTTTTGACAGGCTAAACAATGACCAATCAGGACGATACTTATACCCTACATGTATATGAGGGCCTTCTATTATCCATTAAAATATGGCGTTCATTGGCCTCAAGGGGGCGCTATAGCAGAAAATCAGTTATATCTAAAGGTACAAGTGGCCTAGGCTTGTTATTCTTTTTTAGTTGTATACTTTGCTGTAGCCTTTACAACTTTCTAATTGCATGTGTTTACCAAAAATGCAAAGATTTTCTTCAGTGGCCAAAAGAGTAAAAATTGCTCTTTTCGAACTTGTCTTTAAGTCCTTAATCAATCAAAACAATTTTGGTCTTGATGCAATCTTGAGACGCTGTAGGTAAATAATTATCAAAAAAATCTTGACATTTTAACTATTTGAGGCCCATAAACCTTGATCAAACATGTACGTGAAAGCCTTTTCAGAGTTATTTGGCCAAAACTCTGTCAAAGTTTAAAACATGCCAAAACTGTTGAAGCTACTAATTAACAATGACATTTGAAGTACATATGCCAAGTATGAGCCAAATAAGTCTTCAGTAGGCTCTACAGTGAAAAAATAACTATTTTCAATTTATTCTATTTATCGCTATTTTCCAACCTAAATGGACAGAAGACAGGAACCTTTCACCCTATCAACACACAAATTTATACACATATATAGACTGATAATCTGATCTTGATTGCAAATTTTCAGCCAAATCGGACATGTTTTGCCTCTACAACGGCTGGAAAACTACAGCGATTTTGTAGGCCTCAAGCCTGTATTATCGCTTTTTTCAAATCTAAATGGACAGAAGTCAGGAACCTTTGACCTTATTGACACAGAAATTGACATACATGTATAGACTGATATTGTGATCCTGATTGCAAATTTTGAGCCAAATCAGATATTTTTTGCCTCTAATATGGCCAAAGAGCAACAGCCATTTTGTAGGCCATAAGCCTGTATTATCGCTTTTTTCAAGCCTAAATGGACAGAAGTCAGGAACCTTTGACCCTATCAACACACAAATTTACAAACATATATATACAGACCACTTGATCATGAATACCAATTTGGAGCCCAACCAGACTTTTCTTCTCTTTTTAATAAATAGAAACACACTGATAGGGAATGTTCTGTCTTACTTATAGAGTGATAGATTTCCAGCAGGTTATATGTGGTCTCTTGCTGCGCTCTGGTGGTCATTTGGTGAAACAATTACAGTTGAATTATTCTAAATAAAAGCTCTGCTGAACTTATTTAATCTTGCTTGTCTTGCTTAATTGAAGATCTTTATCGTTCTCGGTCATGCTAGTCAGCCGTCTGGGTCATTCTTGTTTATGCTCCACACACTTAATTTTTTTTAAAATTTGCATAATATCCAAAACCTACTTTTGAGATCTTGTCCTTGGATCCTTGACCAATCATGACATGTTTGGTGTCAAACAGTTCAGCAGAGCTTACTCCTCAATAATTATTAAAAAAATCTTTACATTTATAAACAATATGGCCGCCATATGCAAATGAGTTCTACCATGGTGCAGTAAATTGTCTTTAACACATAACTTTTGAATGCTTAACCTGACACTAATACCACTTCAGTCCTTTGATCATTACATGATTCTCAGATACCCTGTCAGTTTAAGTAGACATACACCCCCAGGGAGCGGGGCCAATGCTCGATAGCTGTTTCTCTAGAACCATACAAGCTATCAAGGTCATCCTAGCCATTTATCATCTATGGCCCATGCACTAATGGTACACCAAATGAAAATTTGATATGGACACTTTTGTGGTCACTATTATCCAATCACATTCCAGCAAGCTTTTAACAGGCGGAATGTTAATCAGGTCAAAACTTATATACTATATACGGGTTATTTATATGCCCTTTTTATGCCTTGTGTTTTTTCAATTTAAGAACTGAATTTGTTTCACCAAATGCGCACTAGAGTGCAGTAAGACACCACATAAAACCTGATGAACACTACAGCTCAATTTATCAATGCTTTTCAACTAGTTTACTCACACCACTCATCTAGCATTGCCATTATGGTCTTTATGGTCACGCTGGTCACCCAGCTTGGTTATGCTGGCCATCCAGCTTGGTCATGCTGGCCATTCACATTGGTCATTATGGTCCTGCTGGTCATTCAGCTTTGTCCTCATAGTAATGGTGGTCTTCCAGCTTGGTCATACTGGCCAACCACCTTTGCCATGCTGGTCATCCAGTTTGGTCATTATGGTCTTCCAGCTTGGTCAATATGGTCAACAAGTTTGTCATCCAGATTAGTCATGCTGGTAATCTAGCTTGGTCTTCACGGTCATGCTGGTCATCCTCATCCAGTTTGGCGATGCCGGTCAACCGGCAACATGTTTTAAGCCTAACTGGCCTCCAGGGGTCTCTTTGCCTATAACGCTCGAACCCCGTAAATCGCCGCTTGCGGCTATATTTATTATTATTATTATTATTCTTATTCTTTTTCTGCCATAGAAGTGATCGGGCAGAAGAAACCGTAAGGCCTACAGGGCTGAGACTTGGTCATATGGTAGTACTTCTCACCGCTACTCAGATTCAAAAGATGAGCCAAATCGGCCTCAAGGGGGCGCTATGGCGAAGGTCAACGCGTTAGGCCTCGTAACTGCCACGCCCTGATAGCTAGAGCAAAAATTCTTGCATTATATGATTCCTTGGTTAATGGCAAATCAAAAAGGTCAATAGAACCACTAAGCTCCGCCCACTTAGATTTTTTGCTATTTAGCATAATATGCAAAACCTACTTTTGAGAACTTGTCCTAGGGTCATTGACCAATCCTGTCATATTTGGTGTCAAACAACTCAGCAGAGTCCCAATCTCAATAATTATCAAAAAAATTGTGAAATTTGTAAACAATATGGCCGCCATATGCAAATTAATCTTACCGTGGCACACCCAAATTTACTCTAACAGCTGTAACTTTTGAATGCTTAAACCTACACTAATGCCACTTTAGACCTTTGATGCCAACATGATTCTGAGGTAGCCCGTCAATCTGTGTAGACATACGCCCCCAGGGGGCGGAGCCAAAGCTAAAAATCTGTTTCTCAGGAACCGTACAAGCTATGAAGCTCTCCTTTGGCATGTATCATCTATGGCCTATGTCCTAATGTTTTACAGAAGGAAAATTTGATATGCAAATTTTTGCGATCGTTATTAGCCAATCAGATTCCAGCAAGCTTTTGACAGGCTAAACAATGACCAATCAGGACGATACTTATACCCTACATGTATCTCAGGGCCTTCTATCATGCATTAAAATATGGCGTTGATTGGCCTCAAGGGGGCGCTATAGCAGAAAATCAGTTATATCTAAAGGTACAAGTGGCCTAGGCTTGTTTTTCTTTTTTAGTTGTATACTTTGCTGTAGCCTTTACAACTTTGTAATTACATGTGTTTACCAAAAATGCAAAGATTTTCATCAGTGGCCAAAAGAGTAAAAATTGCTCTTTTCGAACTTGTCTTTAAGTCCTTAATCAATCAAAACAAATTTGGTCTTGATGCAATCTTGAGACTCTGTAGGTAAATAATTATCAAAAAAATCATGACATTTTAACTATTTGAGGCCCATAAACCTTGATCAAACATGTACGTGAAAGCCTTTTCAGAGTTATTTGGCCAAAACTCTGTCAAAGTTTAAAACATGCCAAAACTGTTGAAGCTACTAATTAACAATGACATTTGAAGTACATGTGCCAAGTATGAGCCAAATAAGTCTTCAGTAGGCTCTACAGTGAAAAAATAACTATTTTCAATTTATTCTATTTATCGCTATTTTCCAACCTAAATGGACAGAAGACAGGAACCTTTCACCCTATCAACACACAAATTTATACACATATATAGACTGATAATCTGATCTTGATTGCAAATTTTCAGCCAAATCGGACATGTTTTGCCTCTACAACGGCTGGAAAACTACAGCGATTTTGTAGGCCTCAAGCCTGTATTATCGCTTTTTTCAAATCTAAATGGACAGAAGTCAGGAACCTTTGACCCTATTGACACAGAAATTGACATACATATATAGACTGATATTGTGATCCTGATTGCAAATTTTGAGCCAAATCAGATATTTTTTGCCTCTAATATGGCCAAAGAGCAACAGCCATTTTGTAGGCCATAAGCCTGTATTATCGCTTTTTTCAAGCCTAAATGGACAGAAGTCAGGAACCTTTGACCCTATCAACACACAAATTTACAAACATATATATACAGACCACTTGATCATGAGTACCAATTTGGAGCCCAATCGGACTTTTCTTCTCTTTTTAATAAATAGAAACACACTGATAGGGAATGTTCTGTCTTACTTATAGAGTGATAGATTTCCAGCAGGTTATATGTGGTCTCTTGCTGCGCTCTGGTGGTCATTTGGTGAAACAGTTACAGTTGAATTATTCTAAATAAAAGCTCTGCTGAACTTATTTAATCTTGCTTGTCTTGCTTAATTGAACATCTGTATCCTTCTTGGTCATGCTGGTCAGCCACCTGGGTCATTCTTGTTTATGCTCCACCCAATTTTTTTTTTTTTTATTTGCATAATATGCAAAACCTACTTTTGAGAACTTGTCTTTGCCTCCTTGTCCAATCATGACATGTTTGGTGTCAAACAGTTCAGCAGAGCTTACTCCTCAATAATTATTAAACAAAATCTTTACATTTATAAACAATATGGCCGCCATATGCAAATTAGTTTTTCCATGGTACAGTAAAATGTCTTTAACACTTATAACTTTTGAATGCTTAACCTGACACTAATACCACTTCAGTCCTTTGATCATTACATGACTCTCAGATACCCTGTCAGTGTAAGTAGACATACACCCCCAGGGGGCGGAGCCAATGCTCGATAGCTGTTTCTCTAGAACCATACAAGCTATCAAGGTCATCCTTGCCAATTATCATCTATGGCCCATGCACTAATGGTACACCAAAGGAAATGTTGATACATTTTTGTGGTCACTATTAGCCAATCACTTTCCAGCAAGCTTTTGACAGGCTGAATGTTAATCAGGTAAAAACGTATACACCATATGTGAGTTATTTATATGTGGCCTTTTTATGCCTCACCACTAGGCTCCCATCAGGATTAATGTGGTTTGTATTTTTCAATTTAAGAACTGATGTTGTTTCACCAAATGCCCACTAGAGTGCAGAAAGACACCACATAAAACCTGCTGAACACTACAGCTCAATTTATCAATGCTTTTTACAACTAGTTTACTCACATCACTCATCTAGCATGGTTATTATGGTCATGCTAGTCAACCAGCTTGGTCCTTATTTTCATTCTGGTCAACTACCTGGGTATTTTGGTCATGCTGGTCAACCAGCTGGGTCTTTATGTTCATGCTGGTCAATCAGCTGGGTCTTTATGGTCATGCTGGTCTACCAGCTGGGTCTTTATGGTCATGCTGGTCTAACACCTGGGTCTTTATGGTCATAATGGTCACCCACCTTGGTTATCCAGTTTGGTGATGACGGTCAACCGGCAACATGTTTTAAGCCTAACTGGCCTCCAGGGGTCTCTTTGCCTGTAACGCTCGAACCCCGTAAATCGCCGCTTGCGGCTATATTTAGGGGTTCGAGCACGTAGTGCTAGAAACCCTATTGTAATTGTTCTGATTATTATTATAGTTCTTATTCTTTTTCTGCCATAGAAGTGATTGGGCAGAAGAAACCGTAAGGCCTACAGGGCTGAGACTTGGTCATATGGTAGTACTTCTCACCGCTACTCAGATTCAAAAGATGAGCCTGATCGGCCTCAAGGGGGCGCTATGGCGAAGGTCAATGCGTTTGGCCTCGTAACTCTTACACCCGGATAGCTAGAGCAAAAATTCTTGCATTATATGATTCCTTGGTTAATGGCAAATCAAAAAGGTCATAGAACCACTAAGCTCCGCCCACTTAGATTTTTTGCTATTTAGCATAATATGCAAAACCTACTTTTGAGAACTTGTCCTAGGGTCATTGACCAATCCTGTCATATTTGCAGTCAAACAACTCAGCAGAGTCCCAACTTCAATAATTATCGAAAAAATTGTGAAATTTGTAAACAATATGGCCGCCATATGCAAATTAATCTTACCGTGGCACACCCAAATTTACTCTAACAGCTGTAACTTTTGAATGCTTAAACCTACACTAATGCCACTTTACAAGTTTGATGCCAACATGATTCTGAGGTAGCCCGTCAATCTGTGTAGACGTACGCCCCCAGGGGGCGGAGCCAAAGCTAAAAATCTGTTTCTCAGGAACCGTACAAGCTATGAAGCTCTCCTTTGGCATGTATCATCTATGGCCTATGTCCTAATGTTTTACAGAAGGAAAATTTGATATGCAAATTTTTGCGATCGTTATTAGCCAATCAGATTCCAGCAAGCTTTTGACATGCTAAACAATGACCAATCAGGACGATACTTATACTCTACATGTATCTCAGGGCCTTCTATCATCCATTAAAATATGGCGTTGATTGGCCTCAAGGGGGCGCTATAGCAGAAAATCAGTTATATCTAAAGGTACAAGTGGCCTAGGCTTGTTATTCTTTTTTAGTTGTATACTTTGCTGTAGCCTTTACAACTTTGTAATTACATGTGTTTACCAAAAATGCAAAGATTTTCATCAGTGGCCAAAAGAGTAAAAATTGCTCTTTTCGAACTTGTCTTTAAGTCCTTAATCAATCAAAACAAATTTGGTCTTGATGCAATCTTGAGACCCTGTAGGTAAATAATTATCAAAAAAATCTTGACATTTTAACTATTTGAGGCCCATAAACCTTGATCAAACATGTACGTGAAAGCCTTTTCAGAGTTATTTGGCCAAAACTCTGTCAAAGTTTAAAACATGCCAAAACTGTTGAAGCTACTAATTAACAATGACATTTGAAGTACACGTGCCAAGTATGAGCCAAATAAGTCTTCAGTAGGCTCTACAGTGAAAAAATAACTATTTTCAATTTATTCTATTTATCGCTATTTTCCAACCTAAATGGACAGAAGACAGGAACCTTTCACCCTATCAACACACAAATTTATACACATATATAGACTGATAATCTGATCTTGATTGCAAATTTTCAGCCAAATCGGACATGTTTTGCCTCTACAACGGCTGGAAAACTACAGCGATTTTGTAGGCCTCAAGCCTGTATTATCGCTTTTTTCAAATCTAAATGGACAGAAGTCAGGAACCTTTGACCCTATCGACACAGAAATTGACATCCATATATAGACTGATATTGTGATCTTGATTGCAAATTTTGAGCCAAATCAGATATTTTTTGCCTCTAATATGGCCAAAGAGCAACAGCCATTTTGTAGGCCATAAGCCTGTATTATCACTTTTTTCAAACCTAAATGGTCAGAAGTCAGGAAGCTTTGACCCTATCAACACACAAATTTATGTATATACAGACCACTTGATCATGAGTACCAATTTGGAGCTCAATCGGACTTTTCTTCTCTTTTTAATAAATAGAAACACACTGATAGGGAATGTTCTGTCTTTCTGATAGAGTGATAGATTTCCAGCAGGTTATATGTGGTCTCTTGCTGCGCTCTGGTGGTCATTTGGTGAAACAGCTACCGGTGAATTATTCTAAATTAAAACTCTGCTGAACTTATTCAATCTTGCTTGTCTTGCTTAATTGAACATATTTATCCTTCTTGTTCATGCTGGTCAGCCGCCTGGGTCATTCTTGTTTATGCTCCACCCACTTAATTTTTTTTTAAATTTGCATAATATGCAAAACCTACTTTTGAGATCTTGTCCTTGGATCCTTGACCAATCATGACATGTTTGGTGTCAAACAGTTCAGCAGAGCTTACTCCTCAATAATTATTAAAAAAATCTTTACATTTATAAACAATATGGCCGCCATATGCAAATGAGTTTTTCCATGGTGCAGTAAAATGTCTTTAACACTTATAACTTTTGAATGCTTAACCTGACACTAATACCACTTCAGTCCTTTGATCATTACATGATTCTCAGATACCCTGTCAGTTTAAGTAGACATACACCCCCAGGGGGCGGGGCCAATGCTCGATAGCTGTTTCTCTAGAACCATACAAGCTATCAAGGTCATCCTAGCCAATTATCATCTATAGCCCACTAATGGTACACCAAATGAAAATTTGATATGGACACTTTTGTGGTCACTATTAGCCAATCACATTCCAGCAAGCTTTTGACAGGCGGAATGTTAATCAGGTCAAAATTTATATACTATATACGGGTTATTTATATGCCCTTTTTATGCCTTGTGTTTTTTCAATTTAAGAACTGAATTTGTTTCACCAAATGCCCACTAGAGTGCAGTAAGACACCACATAAAACCTGATGAACACTACAGCTCAATTTATCAATGCTTTTCAACTAGTTTACTCACACCACTCATCTAGCATTGCCATTATGGTCTTTATGGTCACGCTGGTCACCCAGCTTGGTTATGCTGGCCATCCAGCTTGGTCATGCTGGTCATTCACATTGGTCATTATGGTCCTGCTGGTCATTCAGCTTTGTCATCATAGTAATGCTGGTCATCCAGCTTGGTCATACTGGCCAACCACTTTTGCCATGCTGGTCGTCCAGTTTGGTCATTATGGTTTTCCAGCTTGGTCAATATGGTCAACAAGCTTGTTCATGCTGGTCAATCAGCTTGGTTATGCTGATCATACTGGCTAACCAGCTTTGTCATTCTGGTCTTGCTGGTCATCCAGCTTGCTCCTGCTGGTCATTCAGATTGGTCATTATGGTCCTGCTGGTCATTCAGTTTTGTCATCATAGTAATGCTGGTCATCCAGCTTGGTGATGCCGGTAAACCAGCAACATGTTTTAAGCCTAACTGGCCTCCAGGGGCGTCTTTGCCTGTAACGCTCGAACCCCGTAAATCGCCGCTTGCGGCTATATTTATTATTATAGTTCTTATTCTTTTTCTGCCATAGAAGTGATTGGGCAGAAGAAACCGTAAGGCCTACAGGGCTGAGACTTGGTCATATGGTAGTACTTCTCACCGCTACTCAGATTCAAAAGATGAGCCCGATCGGCCTCAAGGGGGCGCTATTGCGAAGGTCAACGCGTTTGGCCTCGTAACTCCCACGCCCTGATAGCTAGGGCAAAAATTCTTGCATTATATGATTCCTTGGTTAATGGCAAATCAAAAAGGTCAATAGAACCACTAAGCTCCGCCCACTTAGATTTTTTGCTATTTAGCATAATATGAAAAACCTACTTTTGAGAACTTGTCCTAGGGTCATTGACCAATCCTGTCATATTTGGTGTCAAACAACTCAGCAGAGTCCCAACCTCAATAATTATCGAAAAAATTGAGAAATTTTTAAACAATATGGCCGCCATATGCAAATTAATCTTACCGTGGCACACCCAAATTTACTCTAACAGCTGTAACTTTTGAATGCTTAAACCTACACTAATGCCACTTTACAACTTTGATGCCAACATGATTCTGAGGTAGCCCGTCAATGTGTGTAGACGTACGCCCCCAGGGGGCGGAGCCAAAGCTAAAAATCTGTTTCTCAGGAACCGTACAAGCTATGAAGCTCTACTTTGGCAAGTATCATCTATGGCCTATGTCCTAATGTTTTACAGAAGGAAAATTTGATATGCAATTTTTTGCAATCGTTATTAGCCAATCAGATTCCAGCAAGCTTTTGACAGGCTAAACAATGACCAATCAGGACGATACTTATACCCTACATGTATCTCAGGGCCTTCTATCATCCATTAAAATATGGCATTGATTGGCCTCAAGGGGGCGCTATAGCAGAAAATCAGTTATATCTAAAGGTACAAGTGGCCTAGGCTTGTTGTTCTTTTTTAGTTGTATACTTTGCTGTAGCCTTTACAACTTTGTAATTACATGTGTTTACCAAAAATGCAAAGATTTTCATCAGTGGCCAAAAGAGTAAAAATTGCTCTTTTCAAACTTGTCTTTAAGTCCTTAATCAATCAAAACAAATTTGGTATTGATGCAATCTTGAGACCATGTAGGTAAATAATTATCAAAAAAATCTTGACATTTTAACTATTTGAGGCCCATAAACCTTGATTAAACATGTACGTGAAAGCCTTTTCAGAGTTATTTGGCTAAAACTCTGTCAAAGTTTAAAACATGCCAAAACTGTTGAAGCTACTAATTAACAATGACATTTGAAGTACATGTGCCAAGTATGAGCCAAATAAGTCTTCAGTAGGCTCTACAGTGAAAAAATAACTATTTTCAATTTATTCTATTTATCGCTATTTTCCAACCTAAATGGACAGACGACAGGAACCTTTCACCCTATCAACACACAAATTTATACACATATATAGACTGATAATCTGATCTTGATTGCAAATTTTCAGCCAAATCGGACATGTTTTGCCTCTACAACGGCTGGAAAACTACAGCGATTTTGTAGGCCTCAAGCCTGTATTATCGCTTTTTTCAAATCTAAATGGACAGAAGTCAGGAACCTTTGACCCTATTGACACAGAAATTGACATACATATATAGACTGATATTGTGATCCTGATTGCAAATTTTGAGCCAAATCAGATATTTTTAGCCTCTAATATGGCCAAAGAGCAATAGCCATTTTGTAGGCCATAAGCCTGTATTATCACTTTTTTCAAACCTAAATGGTCAGAAGTCAGGAACCTTTGACCCTATCAACACACACATTTACATACATGTATATACAGACCACTTGATCATGAGTACCAATTTGGAGCCCAATCGGACTTTTCTTCTCTTTTTAATAAATGGAAACACACTGATAGGGAATGTTCTGTCTTTCTGATAGAGTGATAGATTTCCAGCAGGTTATATGTGGTATCTTGCTGCGCTCTGGTGGTCATTTGGTGAAACAGCTACAGGTGAATTATTCTAAATTAAAGCTCTGCTGAACTTATTCAATCTTACTTGTCTTGCTTAATTGAACATATTTATCCTTCTTGTTCATGTTGGTCAGCCGCCTGGGTCATTCTTGTTTATGCTCCACCCACTTAATTTTTTTTTAAATTTGCATAATATGCAAAACCTACTTTTGAGATCTTGTCCTTGGATCCTTGACCAATCATGACATGTTTGGTGTCAAACAGTTCAGCAGAGCTTACTCCTCAATAATTATTAAAAAAATCTTTACATTTATAAACAATATGGCCGCCATATGCAAATGAGTTCTACCATGGTGCAGTAAAATGTCTTTAACACTTATAACTTTTGAATGCTTAACCTGACACTAATACCACTTCAGTCCTTTGATCATTACATGATTCTCAGATACCCTGTCAGTTTAAGTAGACATACACCCCCAGGGGGCGGGGCCAATGCTCGATAGCTGTTTCTCTACAAACATACAAGCTATCAAGGTCGTCCTTGCCAATTATCATCTATGGCCCATGCACTAATGGTACACCAAATGAAAATTTAATATGGACACTTTTGTGGTCACTATTAGCCAATCACATTCCAGCAAGCTTTTGACAGGCAGAATGTTAATCAGGTCAAAACTTATATACTATATACGGGTTATTTATATGTCCTTTTTATGCCTTGTGTTTTTTCAATTTAAGAACTGAATTTGTTTCACCAAATGCCCACTAGAGTGCAGGAAGACACCATATAAAACCTGATGAACACTACAGCTCAATTTATCAATGGTTTTCAACTAGTTTACTCACACCACTCATCTAGCATTGCCATTATGGTCTTTATGGTCACGCTGGTCACCCAGCTTGGTTATCCAGTTTGGTGATGACGGTCAACCAGCAACAGGTTTTATGCCTAACTGGCCTCCAGGGGCCTCTTTGCCTGTGATGCTCAAACCCCGTAAATCGCCGCTTGCGGCTATATTTATTATTATTATTATTAGGGTTCAAGCACCGAAGGTGCGTAGAACCCTATTGTTTTTGCTAAGATTTTTCTTATTATTATTATTATTCTTTTTCTCCTGTAAAAACAGTTGTGCAGCCTAAACCGTAAGTCATAGAGAAATGAAACTTGGTAGGTAGATGTAGGATCAGTGCATCTCGGTGGACAACAAAAATGGCACCGATTGGTCAAGTGGTGGCGCTATAAACAAGGAAATTCATTTTTCACAATTTTCTCAATAACTCAAAAACCATAAGACCTACATTCAAAATTCTTTGTTTGATGGATTCCTTGGGTCAATACCTACAACTTTCCAATTTGGACCATGCACTTCCGTCTATATAGATTTTTTGCTAATTTGCATAATATGCAAAACATACTTTTGCGAACTAGTCCTAGGAATTTTGATCAATCCTGGCATGTTTGGTATCAAAACACTCGTGAGAGCATGGCCTTCAATATTCATTAAGAAAAAGTTGAAATTTGTAAACAATATGGCCACCATATGCAAATTAGTCCTTCCGGATATATGCCCCATTCACTTCAATTGTTAAATTTGGAACACTGTTTCTCAGCAACCGTGCAACCTAGCAAGCTGAAACTTTGCATGCAGAATCTGTCATACAGCCTCTAAAGGATGTTCAAAGGGCAACTTAATCAATCAACATGGCTGAACACCATCAGCCAATCAGCATTCAGCAGACATTTTGGCAGGCTGAATGTTGCCCAATCTGGATGACACTTGGCAGTTATGTTCAGGTGGAGACGCTGTAGTGACCTGCAAATTGCTGAAACAATCCGACCACTGGGGGGCGCTGTTCCAACAAATCGAATACATGTCAATCATACTATACTATTTTGACATCTAAATGTTTGTGCCATATTTAGTACAGTGGCTCTGACAAATTTGTCAATACAACTATGTTTAAAAAGTGCTTTGTTTATTCAGAACTGCTAATTGTTTGAAAATAGCAATATTGATACTAGTCTCTGGATATTTGGCCTATCACCGCCATTTCAGACTTGTTGCACACTGTAGAGTCTCTAGGTTAAGATTCAATAAAAACATTTGTGAAAATTTCACATACAATAGTGTCCAGGCATCAAGCAGTCTGAGCGTCCTTGAAATTTTCAACCTAAATTGCTGTAACTCTGCAGTATTTGCTGTAATCTCACAATGTCAAAGACCTCTGTACAATATCACTCTGATGAAGCGCCATTTAATACAGAACTAGATTTAGAATATATTTGTAATTACATGTCATATCAGAACATGCACTCCTTTGTGCCTCTTCTCAACATTAATAACAGGTGAAAGACTTTTGATAATTTCTCAATGTGACAGAGTGTCTCCAATTGTGTTACACCTTCTTACACATCACCATCCTATGCTCTAGTAGGCACCATTGTGCCAGTTGCTGTTTGATGAAGCGCCATTTAATTCAGAACTAGATTTAGAATAACTTTGTAATTACATGTCATGTCAGACAATGAACTCATTTGTGTTAATGTAAACTTGTTTGGTAAAACATTTCAGCTTGTTTTGCAAAGGTCAAAAGGTCAATCTGAACACCACTTTGTAAACATTCTGGTTGAAACCACCTGATCAATACCAATAACATGTAGACACATTTTGACTAGATCTAACTCACTTGATGAATATCCTACAAACTTCACTAGATTGACATTACAATTACAATTTACAATTTAAGCACTGATCACGTTGAAAGGCTTCTGCTCAACATTAATAACAGGTGAAAATTTTTTAATAATCTCTAAATGTGACAGGGCATCTCCAATCATATTAGCCCTTTTTACACATCACCATTCAGTTCTCTAGTATGCACCATTGTGCCAGTTGGTGCTTGAACCCGATGATTGCCGCTTGCGGCTATATTTATAGTTCTTATTCTTTTTCTGCCATAGAAGTGATTGGGCAGAAGAAACCGTAAGGCCTACAGGGTTGAGACTTGGTCATATGGTAGTACTTCTCACCGCTACTCAGATTCAAAAGATGAGCCCGATCGGCCTCAAGGGGGCGCTATGGGGAAGGTCAACGTGTTTGGCCTCGTAACTCCTACGCCCTGATAGCTAGAGCAAAAATTCTTGAATTATATGATTCCTTGGTTAATGGCAAATCAAAAAGGTCAATAGAACCACTAAGCTCCGCCCACTTAGATTTTTTGCTATTTAGCAGAATATGCAAAACCTACTTTTGAGAACTTGTCCTAGGGTCATTGACCAATCCTGTCATATTTGGTGTCAAACAACTCAGCAGAGTCCCAACCTCAATAATTATCGAAAAAATTGTGAAATTTGTAAACAATATGGCCGCCATATGCAAATTAATCTTACCGTGGCACACCCAAATTTACTCTAACAGCTGTAACTTTTGAATGCTTAAACCTACACTAATGCCACTTTACAACTTTAATGCCAACATGATTCTGAGGTAGCCCGTCAATCTGTGTAGACATACGCCCCCAGGGGGCGGAGCCAAAGCTAAAAATCTGTTTCTCAGGAACCGTACAAGCTATCAAGCTCTCGTTTGGCATGTATCCTCTGTGGCCTATGTCCTAATGGACTACTGAAGGATATTTTGATGTGTGAATTTTTGTGGTCGCTATTAGCCAATCAGATTACAGCAAGCTTTTGACAGGCTAAACAATCACCAATCAGGACGATACTTATATTGTACATGTATATGAGGGCCTTCTATCATCCATTAAAATATGGCGTTGATTGGCCTCTAGGGGGCGCTATAGCAGAAAATCAGTTATATCTAAAGGTACAAGTGGCCTAGGCTTGTTATTCTTTTTGAGTTTTATGCTTTACTGTAACCTTTACAACTTTGTAATTACATGTCTTTACCAAAAATGTATTGTTTTGCATCAGTGGCCAGTAGAGTAAAAATTGCACTTTTTGAACTAGTCCCTGGATATTCAACCAATTAAATCAACTTTGGTCTTTTCACAATCTTGAGACCGTGTAGGTAAATAATTATCAAAAAAATGTTAGAATTTTAACTTTTTATGGCTCCAACACCTTGATCAAACATGTACGTGAAAGCCTTTTCAGAGTTATTTGGCCAAAACTCTGTCAAAGTTTAAAACATGCCAAAACTGTTGAAGCTACTAATTAACAATGACATTTGAAGCACATGTGCCATGTATGAGCCAAATAAGTCTTCAGTAGGCTCTACAGTGAAAAAATAACTATTTTCAATTTATTCCATTTATCGCTATTTTCCAACCTAAATGGACAGAAGACATGAACCTTTCACCCTATCAACACACAAATTTATACACATATATAGACTGATAATCTGATCTTGATTGCAAATTTTCAGCCAAATCGGACATGTTTTGCCTCTACAACGGCTGGAAAACTACAGCGATTTTGTAGGCCTCAAGCCTGTATTATCGCTTTTTTCAAATCTAAATTGACAGAAGTCAGGAACCTTTGACCCTATTGACACAGAAATTGACATACATATATAGACTGATATTGTGATCATGATTGCAAATTTTGAGCCAAATCAGATATTTTTTGCCTCTAATATGGCCAAAGAGCAACAGCCATTTTGTAGGCCATAAGCCTGTATTATCACTTTTTTCAAACCTAAATGGTCAGAAGTAAGGAACATTTGACCCTATCAACACACAAATTTACATACATGTATATACAGACCAGTTGATCATGAGTACCAATTTGGAGCCCAATCGGACTTTTCTTCTCTTTTTAATAAATAGAAACACACTGATAGGGAATGTTCTGTCTTACTTATAGAGTGATAGATTTCCAGCAGGTTATATGTGGTCTCTTGCTGCGCTCTGGTGGTCATTTGGTGAAACAGTTACATTTGAATTATTCTAAATTAAAGCTCTGCTGAACTTATTCAATCTTGCTTGTCTTGCTTAATTGAACATATTTATCCTTCTTGTTCATGATGGTCAGCCACCTGGGTCATTCTTGTTTATGCTCCACACACTTAATTTTTTTTTAAATTTGCATAATATGCAAAACCTACTTTTGAGATCTTGTCCTTGGATCCTTGACCAATCATGACATGTTTGGTGTCAAACAGTTCAGCAGAGCTTACTCCTCAATAATTATTAAAAAAACCTTTACATTTATAAACAATATGGCCGCCATATGCAAATGAGTTCTACCATGGTGCAGTAAAATGTCTTTAACACTTATAACTTTTGAATGCTTAACCTGACACTAATACCACTTCAGTCCTTTGATCATTACATGATTCTCAGATACCCTGTCAGTTTAAGTAGACATACACTCCCAGGGGGCGGGGCCAATGCTCGATAGCTGTTTCTCTAGAACCATACAAGCTATCAAGGTCATCCTAGCCAATTATCATCTATGGCCCATGCACTAATGGTACACCAAATGAAAATTTGATATGGACACTTTTGTGGTCACTATTAGCCAATCACATTCCAGCAAGCTTTTAACAGGCGGAATGTTAATCAGGTCAAAACTTATATACTATATACGGGTTATTTATATGCCCTTTTTATGCCTTGTGTTTTTTCAGTTTAAGAACTGAATTTGTTTCACCAAATGCGCACTAGAGTGCAGTAAGACACCACATAAAACCTGATGAACACTACAGCTCAATTTATCAAAGCTTTTCAACTAGTTTACTCACACCACTCATCTAGCATTGCCATTATGGTCTTTATGGTCACGCTGGTCACCCAGCTTGGTTATGCTGGCCATCCAGCTTGGTCATGCTGGCCATTCACATTGGTCATTATGGTCCTGCTGGTCATTCAGCTTTGTCCTCATAGTAATGGTGGTCTTCCAGCTTGGTCATACTGGCCAACCACCTTTGCCATGCTGGTCATCCAGTTTGGTCATTATGGTCTTCCAGCTTGGTCAATATGGTCAACAAGTTTGTCATCCAGATTAGTCATGCTGGTAATCTAGCTTGGTCTTCACGGTCATGCTGGTCATCCTCATTCAGTTTGGCGATGCCGGTCAACCGGCAACATGTTTTAAGCCTAACTGGCCTCCAGGGGTCTCTTTGCCTGTAACGCTCGAACCCCGTAAATCGCCGCTTGCGGCTATATTTAGGGGTTCGAGCACGTAGTGCTAGAAACCCTATTGTAATTGTTCTGATTATTATTATTATTATTATTATTATTATTATTATTATTATTATTATTATTATTATTATTATAGTTCTTATTCTTTTTCTGCCATAGAAGTGATTGGGCAGAAGAAACCGTAAGGCCTACAGGGCTGAGACTTGGTCATATGGTAGTACTTCTCACCGCTACTCAGATTCAAAAGATGAGCCCGATCGGCCTCAAGGGGGCGCTATGACGAAGGTCAACGCGTTTGGCCTCGTAACTCCTACGCCCTGATAGCTAGAGCAAAAATTCTTGCATTATATGATTCCTTGGTTAATGGCAAATCAAAAAGGTCAATAGAACCACTAAGCTCCGCCCACTTAGATTTTTTGCTATTTAGCATAATATGCAAAACCTACTTTTGAGAACTTGTCCTAAACTCATTGACCAATCCTGACATGTTTGGTGTCAAACAACTCAGCAGAGTCCCAACCTCAATAATTATTAAAAAAATCTTGAAATTTGCAAAAAATATGGCCGCCATATGCAAATTAATCTTACCGTGGCACACCCAAATTTACTTTAACAGCTGTAACTTTTGAATGCTTAAACCGACACTAATGCCACTTTAGACCTACGATGCCAACATGATTCTGAGGTAGCATGTCAATCTGTGTAGACATACGCCCCCAGGGGGCGGAGCCAAAGCTAAAAATCTGTTTCTCAGGAACCGTACAAGCTATGAAGCTCTCCTTTGGCAAGTATCATCTATGGCCTATGTCCTAATGTTTTACAGAAGGAAAATTTGATATGCAAATTTTTGCGATCGTTATTAGCCAATCAGATTCCAGCAAGCTTTTGACAGGCTAAACAATGACCAATCAGGACGATACTTATACCCTACATGTATCTCAGGGCCTTCTATCATCCATTAAAATATGGCGTTGATTGGCCTCAAGGGGGCGCTATAGCAGAAAATCAGTTATATCTAAAGGTACAAGTGGCCTAGGCTTGTTATTCTTTTTTATTTGTATACTTTGCTGTAGCCTTTACAACTTTGTAATTACATGTGTTTACCAAAAATGCAAAGATTTTCATCAGTTGGCAGAAGAGTAAAAATTGCTCTTTTCGAACTTGTCTTTAAGTCCTTAATCAATCAAAACAAATTTGGTCTTGATGCAATCTTGAGACCCTGTAGGTAAATAATTATCAAAAAAATCTTGACATTTTAACTATTTGAGGCCCATAAACCTTGATCAAACATGTACGTGAAAGCCTTTTCAGAGTTATTTGGCCAAAACTCTGTCAAAGTTTAAAACATGCCAAAACTGTTGAAGCTACTAATTAACAATGACATTTGAAGTACATGTGCCAAGTATGAGCCAAATAAGTCTTCAGTAGGCTCTACAGTGAAAAAATAAATATTTTCAATTTATTCTATTTATCGCTATTTTCCAACCTAAATGGACAGAAGACAGGAACCTTTCACCCTATCAACACACAAATTTATACACATATATAGACTGATAATCTGATCTTGATTGCAAATTTTCAGCCAAATCGGACATGTTTTGCCTCTACAACGGCTGGAAAACTACAGCGATTTTGTAGGCCTCAAGCCTGTATTATCGCTTTTTTCAAATCTAAATGGACAGAAGTCAGGAACCTTTGACCCTATTGACACAGAAATTGACATACATATATAGACTGATATTGTGATCTTGATTGCAAATTTTGAGCCAAATCAGATATTTTTTGCCTCTAATATGGCCAAAGAGCAACAGCCATTTTGTAGGCCATAAGCCTGTATTATCACTTTTTTCAAACCTAAATGGTCAGAAGTCAGGAACCTTTGACCCTATCAACACACAAATTTACATACATGTATATACAGACCACTTGATCATGAATACCAATTTGGAGCCCAATCGGACTTTTCTTCTCTTTTTAATAAATAGAAACACACTGATAGGGAATGTTTTGTCTTTCTGATAGAGTGATAGATTTCCAGCAGGTTATATGTGGTCTCTTGCTGCGCTCTGGTGGTCATTTGGTGAAACAGCTACAGGTGAATTATTCTAAATTAAAGCTCTGCTGAACTTATTCAATCTTGCTTGTCTTGCTTAATTGAACATATTTATCCTTCTTGTTCATGCTGGTCAGCCGCCTGGGTCATTCTTGTTTATGCTCCACCCCCTTATTTTTTTTTTTTAAATTTGCATAATATGCAAAACCTACTTTTGAGATCTTGTCCTTGGATCCTTGACCAATCATGACATGTTTGGTATCAAACAGTTCAGCAGAGCTTACTCCTCAATAATTATTAAAAAAATCTTTACATTTATAAACAATATGGCCGCCATATGCAAATGAGTTCTACCATGGTGCAGTGAAATGTCTTTAACACTTATAACTTTTGAATGCTTAACCTGACACTAATACCACTTCAGTCCTTTGATCATTACATGATTCTCAGATACCCTGTCAGTTTAAGTAGACATACACCCCCAGGGGGCGAGGCCAATGCTCGATAGCTGTTTCTCTAGAACCATACAAGCTATCAAGGTCATCCTAGCCAATTATCATCTATGGCACTAATGCACTAATGGTACACAAAATGAAAATTTGATATGGACACTTTTGTGGTCACTATTAGCCAATCACATTCCAGCAAGCTTTTAACAGGCGGAATGTTAATCAGGTCAAAACTTATATGCTATATACGGGTTATTTATATGCCCTTTTTATGCCTTGTGTTTTTTCAATTTAAGAGCTGAATTTGTTTCACCAAATGCGCACTAGAGTGCAGTAAGACACCACATAAAACCTGATGAACACTACAGCTCAATTTATCAATGCTTTTCAACTAGTTTACTCACACCACTCATCTAGCATTGCCATTATGGTCTTTACGGTCACGCTGGTCACCCAGCTTGGTTATGCTGGCCATCCAGCTTGGTCATGCTGGCCATTCACATTGGTCATTATGGTCCTGCTGGTCATTCAGCTTTGTCCTCATAGTAATGGTGGTCTTCCAGCTTGGTCATACTGGCCAACCACCTTTGCCATGCTGGTCATCCAGTTTGGTCATTATGGTCTTCCAGCTTGGTCAATATGGTCAACAAGTTTGTCATCCAGATTAGTCATGCTGGTAATCTAGCTTGGTCTTCACGGTCATGCTGGTCATCCTCATCCAGTTTGGCGATGCCGGTCAACCGGCAACATGTTTTAAACCTAACTGGCCTCCAGAGGTCTCTTTGCCTGTAACGCTCGAACCCCGTAAATCGCCGCTTGCGGCTATATTTATTATTCTTATTCTTTTTCTGCCATAGAAGTGATTGGGCAGAAGAAACCGTAAGGCCTACAGGGCTGAGACTTGGTCATATGGTAGTACTTCTCACCGCTACTCAGATTCAAAAGATGAGCCCGATCGGCCTCAAGGGGGCGCTATGGCGAAGGTCAACGCGTTTGGCCTCGTAACTCCTACGCCCTGATAGCTAGAGCAAAAATTCTTGCATTATATGATTCCTTGGTTAATGGCAAATCAAAAAGGTCACTAGAACCACTAAGCTCCGCCCACTTAGATTTTTTGCTATTTAGCATAATATGCAAAACCTACTTTTGAGAACTTGTCCTAGGGTCATTGACCAATCCTGTCATATTTGGTGTCAAACAACTCAGCAGAGTCCCAACCTCAATAATTATCAAAAAAATTGTGAAATTTGTAAACAATATGGCCGCCATATGCAAATTAATCTTACCGTGGCACACCCAAATTTACTCTAACAGGTGTAACTTTTGAATGCTTAAACCTACACTAATGCCACTTTACAACTTTGATGCCAACATGATTCTGAGGTAGTCCGTCAATCTGTGTAGACATACGCCCCCAGGGGGCGGAGCCAAAGCTAAAAATCTGTTTCTCAGGAACCGTACAAGCTATGAAGCTCTCCTTTGACATGTATCATCTATGGCCTATGTCCTAATGTTTTACAAAAGGAAAATTTGATATGCAAATTTTTGCGATCGTTATTAGCCAATCAGATTCCAGCAAGCTTTTGACATGCTAAACAATGACCAATCAGGACGATACTTGTACCCTACATGTATCTCAGGGCCTTCTATCATCCATTAAAATATGGCGTTGATTGGCCTCAAGGGGGCGCTATAGCAGAAAATCAGTTATATCTAAAGGTACAAGTGGCCTAGGCTTGTTATTCTTTTTTAGTTGTATACTTTGCTGTAGCCTTTACAACTTTGTAATTACATATGTTTACCAAAAATGCAAAGATTTTCATCAGTGGCCAAAAGAGTAAAAATTGCTCTTTTCGAACTTGTCTTTAAGTCCTTAATCAATCAAAACAAATTTGGTCTTGATGCAATCTTGAGACCCTGTAGGTAAATAATTATCAAAAAAATCTTGACATTTTAACTATTTGAGGCCCATAAACCTTGATCAAACATGTACGTGAAAGCCTTTTCAGAGTTATTTGGCCAAAACTCTGTCAAAGTTTAAAACATGCCAAAACTGTCGAAGCTACTAATTGACAATGACATTTGAAGTACATGTGCCAAGTATGAGCCAAATAAGTCTTCAGTAGGCTCTACAGTGAAAAAATAACTATTTACAATTTATTCTATTTATCGCTATTTTCCAACCTAAATGGACAGAAGACAGGAACCTTTCACCCTATCAACACACAAATTTATACACATATATAGACTGATACTCTGATCTTGATTGCAAATTTTCAGCCAAATCGGACATGTTTTGCCTCTACAACGGCTGGAAAACTACAGCGATTTTGTAGGCCTCAAGCCTGTATTATCGCTTTTTTCAAATCTAAATGGACAGAAGTCAGGAACCTTTGACCCTATTGACACAGAAATTGACATACATATATAGACTGCTATTGTGATCCTGATTGCAAATTTTGAGCCAAATCAGATATTTTTTGCCTCTAATATGGCCAAAGAGCAACAGCCATTTTGTAGGCCATAAGCCTGTATTATCACTTTTTTCAAACCTAAATGGTCAGAAGTCAGGAACCTTTGACCCTATCAACACACAAATTTACATACATGTATATACAGACCACTTGATCATGAGTACCAATTTGGAGCCCAATCGGACTTTTCTTCTCTTTTTAATAAATAGAAACACACTGATGGGGAATGTTCTGTCTTTCTGATAGAGTGATAGAGTTCCAGCAGGTTATATGTGGTCTCTTGCTGCGCTCTGGTGGTCATTTGGTGAAACAGCTACAGGTGAATTATTCTTAATTAAAGCTCTGCTGAACTTATTCAATCTTGCTTGTCTTGCTAAATTGAACATATTTATCCTCCTTGTTCATGCTGGTCAGCCGCCTGGGTCATTCTTGTTTATGCTCCACCCACTTAATTTTTTTTTAAATTTGCATAATATGCAAAACCTACTTTTGAGATCTTGTCCTTGGATCCTTGACCAATCATGACATATTTGGTGTCAAACAGTTCAGCAGAGCTTACTCCTCAATAATTATTAAAAAAATCTTTACATTTATAAACAATATGGCCGCCATATGCAAATGAGTTCTACCATGGTGCAGTAAAATGTCTTTAACACTTATAACTTTTGAATGCTTAACCTGACACTAATACCACTTCAGTCCTTTGATCATTACATGATTCTCAGATACCTTGTCAGTTTAAGTAGACATACACCCCACCAGGGGGCGGGGCAAATGCTCGATAGCTGTTTCTCTAGAACCATACAAGCTATCAAGGTCATCCTAGCCAATTATCATCTATGGCCCATGCACTAATGGTACACCAAATGAAAATTTGATATGGACACTTTTGTGGTCACTATTAGCCAATCACATTCCAGCAAGCTTTTAACAGGCGGAATGTTAATCAGGTCAAAACTTATATACTATATACGGGTTATTTATATGCCCTTTTTATGCCTTGTGTTTTTTCAATTTAAGAACTGAATTTGTTTCACCAAATGCCCACTAGAGTGCAGTAAGACACCACATAAAACCTGATGAACACTACAGCTCAATTTATCAATGCTTTTCAACTAGTTTACTCACACCACTCATCTAGCATTGCCATTATGGTCTTTATGGTCACGCTGGTCACCCAGCTTGGTTATGCTGGCCATCCAGCTTGGTCATGCTGGCCATTCACATTGGTCATTATGGTCCTGCTGGTCATTCAGCTTTGTCCTCATAGTAATGGTGGTCTTCCAGCTTGGTCATACTGGCCAACCACCTTTGCCATGCTGGTCATCCAGTTTGGTCATTATGGTCTTCCAGCTTGGTAAATATGGTCAACAAGTTTGTCATCCAGATTAGTCATGCTGGTAATCTAGCTTGGTCTTCACGGTCATGCTGGTCATCCTCATCCAGTTTGGCGATGCCGGTCAACCGGCAACATGTTTTAAGCCTAACTGGCCTCCAGGGGTCTCTTTGCCTGTAACGCTCGAACCCCGTAAATCGCCGCTTGCGGCTATATTTAGGGGTTCGAGCACGTAGTGCTAGAAACCCTATTGTAATTGTTCTGATTATTATTATTATTATTATTATTATTATTATTATTATTATTAGGGGTTCGAGCACGTAGTGCTAGAAACCCTATTGTAATTGTTCTGATTATTATTATTAGGGGTTCGAGCACGTAGTGCTAGAAACCCTATTGTAATTGTTCTGATTATTATTATTATTAGGGGTTCGAGCACGTAGTGCTAGAAACCCTATTGTAATTGTTCTGATTATTATTATTATTATTATTATTATTATTATTATTATTATTATTATTATTATTATTATTATAGTTCTTATTCTTTTTCTGCCATAGAAGTGATTGGGCAGAAGAAACCGTAAGGCCTACAGGGCTGAGACTTGGTCATATGGTAGTACTTCTCACCGCTACTCAGATTCAAAAGATGAGCCCGATCGGCCTCAAGGGGGCGCTATGACGAAGGTCAACGCGTTTGGCCTCGTAACTCCTACGCCCTGATAGCTAGAGCAAAAATTCTTGCATTATATGATTCCTTGGTTAATGGCAAATCAAAAAGGTCAATAGAACCACTAAGCTCCGCCCACTTAGATTTTTTGCTATTTAGCATAATATGCAAAACCTACTTTTGAGAACTTGTCCTAAACTCATTGACCAATCCTGACATGTTTGGTGTCAAACAACTCAGCAGAGTCCCAACCTCAATAATTATTAAAAAAATCTTGAAATTTGCAAAAAATATGGCCGCCATATGCAAATTAATCTTACCGTGGCACACCCAAATTTACTTTAACAGCTGTAACTTTTGAATGCTTAAACCGACACTAATGCCACTTTAGACCTACGATGCCAACATGATTCTGAGGTAGCATGTCAATCTGTGTAGACATACGCCCCCAGGGGGCGGAGCCAAAGCTAAAAATCTGTTTCTCAGGAACCGTACAAGCTATGAAGCTCTCCTTTGGCAAGTATCATCTATGGCCTATGTCCTAATGTTTTACAGAAGGAAAATTTGATATGCAAATTTTTGCGATCGTTATTAGCCAATCAGATTCCAGCAAGCTTTTGACAGGCTAAACAATGACCAATCAGGACGATACTTATACCCTACATGTATCTCAGGGCCTTCTATCATCCATTAAAATATGGCGTTGATTGGCCTCAAGGGGGCGCTATAGCAGAAAATCAGTTATATCTAAAGGTACAAGTGGCCTAGGCTTGTTATTCTTTTTTATTTGTATACTTTGCTGTAGCCTTTACAACTTTGTAATTACATGTGTTTACCAAAAATGCAAAGATTTTCATCAGTTGGCAAAAGAGTAAAAATTGCTCTTTTCGAACTTGTCTTTAAGTCCTTAATCAATCAAAACAAATTTGATCTTGATGCAATCTTGAGACCCTGTAGGTAAATAATTATCAAAAAAATCTTGACATTTTAACTATTTGAGGCCCATAAACCTTGATCAAACATGTACGTGAAAGCCTTTTCAGAGTTATTTGGCCAAAACTCTGTCAAAGTTTAAAACATGCCAAAACTGTTGAAGCTACTAATTAACAATGACATTTGAAGTACATGTGCCAAGTATGAGCCAAATAAGTCTTCAGTAGGCTCTACAGTGAAAAAATAAATATTTTCAATTTATTCTATTTATCGCTATTTTCCAACCTAAATGGACAGAAGACAGGAACCTTTCACCCTATCAACACACAAATTTATACACATATATAGACTGATAATCTGATCTTGATTGCAAATTTTCAGCCAAATCGGACATGTTTTGCCTCTACAACGGCTGGAAAACTACAGCGATTTTGTAGGCCTCAAGCCTGTATTATCGCTTTTTTCAAATCTAAATGGACAGAAGTCAGGAACCTTTGACCCTATTGACACAGAAATTGACATACATATATAGACTGATATTGTGATCTTGATTGCAAATTTTGAGCCAAATCAGATATTTTTTGCCTCTAATATGGCCAAAGAGCAACAGCCATTTTGTAGGCCATAAGCCTGTATTATCACTTTTTTCAAACCTAAATGGTCAGAAGTCAGGAACCTTTGACCCTATCAACACACAAATTTACATACATGTATATACAGACCACTTGATCATGAATACCAATTTGGAGCCCAATCGGCCTTTTCTTCTCTTTTTAATAAATAGAAACACACTGATAGGGAATGTTTTGTCTTTCTGATAGAGTGATAGATTTCCAGCAGGTTATATGTGGTCTCTTGCTGCGCTCTGGTGGTCATTTGGTGAAACAGCTACAGGTGAATTATTCTAAATTAAAGCTCTGCTGAACTTATTCAATCTTGCTTGTCTTGCTTAATTGAACATATTTATCCTTCTTGTTCATGCTGGTCAGCCGCCTGGGTCATTCTTGTTTATGCTCCACCCCCTTATTTTTTTTTTTTAAATTTGCATAATATGCAAAACCTACTTTTGAGATCTTGTCCTTGGATCCTTGACCAATCATGACATGTTTGGTATCAAACAGTTCAGCAGAGCTTACTCCTCAATGATTATTAAAAAAATCTTTACATTTATAAACAATATGGCCGCCATATGCAAATGAGTTCTACCATGGTGCAGTGAAATGTCTTTAACACTTATAACTTTTGAATGCTTAACCTGACACTAATACCACTTCAGTCCTTTGATCATTACATGATTCTCAGATACCCTGTCAGTTTAAGTAGACATACACCCCCAGGGGGCGAGGCCAATGCTCGATAGCTGTTTCTCTAGAACCATACAAGCTATCAAGGTCATCCTAGCCAATTATCATCTATGGCACTAATGCACTAATGGTACACAAAATGAAAATTTGATATGGACACTTTTGTGGTCACTATTAGCCAATCACATTCCAGCAAGCTTTTAACAGGCGGAATGTTAATCAGGTCAAAACTTATATACTATATACGGGTTATTTATATGCCCTTTTCATGCCTTGTGTTTTTTCAATTTAAGAGCTGAATTTGTTTCACCAAATGCGCACTAGAGTGCAGTAAGACACCACATAAAACCTGATGAACACTACAGCTCAATTTATCAATGCTTTTCAACTAGTTTACTCACACCACTCATCTAGCATTGCCATTATGGTCTTTACGGTCACGCTGGTCACCCAGCTTGGTTATGCTGGCCATCCAGCTTGGTCATGCTGGCCATTCACATTGGTCATTATGGTCCTGCTGGTCATTCAGCTTTGTCCTCATAGTAATGGTGGTCTTCCAGCTTGGTCATACTGGCCAACCACCTTTGCCATGCTGGTCATCCAGTTTGGTCATTATGGTCTTCCAGCTTGGTCAATATGGTCAACAAGTTTGTCATCCAGATTAGTCATGCTGGTAATCTAGCTTGGTCTTCACGGTCATGCTGGTCATCCTCATCCAGTTTGGCGATGCCGGTCAACCGGCAACATGTTTTAAACCTAACTGGCCTCCAGAGGTCTCTTTGCCTGTAACGCTCGAACCCCGTAAATCGCCGCTTGCGGCTATATTTATTATTATTAGGGGTTCGAGCACGTAGTGCTAGAAACCCTATTGTAATTGTTCTGATTATTATTATTATTATTATTATTATTATTATTATTATTATTATTATTATTATTATTATAGTTCTTATTCTTTTTCTGCCATAGAAGTGATTGGGCAGAAGAAACCGTAAGGCCTACAGGGCTGAGACTTGGTCATATGGTAGTACTTCTCACCGCTACTCAGATTCAAAAGATGAGCCCGATCGGCCTCAAGGGGGCGCTATGACGAAGGTCAACGCGTTTGGCCTCGTAACTCCTACGCCCTGATAGCTAGAGCAAAAATTCTTGCATTATATGATTCCTTGGTTAATGGCAAATCAAAAAGGTCAATAGAACCACTAAGCTCCGCCCACTTAGATTTTTTGCTATTTAGCATAATATGCAAAACCTACTTTTGAGAACTTGTCCTAAACTCATTGACCAATCCTGACATGTTTGGTGTCAAACAACTCAGCAGAGTCCCAACCTCAATAATTATTAAAAAAATCTTGAAATTTGCAAAAAATATGGCCGCCATATGCAAATTAATCTTACCGTGGCACACCCAAATTTACTTTAACAGCTGTAACTTTTGAATGCTTAAACAGACACTAATGCCACTTTAGACCTACGATGCCAACATGATTCTGAGGTAGCATGTCAATCTGTGTAGACATACGCCCCCAGGGGGCGGAGCCAAAGCTAAAAATCTGTTTCTCAGGAACCGTACAAGCTATGAAGCTCTCCTTTGACATGTATCATCTATGGCCTATGTCCTAATGTTTTACAAAAGGAAAATTTGATATGCAAATTTTTGCGATCGTTATTAGCCAATCAGATTCCAGCAAGCTTTTGACATGCTAAACAATGACCAATCAGGACGATACTTATACCCTACATGTATCTCAGGGCCTTCTATCATCCATTAAAATATGGCGTTGATTGGCCTCAAGGGGGCGCTATAGCAGAAAATCAGTTATATCTAAAGGTACAAGTGGCCTAGGCTTGTTATTCTTTTTTAGTTGTATACTTTGCTGTAGCCTTTACAACTTTGTAATTACATATGTTTACCAAAAATGCAAAGATTTTCATCAGTGGCCAAAAGAGTAAAAATTGCTCTTTTCGAACTTGTCTTTAAGTCCTTAATCAATCAAAACAAATTTGGTCTTGATGCAATCTTGAGACCCTGTAGGTAAATAATTATCAAAAAAATCTTGACATTTTAACTATTTGAGGCCCATAAACCTTGATCAAACATGTACGTGAAAGCCTTTTCAGAGTTATTTGGCCAAAACTCTGTCAAAGTTTAAAACATGCCAAAACTGTCGAAGCTACTAATTAACAATGACATTTGAAGTACATGTGCCAAGTATGAGCCAAATAAGTCTTCAGTAGGCTCTACAGTGAAAAAATAACTATTTTCAATTTATTCTATTTATCGCTATTTTCCAACCTAAATGGACAGAAGACAGGAACCTTTCACCCTATCAACACACAAATTTATACACATATATAGACTGATACTCTGATCTTGATTGCAAATTTTCAGCCAAATCGGACATGTTTTGCCTCTACAACGGCTGGAAAACTACAGCGATTTTGTAGGCCTCAAGCCTGTATTATCGCTTTTTTCAAATCTAAATGGACAGAAGTCAGGAACCTTTGACCCTATTGACACAGAAATTGACAAACATATATAGACTGCTATTGTGATCCTGATTGCAAATTTTGAGCCAAATCAGATATTTTTTGCCTCTAATATGGCCAAAGAGCAACAGCCATTTTGTAGGCCATAAGCCTGTATTATCACTTTTTTCAAACCTAAATGGTCAGAAGTCAGGAACCTTTGACCCTATCAACACACAAATTTACATACATGTATATACAGACCACTTGATCATGAGTACCAATTTGGAGCCCAATCGGACTTTTCTTCTCTTTTTAATAAATAGAAACACACTGATGGGGAATGTTCTGTCTTTCTGATAGAGTGATAGAGTTCCAGCAGGTTATATGTGGTCTCTTGCTGCGCTCTGGTGGTCATTTGGTGAAACAGCTACAGGTGAATTATTCTTAATTAAAGCTCTGCTGAACTTATTCAATCTTGCTTGTCTTGCTAAATTGAACATATTTATCCTCCTTGTTCATGCTGGTCAGCCGCCTGGGTCATTCTTGTTTATGCTCCACCCACTTAATTTTTTTTTAAATTTGCATAATATGCAAAACCTACTTTTGAGATCTTGTCCTTGGATCCTTGACCAATCATGACATATTTGGTGTCAAACAGTTCAGCAGAGCTTACTCCTCAATAATTATTAAAAAAATCTTTACATTTATAAACAATATGGCCGCCATATGCAAATGAGTTCTACCATGGTGCAGTAAAATGTCTTTAACACTTATAACTTTTGAATGCTTAACCTGACACTAATACCACTTCAGTCCTTTGATCATTACATGATTCTCAGATACCTTGTCAGTTTAAGTAGACATACACCTCCCGAGGGGGCGGGGCAAATGCTCGATAGCTGTTTCTCTAGAACCATACAAGCTATCAAGGTCATCCTAGCCAATTATCATCTATGGCCCATGCACTAATGGTACACCAAATGAAAATTTGATATGGACACTTTTGTGGTCACTATTAGCCAATCACATTCCAGCAAGCTTTTAACAGGCGGAATGTTAATCAGGTCAAAACTTATATACTATATACGGGTTATTTATATGCCCTTTTTATGCCTTGTGTTTTTTCAATTTAAGAACTGAATTTGTTTCACCAAATGCGCACTAGAGTGCAGTAAGACACCACATAAAACCTGATGAACACTACAGCTCAATTTATCAATGCTTTTCAACTAGTTTACTCACACCACTCATCTAGCATTGCCATTATGGTCTTTATGGTCACGCTGGTCACCCAGCTTGGTTATGCTGGCCATTCACATTGGTCATTATGGTCCTGCTGGTCATTCAGCTTTGTCCTCATAGTAATGGTGGTTTTCCAGCTTGGTCATACTGGCCAACCACCTTTGCCATGCTGGTCATCCAGTTTGGTCATTATGGTCTTCCAGCTTGGTCAATATGGTCAATAAGTTTGTCATCCAGATTAGTCATGCTGGTAATCTAGCTTGGTCTTCACGGTCATGCTGGTCATCCTCATCCAGTTTGGCGATGCCGGTCAACCGGCAACATGTTTTAAGCCTAACTGGCCTCCAGGGGTCTCTTTGCCTGTAACGCTCGAACCCCGTAAATCGCCGCTTGCGGCTATATTTATTATTATTCTTATTCTTTTTCTGCCATAGAAGTGATTGGGCAGAAGAAACCGTAAGGCCTACAAGGCTGAGACTTGGTCATATGGTAGTACTTCTCACCGCTACTCAGATTCAAAAGATGAGCCCGATCGGCCTCAAGGGGGCGCTATGGCGAAGGTCAACGCGTTTGGCCTCGTAACTTCCACGCCCTGACAGCTAGAGCAAAAATTCTTGCATTATATGATTCCTTGGTTAATGGCAAATCAAAAAGGTCAATAGAACCACTAAGCTCCGCCCACTTAGATTTTTTGCTATTTAGCATAATATGCAAAACCTACTTTTGAGAACTTGTCCTAGGGTCATTTACCAATCCTGTCATATTTAGTGTCAAACAACTAAACAGAGTCCCATCGTCAATAATTATCGAAAAAATTGTGAAATTTGTAAACAATATGGCCGCCATATGCAAATTAATCTTACCGTGGCACACCCAAATTTACTCTAACAGCTGTAACTTTTGAATGCTTAAACCTACACTAATGCCACTTTACTACTTTGATGCCAACATGATTCTGAGGTAGCCCGTCAATCTGTGTAGACATACGCCCCGAGGGGGCGGAGCCAAAGCTAAAAATCTGTTTCTCAGGAACCGTACAAGCTATGAAGCTCTCCTTTGGCATGTATCATCTATGGCCTATGTCCTAATGTTTTACAGAAGGAAAATTTGATATGCAAATTTTTGCGATCGTTATTAGCCAATCAGATTCCAGCAAGCTTTTGACAGGCTAAACAATGACCAATCAGGACGATACTTATACCCTACATGTATCTCAGGGCCTTCTATCATCCATTAAAATATGGCGTTGATTGGCCTCAAGGGGGCGCTATAGCAGAAAATCAGTTATATCTAAAGGTACAAGTGGCCTAGGCTTGTTATTCTTTTTTATTTGTATACTTTGCTGTAGCCTTTACAACTTTGTAATTACATGTGTTTACCAAAAATGCAAAGATTTTCATCAGTGGCCAAAAGAGTAAAAATTGCTCTTTTCGAACTTGTCTTTAAGTCCTTAATCAATCAAAACAAATTTGGTCTTGATGCAATCTTGAGACCCTGTAGGTAAATAATTATCAAAAAAATCTTGATATTTTAACTATTTGAGGCCCATAAACCTTGATCAAACATGTACGTGAAAGCCTTTTCAGAGTTATTTGGCCAAAACTCTGTCAAAGTTTAAAACATGCCAAAACTGTTGAAGCTACTAATTAACAATGACATTTAAAGCACATGTGCCAAGTATGAGCCAAATAAGTTTTCAGTAGGCACTACAGTGAAAAAATAACTATTTTCAATTTATTCTATTTATCGCTATTTTCCAACCTAAATGGACAGAAGACAGGAGCCTTTCACCCTATCAACACACAAATTTATACACATATATAGACTGATAATCTGATCTTGATTGCAAATTTTCAGCCAAATCGGACATGTTTTGCCTCTACAACGGCTGGAAAACTACAGCGATTTTGTAGGCCTCAAGCCTGTATTATCGCTTTTTTCAAATCTAAATGGACAGAAGTCAGGAACCTTTGACCCTATTGACACAGAAATTGACATACATATATAGACTGATATTGTGATCCTGATTGCAAATTTTGAGCCAAATCAGATATTTTTTGCCTCTAATATGGCCAAAGAGCAACAGCCATTTTGTAGGCCATAAGCCTGTATTATCACTTTTTTCAAGCCTAAATGGTCAGAAGTCAGGAACCTTTGACCCTATCAACACACAAATTTACATACATGTATATACAGACCACTTGATCATGAGTACCAATTTGGAGCTCAATCAGACTTTTCTTCTCTTTTTAATAAATAGAAACACACTGATAGGGAATGTTCTGTCTTTCTGATAGAGTGATAGATTTCCAGCAGGTTATATGTGGTCTCTTGCTGCGCTCTAGTGGTCATTTGGTGAAACAGCTACAGGTGAATTATTCTAAATTAAAGCTCTGCTGAACTTATTCAATCTTGCTTGTCTTGCTTAATTGAACATATTTATCCTTCTTGTTCATGATGGTCAGCCGCCTGGGTCATTCTTGTTTATGCTCCACCCACTTAATTTTTTTTTTAATTTGCATAATATGCAAAACCTAATTTTGAGATCTTGTCCTTGGATCCTTGACCAATCATGACATGTTTGGTGTCAAACAGTTCAGCAGAGCTTACTCCTCAATAATTATTAAAAAAATCTTTACATTTATAAACAATATGGCCGCCATATGCAAATGAGTTCTACCATGGTGCAGTAAAATGTCTTTAACACTTACAACTTTTGAATGCTTAACCTGACACTAATACCACTTCAGTCCTTTGATTATTACATGATTCTCAGATACCCTGTCAGTTTAAGTAGACATACACCCCCCCAGGGGGCGGGGCCAATGCTCGATAGCTGTTTCTCTAGAACCATACAAGCTATCAAGGTCATCCTAGCCAATTATCATCTATGGCCCATGCACTAATGGTACACCAAATGAAAATTTGATATGGACACTTTTGTGGTCACTATTAGCCAATCACATTCCAGCAAGCTTTTAACAGGCGGAATGTTAATCAGGTCAAAACTTATATACTATATATGGGTTATTTATATGCCCTTTTTATGCCTTGTGTTTTTTCAATTTAAGAACTGAATTTGTTTCACCAAATGCCCACTAGAGTGCAGTAAGACACCACATAAAACCTGATGAACACTACAGCTCAATTTATCAATGCTTTTCAACTAGTTTACTCACACCACTCATCTAGCATTGCCATTATGGTCTTTATGGTCACGCTGGTCACCCAGCTTGGTTATGCTGGCCATCCAGCTTGGTCATGCTGGCCATTCACATTGGTCAGTATGGTCCTGCTGGTCATTCAGCTTTGTCCTCATAGTAATGGTGGTCTTCCAGCTTGGTCATACTGGCCAACCACCTTTGCCATGCTGGTCATCCAGTTTGGTCATTATGGTCTTCCAGCTTGGTCAATATGGTCAACAAGTTTGTCATCCAGATTAGTCATGCTGGTAATCTAGCTTGGTCTTCACGGTCATGCTGGTCATCCTCATCCAGTTTGGCGATGCCGGTCAACCGGCAACATGTTTTAAGCCTAACTGGCCTCCAGGGGTCTCTTTGCCTGTAACGCTCGAACCCCGTAAATCGCCGCTTGCGGCTATATTTATTATTATTATTATTATTATTATTATTATTCTTATTCTTTTTCTGCCATAGAAGTGATCGGGCAGAAGAAACCGTAAGGCCTACAGGGCTGAGACTTGGTCATATGGTAGTACTTCTCACCGCTACTCAGATTCAAAAGATGAGCCCGATCGGCCTCAAGGGGGCGCTATGGCGAAGGTCAACGCGTTAGGCCTCGTAACTGCCACGCCCTGATAGCTAGAACAAAAATTCTTGCATTATATGATTCCTTGGTTAATGGCAAATCAAAAAGGTCAATAGAACCACTAAGCTCCGCCCACTTAGATTTTTTGCTATTTAGCATAATATGCAAAACCTACTTTTGAGAACTTGTCCTAGGGTCATTGAGCAATCCTGTCATATTTGGTGTCAAACAACTCAGCAGAGTCCCAACCTCAATAATTATCAAAAAAATTGTGAAATTTGTAAACAATATGGCCGCCATATGCAAATTAATCTTACCGTGGCACACCCAAATTTACTCTAACAGCTGTAACTTTTGAATGCTTAAACCTACACTAATGCCACTTTAGACCGTTGATGCCAACATGATTCTGAGGTAGCCCGTCAATCTGTGTAGACATACGCCCCCAGGGGGCGGAGCTAAAGCTAAAAATCTGTTTCTCAGGAACCGTACAAGCTATGAAGCTCTCCTTTGGCATGTATCATCTATGGCCTATGTCCTAATGTTTTACAGAAGGAAAATGTGATATGCAAATTTTTGCGATCGTTATTAGCCAATCAGTTTCCAGCAAGCTTTTGACATGCTAAACAATGACCAATCAGGACGATACTTATACCCTACATGTATCTCAGGGCCTTCTATCATCATTTAAAATATGGCGTTGATTGGCCTCAAGGGGGCGCTATAGCAGAAAATCAGTTATATCTAAAGGTACAAGTGGCCTAGGCTTGTTATTCTTTTTTAGTTGTATACTTTGCTGTAGCCTTTACAACTTTGTAATTACATGTATTTACCAAAAGTAGAAAGATTTTCATCAGTGGCCAAAAGAGTAAAAATTGCTCTTTTCAAACTTGTCTTTAAGTCCTTAATCAATCAAAATAACTTTGGTCTTGATGCAATCTTGAGACCCTGTAGGTAAATAATTATCAAAAAAATCTTGACATTTTAACTATTTGAGGCCCATAAACCTTGATCAAACATGTACGTGAAAGCCTTTTCAGAGTTATTTGGCCAAAACTCTGTCAAAGTTTAAAACATGCCAAAACTGTTGAAGCTACTAATTAACAATGACATTTGAAGCACATTTGCCAAGTATGAGCCAAATAAGTCTTCAGTAGGCTCTACAGTGAAAAAATAACTATTTTCAATTTATTCTATTTATCGCTATTTTCCAACCTAAATGGACAGAAGACAGGAACCTTTCACCCTATCAACACACAAATTTATACACATATATAGACTGATAATCTGATCTTGATTGCAAATTTTCAGCCAAATCGGACATGTTTTCCCTCTACAACGGCTGGAAAACTACAGCGATTTTGTAGGCCTCAAGCCTGTATTATCGCTTTTTTCAAACCTAAATGGACATAAGTCAGGAACCTTTGACCCTATCGACACAGAAATTGACATACATATATAGACTGATATTGTGATCTTGATTGCAAATTTTGAGCCAAATCAGATATTTTTTGCCTCTAATATGGCCAAAGAGCAACAGCCATTTTGTAGGCCATAAGCCTGTATTATCGCTTTTTTCAAACCTAAATGGACAGAAGTCAGGAACCTTTGACCCTATCAACACACAAATTTACACACGTATATATGCAGACCACTTGATCATGAATACCAATTTGGAGCCCAATCGGACTTTTCTTCTCTTTTTAATAAATAGAAACACACTGATAGGGAATGTTCTGTCTTACTTATAGAGTGATAGATTTCCAGCAGGTTATATGTGGTCTCTTGCTGCGCTCTGGTGGTCATTTGGTGAAACAGCTACAGGTGAATTATTCTAAATTAAAGCTCTGCTGAACTTATTCAATCTTGCTTGTCTTGCTTAATTGAACATATTTATCCTTCTTGTTCATGCTGGTCAGCCGCCTGGGTCATTCTTGTTTATGCTCCACCCACTTAATTTTTTTTTAAATTTGCATAATATGCAAAACCTACTTTTGAGATCTTGTCCTTGGATCCTTGACCAATCATGACATGTTTGGTGTCAAACAGTTCAGCAGAGCTTACTCCTCAATAATTATTTAAAAAATCTTTACATTTATAAACAATATGGCCGCCATATGCAAATGAGTTCTACCATGGTGCAGTAAAATGTCTTTAACACATAACTTTTGAATGCTTAACCTGACACTAATACCACTTCAGTCCTTTGATCATTACATGATTCTCAGATACCCTGTCAGTTTAAGTAGACATACACCCCCGGGGGCGGGGCCAATGCTCGATAGCTGTTTCTCTAGAACCATACAAGCTATCAAGGTCATCCTAGCCAATTATCATCTATGGCCCATGCACTAATGGTACACCAAATGAAAATTTGATATGGACACTTTTGTGGTCACTATTAGCCAATCACATTCCAGCAAGCTTTTAACAGGCGGAATGTTAATCAGGTCAAAACTTATATACTATATACAGGTTATTTATATGCCCTTTTTATGCCTTGTGTTTTTCCAATTTAAGAACTGAATTTGTTTCACCAAATGCGCACTAGAGTGCAGTAAGACACCACATATAACCTGATGAACACTACAGCTCAATTTATCAATGCTTTTCAACTAGTTTACTCACACCACTCATCTAGCATTGCCATTATGGTCTTTATGGTCACGCTGGTCACCCAGCTTGGTTATGCTGGCCATCCAGCTTGGTCATGCTGGCCATTCACATTGGTCATTATGGTCCTGCTGGTCATTCAGCTTTGTCCTCATAGTAATGATGGTCTTCCAGCTTGGTCATAATGGCCAACCACCTTTGCCATGCTGGTCATCCAGTTTGGTCATTATGGTCTTCCAGCTTGGTCAATATGGTCAACAAGTTTGTCATCCAGATTAGTCATGCTGGTAATCTAGCTTGGTCTTCACGGTCATGCTGGTCATCCTCATCCAGTTTGGCGATGCCGGTCAACCGGCAACATGTTTTAAGCCTAACTGGCCTCCAGGGGTCTCTTTCCCTGTAACGCTCGAACCCCGTAAATCGCCGCTTGCGGCTATATTTATTATTATTCTTATTCTTTTTCTGCCATAGAAGTGATCGGGCAGAAGAAACCGTAAGGCCTACAGGGCTGAGACTTGGTCATATGGTAGTACTTCTCACCGCTACTCAGATTCAAAAGATGAGCCCGATCGGCCTCAAGGGGGCGCTATGGCGAAGGTCAACGCGTTAGGCCTCGTAACTGCCACGCCCTGATAGCTAGAGCAAAAAGTCTTGCATTATATGATTCCTTGGTTAATGGCAAATCAAAAAGTTCAATAGAACCACTAAGCTCCGCCCACTTAGATTTTTTGCTATTTAGCATAATATGCAAAACCTACTTTTGAGAACTTGTCCTAGGGTCATTGACCAATCCTGTCATATTTGGTGTCAAACAACTCAGCAGAGTCCCAACCTCAATAATTATCAAAAAAATTGTGAAATTTGTAAACAATATGGCCGCCATATGCAAATTAATCTTACCGTGGCACACCCAAATTTACTCTAACAGCTGTAACTTTTGAATGCTTAAACCTACACTAATGCCACTTTAGACCGTTGATGCCAACATGATTCTGAGGTAGCCCTTCAATCTGTGTAGACATACGCCCCCAGGGGGCGGAGCCAAAGCTAAAAATCTGTTTCTCAGGAACCGTACAAGCTATGAAGCTCTCCTTTGGCATGTATCATCTATGGCCTATGTCCTAATGTTTTACAGAAGGAAAATTTGATATGCAAATTTTTGCGATCGTTATTAGCCAATCAGTTTCCAGCAAGCTTTTGACATGCTAAACAATGACCAATCAGGACGATACTTATACCCTACATGTATCTCAGGGCCTTCTATCATCCATTAAAATATGGCGTTGATTGGCCTCAAGGGGGCGCTATAGCAGAAAATCAGTTATATCTAAAGGTACAAGTGGCCTAGGCTTGTTATTCTTTTTTAGTTGTATACTTTGCTGTAGCCTTTACAACTTTGTAATTACATGTATTTACCAAAAATGGAAAGATTTTCATCAGTGGCCAAAAGAGTAAAAATTGCTCTTTTCGAACTTGTCTTTAAGTCCTTAATCAATCAAAATAACTTTGGTCTTGATGCAATCTTGAGACCCTGTAGGTAAATAATTATCAAAAAAATCTTGACATTTTAACTATTTGAGGCCCATAAACCTTGATCAAACATGTACGTGAAAGCCTTTTCAGAGTTATTTGGCCAAAACTCTGTCAAAGTTTAAAACATGCCAAAACTGTTGAAGCTACTAATTAACAATGACATTTGAAGCACATTTGCCAAGTATGAGCCAAATAAGTCTTCAGTAGGCTCTACAGTGAAAAAATAACTATTTTCAATTTATTCTATTTATCGCTATTTTCCAACCTAAATGGACAGAAGACAGGAACCTTTCACCCTATCAACACACAAATTTATACACATATATAGACTGATAATCTGATCTTGATTGCAAATTTTCAGCCAAATCGGACATGTTTTCCCTCTACAACGGCTGGAAAACTACAGCGATTTTGTAGGCCTCAAGCCTGTATTATCGCTTTTTTCAAACCTAAATGGACATAAGTCAGGAACCTTTGACCCTATCGACACAGAAATTGACATACATATATAGACTGATATTGTGATCTTGATTGCAAATTTTGAGCCAAAACAGATATTTTTTGCCTCTAATATGGCCAAAGAGCAACAGCCATTTTGTAGGCCATAAGCCTGTATTATCGCTTTTTTCAAACCTAAATGGACAGAAGTCAGGAACCTTTGACCCTATCAACACACAAATTTACACACATATATATGCAGACCACTTGATCATGAGTACCAATTTGGAGCCCAATCGGACTTTTCTTCTCTTTTTAATAAATAGAAACACACTGATAGGGAATGTTCTGTCTTACTTATAGAGTGATAGATTTCCAGCAGGTTATATGTGGTCTCTTGCTGCGCTCTGGTGGTCATTTGGTGAAACAGCTACATTTGAATTATTCTAAATTAAAGCTCTGCTGAACTTATTTAATCATTTTTGTCTTGTTTAATTGAACATATTTATCCTTCTTGGTCATGCTAGTCAGCCACCTGGGTCATTCTTATTTATGCTCCACCCACTTAATTTTTTTTTAATTTGCATAATATGCAAAACCTACTTTTGAGATCTTGTCTTTGCCTCCTTGACCAATCATGACATGTTTGGTGTCAAACAGTTCAGCAGATCTTACTCCTCAATAATTATAAAAAAAAATCTTTACATTTATAAACAATATGGCCGCCATATGCAAATTAGTTTTACCATGGTGCAGTAAAATGTCTTTAACACTTATAACTTTTGAATGCTTAACCTGACACTAATACCACTTCAGTCCTTTGATCATTACATGATTCTCAGATACCCTGTGGGTTTAAGTAGACATACACCCCTACGGGGCGGGGCCAATGCTCGATAGCTGTTTCTCTAGAACCATACAAGCTATCAAGGTCATCCTAGCCAATTATCATCTATGGCCCATGCACTAATGGTACACCAAATGAAAATTTGATATGGACACTTTTGTGGTCACTATTAGCCAATCACATTCCAGCAAGCTTTTAACAGGCGGAATGTTAATCAGGTCAAAACTTATATACTATATACGGGTTATTTATATGCCCTTTTTATGCCTTGTGTTTTTTTTTCAATTTAAGAACTGAATTTGTTTCACCAAATGCCCACTAGAGTGCAGTAAGACACCACATAAAACCTGATGAACACTACAGCTCAATTTATCAATGCTTTTCAACTAGTTTACTCACACCACTCATCTAGCATTGCCATTATAGTCTTTATGGCAACATGTTTTAAGCCTAACTGGCCTCCAGGGGTCTCTTTGCCTGTAACGCTCGAACCCCGTAAATCGCCGCTTGCGGCTATATTTAGGGGTTCGAGCACGTAGTGCTAGAAACCCTATTGTAATTGTTCTGATTATTATTATTAGGGGTTCGAGCACGTAGTGCTAGAAACCCTATTGTAATTGTTCTGATTATTAGGGGTTCGAGCACGTAGTGCTAGAAACCCTATTGTAATTGTTCTGATTATTATTATTATTATTATTATTATTATTCTTATTCTTTTTCTGCCATAGAAGTGATCGGGCAGAAGAAACCGTAAGGCCTACAGGGCTGAGACTTGGTCATATGGTAGTACTTCTCACCGCTACTCAGATTCAAAAGATGAGCCCGATCGGCCTCAAGGGGGCGCTATGGCGAAGGTCAACGCGTTTGGCCCCGTAACTCCTACGCCCTGATAGCTAGAGCAAAAATTTTTGCATTATATGATTCCCTGGTTAATGGCAAATCAAAAAGGTCAATAGAACCACTAAGCTCCGCCCACTTAGATTTTTTGCTATTTAGCATAATATGCAAAACCTACTTTTGAGAACTTGTCCTAGGGTCATTGACCAATCCTGTCATATTTGGTGTCAAACAACTCAGCAGAGTCCCAACCTCAATAATTATCAAAAAAATTGTGAAATTTGTAAACAATATGGCCGCCATATGCAAATTAATCTTACCGTGGCACACCCAAATTTACTCTAACAGCTGTAACTTTTGAATGCTTAAACCTACACTAATGCCACTTTACAACTTTGATGCCAACATGATTCTGAGGTAGCCCGTCAATCTGTGTAGACATAGGCCCCCAGGGGGCGGAGCCAAAGCTAAAAATCTGTTTCTCAGGAACCGTACAAGTTATGAAGCTCTCCTTTGGCATGTATCATCTATGGCCTATGTCCTAATGTTTTACAGAAGGAAAATTTGATATGCAAATTTTTGCAATCGTTATTAGCCAATCAGGTTCCAGCAAGCTTTTGACATGCTAAACAATGACCAATCAGGACGATACTTATACCCTACATGTATCTCAGGGCCTTCTATCATCCATTAAAATATGGCGTTGATTGGCCTCAAGGGGGCGCTATAGCAGAAAATCAGTTATATCTAAAGGTACAAGTGGCCTAGGCATGTTATTCTTTTTTAGTTGTATACTATGCTGTAGCCTTTACAACTTTGTAATTACATGTGTTTACCAAAAATGCAAAGATTTTCATCAGTGGCCAAAAGAGTAAAAATTGCTCTTTTCGAACTTGTCTTTAAGTCCTTAATCAATCAAAACAAATTTGGTCTTGATGCAATCTTGAGACCCTGTAGGTAAATAATTATCAAAAAAATCTTGACATTTTAACTATTTGAGGCCCATAAACCTTGATCAAACATGTACGTGAAAGCCTTTTCAGAGTTATTTGGCCAAAACTCTGTCAAAGTTTAAAACATGCCAAAACTGTTGAAGCTACTAATTAACAATGACATTTGAAGTACACGTGCCAAGTATGAGCCAAATAAGTCTTCAGTAGGCTCTACAGTGAAAAAATAACTATTTTCAATTTATTCTATTTATCGCTATTTTCCAACCTAAATGGACAGAAGACAGGAACCTTTCACCCTATCGACACACAAATTTATACACATATATAGACTGATAATCTGATCTTGATTGCAAATTTTCAGCCAAATCGGACATGTTTTGCCTCTACAACGGCTGGAAAACTACAGCGATTTTGTAGGCCTCAAGCCTGTATTATCGCTTTTTTCAAATCTAAATGGACAGAAGTCAGGAACCTTTGACCCTATCGACACATAAATTGACATACATATATAGACTGATATTGTGATCTTGATTGCAAATTTTGAGCCAAATCAGATATTTTTTGCCTCTAATATGGCCAAAGAGCAACAGCCATTTTGTAGGCCATAAGCCTGTATTATCGCTTTTTTCAAGCCTAAATGGACAGAAGTCAGGAACCTTTGACCCTATCTACACACAAATTTACACACATATATATACAGACCACTTGATCATGAGTACTAATTTGGAGCCCAATCGGACTTTTCTTCTCTTTTTAATAAATAGAAACACACTGATAGGGAATGTTCTGTCTTACTTATAGAGTGATAGATTTCCAGCAGGTTATATGTGGTCTCTTGCTGCGCTCTGGTGGTCATTTGGTGAAACAGCTACAGGTGAATTATTCTAAATTAAAGCTCTGCTGAACTTATTCAATCTTGCTTGTCTTGCTTAATTGAACATCTTTATCCTTCTTGTTCATGATGGTCAGCCGCCTGGGTCATTCTTGTTTATGCTCCACCCACTTAATTTTTTTTTAAATTAGCATAATATGCAAAACCTACTTTTGAGATCTTGTCCTTGGATCCTTGACCAATCATGACATGTTTGGTGTCAAACAGTTCAGCAGAGCTTACTCCTCAATAATTATTAAAAAAATCTTTACATTTGTAAACAATATGGCCGCCATATGCAAATTAGTTCTACCACAGTGCAGTAAAATGTCTTTAACACTTATAACTTTTGAATGCTTAACCTGACACTAATACCACTTCAGTCCTTTCATCATTACATGATTCTCAGATACCCTGTCAGTTTAAGTAGACATACACCCCCCAGGGGGCGGAGCCAATGCTCGATAGCTGTTTCTCTAGAACCATACAAGCTATCAAGGTCATCCTAGCCAATTATCATCTATGGCCCATGCACTAATGGTACACCAAATGAAAATTTGATAAGGACACTTTTGTGGTCACTATTAGCCAATCACATTCCAGCAAGCTTTTAACAGGCTGAATGTTAATCAGGTCAAAACTTATATACTATATACGGGTTATTTATATGCCCTTTTTATGCCTTGTGTTTTTTCAATTTAAGAACTGAATTTGTTTCACCAAATGCCCACTAGAGTGCAGTAAGACACCACATAAAACCTGATGAACCTTACAGCTCAATTTATCAATGCTTTTCAACTAGTTTACTCACACCACTCATCTAGCATTGCCATTATGGTCTTTATGGTCACGCTGGTTACCCAGCTTGGTTATCCAGTTTGGTGATGACGGTCAACCAGCAACAGGTTTTAAGCCTAACTGGCCTCCAGGGGCCTCTTTGCCTGTGATGCTCGAACCCCGTAAATCGCCGCTTGCGGCTATATTTATTATTATTATTATTATAGTTCTTATTCTTTTTCTGCCATAGAAGTGATTGGGCAGAAGAAACCGTAAGGCCTACAGGGCTGAGACTTGGTCATATGGTAGTACTTCTCACCGCTACTCAGATTCAAAACATGAGCCCGATCGGCCTCAAGGGGGCACTATGGCGAAGGTCAACGCGTTTGGCCTCGTAACTCCCACGCCCTGATAGCTAAAGCAAAAATTCTTGAATTATATGATTCCTTGGTTAATGGCAAATCAAAAAGGTCAATAGAACCACTAAGCTCCGCCCACTTAGATTTTTTGCTATTTAGCATAATATGCAAAACCTACTTTTGAGAACTTGTCCTAGGGTCATTGACCAATCCTGTCATATTTGGTGTCAAACAACTCAGCAGAGTCCCATCCTCAATAATTATCGAAAAAATTGGGAAATGTTTAAACAATATGGCCGCCATATGCAAATTAATCTTACCGTGGCACACCCAAATTTACTTTAACAGCTGTAACTTTTGAATGCTTAAACCTACACTAATGCCACTTTACAACTTTGATGCCAACATGATTCTGAGGTAGCATGTCAATCTGTGTAGACATACGCCCCCAGGGGGCGGAGCCAAAGCTAAAAATCTGTTTCTCAGGAACTGTACAAGCTATGAAGCTCTCCTTTGGCATGTGTCATCTATGGCCTATGTCCTAATGTTTTACAGAAGGAAAATTTGATATGCAAATTTTTGCGATCGTTATTAGCCAATCAGATTCCAGCAAGCTTTTGACAGGCTAAACAATGACCAATCAGGACGATACTTATACCCTACATGTATCTCAGGGCCTTCTATCATCCATTAAAATATGGCGTTGATTGGCCTCAAAGGGGCGCTATAGCAGAAAATCAGTTATATCTAAAGGTACAAGTGGCCTTGGCTTGTTATTCTTTTTTAGTTGTATACTTTGCTGTAGCCTTTACAACTTTGTAATTACATATGTTTACCAAAAATGCAAAGATTTTCATCAGTGGCCAAAAGAGTAAAAATTGCTCTTTTCGAACTTGTCTTTAAGTCCTCAATCAATCAAAACAAATTTGGTCTTGATGCAATCTTGAGACCCTGTAGGTAAATAATTATCAAAAAAATCTTGACATTTTAACTATTTGAGGCCTATAAACCTTGATCAAACATGTACGTGAAAGCCTTTTCAGAGTTATTTGGCCAAAACTCTGTCAAAGTTTAAAACATGCCAAAACTGTTGAAGCTACTAATTAACAATGACATTTGAAGCACATGTGCCAAGTATGAGCCAAATAAGTCTTCAGTAGGCTCTACAGTGAAAAAATAACTATTTTCAATTTATTCTATTTATCGCTATTTTCCAACCTAAATGGACAGAAGGCAGGAACCTTTCACCCTATCAACACACAAATTTATACACATATATAGACTGATAATCTGATCTTGATTGCAAATTTTCAGCCAAATCGGACATGTTTTGCCTCTACAACGGCTGGAAAACTACAGCGATTTTGTAGGCCTCAAGCCTGTATTATCGCTTTTTTCAAATCTAAATGGACAGAAGTCAGGAACCTTTGGCCCTATTGACACAGAAATTGACATACATATATAGACTGATATTGTGATCCTGATTGCAAATTTTGAGCCAAATCAGATATTTTTTGCCTCTAATATGGCCAAAGAGCAACAGCCATTTTGTAGGCCATAAGCCTGTATTATCACTTTTTTCAAACCTAAATGGTCAGAAGTCATGAACCTTTGACCCTATCAACACACAAATTTACATACATGTATATACAGACCACTTGATCATGAGTACCAATTTGGAGCCCAATCGGACTTTTCTTCTCTTTTTAATAAATAGAAACACACTGATAGGGAATGTTCTGTCTTTCTGATAGAGTGATAGATTTCCAGCAGGTTATATGTGGTCTCTTGCTGCGCTCTGGTGGTCATTTGGTGAAACAGCTACAGGTGAATTATTCTAAATTAAAGCTCTGCTGAACTTATTCAATCTTGCTTGTCTTGCTTAATTGAACATATTTATCCTTCTTGTTCATGCTGGTCAGCCGCCTGGGTCATTCTTGTTTATGCTCCACCCACTTAATTTTTTTTAAATTTGCATAATATGCAAAACCTACTTTTGAGATCTTGTCCTTGGATCCTTGACCAATCATGACATGTTTGGTGTCAAACAGTTCAGCAGAGCTTACTCCTCAATAATTATTAAAAAAATCTTTACATTTATAAACAATATGGCCGCCATATGCAAATGAGTTCTACCATGGTGCAGTAAAATGTCTTTAACACTTATAACTTTTGAATGCTTAACCTGACACTAATACCACTTCAGTCCTTTGATCATTACATGATTCTCAGATACCCTGTCAGTTTAAGTAGACATACACCCCCCCAGGGGGAAGGGGCCAATGCTCTATAGCTGTTTCTCTAGAACCATACAAGCTATCAAGGTCATCCTAGCCAATTATCATCTATGGCCCATGCACTAATGGTACACCAAATGAAAATTTGATATGGACACTTTTGTGGTCACTATTAGCCAATCACATTCCAGCAAGCTTTTGACAGGCTGAATGTCAATCAGGTCAAAACTTATGTACTATTATTGATATTATTGGTTATTAATATGTGCCCTTGTCATGCCTCACTGCTAGGCTCTCCGAATGCCCACTAGAGTGCAGCAAGAGACCACATAAAACCTGCTGAACACTACAGCTCAATTTATCAATGCATTTCAACTAGTTTACTCACACCACTCATCTAGCATTGTCATTATGGTCTTTATGGTCACGCTGGTCACCTAGCTTGGTTATGCTGCCCATCCAGCTAGGTCATTCTGGTCATTCACATTGGTCATTATGGTCCTGCTGGTCATTCAGCTTTGTCATCATAGCAATGCTGGTCATCCAGCTTGGTCATACTGGCCAAACACCTTTGCCATGCTGGTCATCCAGTTTGGTGATGCCAGTCAACCAGCAACATGTTTTAAGCCTAACTGGCCTCCAGGGGTCTCTTTGCCTGTAACGCTCGAACCCCGTAAATCGCCGCTTGCGGCTATATTTAGGGGTTCGAGCACGTAGTGCTAGAAACCCTATTGTAATTGTTCTGATTATTATTATTATTATTATTATTATTATTATTATTATTAGGGGTTCGAGCACGTAGTGCTAGAAACCCTATTGTAATTGTTCTGATTATTATTATTATTATTATTATTCTTATTCTTTTTCTGCCATAGAAGTGATTGGGCAGAAGAAACCGTAAGGCCTACAGGGCTGAGACTTGGTCATATGGTAGTACTTCTCACCGCTACTCAGATTCAAAAGATGAGCCCGATCGGCCTCAAGGGGGCGCTATGGCGAAGGTCAACGCGTTAGGCCTCGTAACTGCCACGCCCTGATAGCTAGAGCAAAAATTCTTGCATTATATGATTCCTTGGTTAATGGCCAATCAAAAAGGTCAATAGAACCACTAAGCTCCGCCCACTTAGATTTTTTGCTATTTAGCATAATATGCAAAACCTACTTTTGAGAACTTGTCCTAGGGTCATTGACCAATCCTGTCATATTTGGTGTCAAACAACTCAGCAGAGTCCCAACCTCAATAATTATCAAAAAAATTGTGAAATTTGTAAACAATATGGCCGCCATATGCAAATTAATCTTACCGTGGCACACCCAAATTTACTCTAACAGCTGTAACTTTTGAATGCTTAAACCTACACTAATGCCACTTTAGACCGTTGATGCCAACATGATTCTGAGGTAGCCCGTCAATCTGTGTAGACATACGCCCCCAGGGGGCGGAGCCAAAGCTAAAAATCTGTTTCTCAGGAACCGTACAAGCTATGAAGCTCTCCTTTGGCATGTATCATCTATGGCCTATGTCCTAATGTTTTACAGAAGGAAAATTTGATATGAAAATTTTTGCGATCGTTATTAGCCAATCAGATTCCAGCAAGCTTTTGACAGGCTAAACAATGACCAATCAGGACGATACTTATACCCTACATGTATCTCAGGGCCTTCTATCATCCATTAAAATATGGCGTTGATTGGCCTCAAGGGGGCGCTATAGCAGAAAATCAGTTATATCTAAAGGTACAAGTGGCCTAGGCTTGTTATTCTTTTTTAGTTGTATACTTTGCTGTAGCCTTTACAACTTTGTAATTACATATGTTTACCAAAAATGCAAAGATTTTCATCAGTGGCCAAAAGAGTAAAAATTGCTCTTTTCGAACTTGTCTTTAAGTCCTTAATCAATCAAAACAAATTTGATCTTGATGCAATCTTGAGACCCTGTAGGTAAATAATTATCAAAAAAATCTTGACATTTTAACTATTTGAGGCCCATAAACCTTGATCAAACATGTACGTGAAAGCCTTTTCAGAGTTATTTGGCCAAAACTCTGTCAAAGTTTAAAACATGCCAAAACTGTTGAAGCTACTAATTAACAATGACATTTGAAGTACATGTGCCAAGTATGAGCCAAATAAGTCTTCAGTAGGCTCTCCAGTGAAAAAATAACTATTTTCAATTTATTCTATTTATCGCTATTTTCCAACCTAAATGGACAGAAGACAGGAACCTTTCACCCTATCAACACACAAATTTATACACATATATAGACTGATAATCTGATCTTGATTGCAAATTTTCAGCCAAATCGGACATGTTTTGCCTCTACAACGGCTGGAAAACTACACCGATTTTGTAGGCCTCAAGCCTGTATTATCGCTTTTTTCAAATCTAAATGGACAGAAGTCAGGAACCTTTGACCCTATTGACACAGAAATTGACATACATATATAGACTGATATCGTGATCCTGATTGCAAATTTTGAGCCAAATCAGATATTTTTTGCCTCTAATATGGCCAAAGAGCAACAGCCATTTTGTAGGCCATAAGCCTGTATTATCACTTTTTTCAAACCTAAATGGTCAGAAGTCAGGAACCTTTGACCCTATCAACACACAAATTTACATACATGTATATACAGACCACTTGATCATGAGTACCAATTTGGAGCCCAATCGGACTTTTCTTCTCTTTTTAATAAATAGAAACACACTGATAGGGAATGTTCTGTCTTTCTGATAGAGTGATAGATTTCCAGCAGGTTATATGTGGTCTCTTGCTGCGCTCTGGTGGTCATTTGGTGAAACAGCTACAGGTGAATTATTCTAAATTAAAGCTCTGCTGAACTTATTCAATCTTGCTTGTCTTGCTTAATTGAACATATTTATCCTTCTTGTTCATGCTGGTCAGCCGCCTGGGTCATTCTTGTTTATGCTCCACCCACTTAATTTTTTTTTTAATTTGCATAATATGCAAAACCTACTTTTGAGATCTTGTCCTTGGATCCTTGACCAATCATGACATGTTTGGTGTCAAACAGTTCAGCAGAGCTTACTCCTCAATAATTATTAAAAAAATCATTACATTTATAACCAATATGGCCGCCATATGCAAATGAGTTCTACCATGGTGCAGTAAAATGTCTTTAACACTTATAACTTTTGAATGCTTAACCTGACACTAATACCACTTCAGTCCTTTGATCATTACATGATTCTCAGATACCCTGTCAGTTCAAGTAGACATACACCCCCCCAGGGGGCGGGGCCAATGCTCGATAGCTGTTTCTCTAGAACCATGCAAGCTATCAAGGTCATCCTAGCCAATTATCATCTATGGCCCATGCACTAATGGTACACCAAATGAAAATTTGATATGGACACTTTTGTGGTCACTATTAGCCAATCACATTCCAGCAAGCTTTTAACAGGCGGAATGTTAATCAGGTCAAAACTTATATACTATATACGGGTTATTTATATGCCCTTTTTATGCCTTGTGTTTTTTTCAATTTAAGAACTGAATTTGTTTCACCAAATGCCCACTAGAGTGCAGCAAGACACCACATAAAACCTGATGAACACTACAGCTCAATTTATCAATGCTTTTCAACTAGTTTACTCACACCACTCATCTAGCATTGCCATTATGGTCTTTATGGTCACGCTGGTCACCCAGCTTGGTTATGCTGGCCATCCAGCTTGGTCATGCTGGCCATTCACATTGGTCATTATGGTCCTGCTGGTCATTCAGCTTTGTCCTCATAGTAATGGTGGTCTTCCAGCTTGGTCATACTGGCCAACCACCTTTGCCATGCTGGTCATCCAGTTTGGTGATGCCGGTCAACCAGCAACATGTTTTAAGCCTAACTGGCCTCCAGGGGCGTCTTTGCCTGTAACGCTCGAACCCCGTAAATCGCCGCTTGCGGCTATATTTATTATTATTATTATTATTATTATTATTATTATTATAGTTCTTATTCTTTTTCTGCCATAGAAGTGATTGGGCAGAAGAAACCGTAAGGCCTACAGGGCTGAGACTTGGTCATATGGTAGTACTTCTCACCGCTACTCAGATTCAAAAGATGAGCCCGATCGGCCTCAAGGGGGCGCTATGACGAAGGTCAACGCGTTTGGCCTCGTAACTCCTACGCCCTGATAGCTAGAGCAAAAATTCTTGCATTATATGATTCCTTGGTTAATGGCAAATCAAAAAGGTCAATAGAACCACTAAGCTCCGCCCACTTAGATTTTTTGCTATTTAGCATAATATGCAAAACCTACTTTTGAGAACTTGTCCTAAACTCATTGACCAATCCTGACATGTTTGGTGTCAAACAACTCAGCAGAGTCCCAACCTCAATAATTATTAAAAAAATCTTGAAATTTGCAAAAAATATGGCCGCCATATGCAAATTAATCTTACCGTGGCACACCCAAATTTACTTTAACAGCTGTAACTTTTGAATGCTTAAACCGACACTAATGCCACTTTAGACCTACGATGCCAACATGATTCTGAGGTAGCATGTCAATCTGTGTAGACATACGCCCCCAGGGGGCGGAGCCAAAGCTAAAAATCTGTTTCTCAGGAACCGTACAAGCTATGAAGCTCTCCTTTGGCATGTATCATCTATGGTCTATGTCCTAGTGTGTCACCGAAGGAAAATTTGATATGCAAATTTTTGCGATCGTTATTAGCCAATCAGATTCCAGCAAGCTTTTGACAGGCTAAACAATGACCAATCAGGACAATACATATACCCTACATGTATCTCAGGGCCTTCTATCATCCATTAAAATATGGCGTTGATTGGCCTCAAGGGGGCGCTATAGCAGAAAATCAGTTATATCTAAAGGTACAAGTGGCCTAGGCTTGTTATTCTTTTTTAGTTGTATACGTTGCTGTAGCCTTTACAACTTTGTAATTACATATGTTTACCAAAAATGCAAAGATTTTCATCAGTGGCCAAAAGAGTAAAAATTCCTCTTTTCGAACTTGTCTTTAAGTCCTTAATCAATCAAAACAAATTTGGTCTTGGTGCAATCTTGAGACACTGTAGGTAAATAATTATCAAAAAAATCTTGACATTTTTACTATTCGAGGCCCATAAACCTTGATCAAACATGTACGTGAAAGCCTTTTCAGAGTTATTTGGCCAAAACTCTGTCAAAGTTTAAAACATGCCAAAACTGTTGAAGCTACTAATTAACCATGACATTTGAAGTACATGTGCCAAGTATGAGCCAAATAAGTCTTCAGTAGGCTCTACAGTGAAAAAATAACTATTTTCAATTTATTCTATTTATCGCTATTTTCCAACCTAAATGGACAGAAGACAGGAACCTTTCACCCTATCAACACACAAATTTATACACATATATAGACTGATAATCTGATCTTGATTGCAAATTTTCAGCCAAATCGGACATGTTTTGCCTCTACAACGGCTGGAAAACTACAGCGATTTTGTAGGCCTCAAGCCTGTATTATCGCTTTTTTCAAATCTAAATGGACAGAAGTCAGGAACCTTTGACCCTATTGACACAGAAATTGACATACATATATAGACTGATATTGTGATCTTGATTGCAAATTTTGAGCCAAATCAGATATTTTTTGCCTCTAATATGGCCAAAGAGCAACAGCCATTTTGTAGGCCATAAGCCTGTATTATCGATTTTTCAAGCCTGAATGGACAGAAGTCAGGAACCTTTGACCCTATCAACACACAAATTTACACACATAAATATACAGACCACTTGATCATGAGTACCAATTTGGAGCCCAATCGGACTTTTCTTCTCTTTTTAATAAATAGAAACACACTGATAGGGAATGTTCTGTCTTTCTGAAAGAATGATAGATTTCCAGCAGGTTATATGTGGTCTCTTGCTGCGCTCTGGTGGTCATTTGGTGAAACAGCTACAGGTGAATTATTCTAAATTAAAGCTCTGCTGAACTTATTTAATCTTGCTTGTCTGGCTTAATTGAACATCTTTATCCTTCTTGGTCATGCTGCTCAGCCACCTGGGTCATTCTTGTTTATGCTCCACCCAATAATTTTTTTTTTAATTTGCATAATATGCAAAACCTACTTTTGAGATCTTGTCTTTGCCTCCTTGACCAATCATGACATGTTTGGTGTCAAACAGTTCAGCAGAGCTTACTCCTCAACAATTATAAAAAAAATCTTTACATTTATAAACAATATGGCCACCATATGCAAATTAGTTTTACCATGGTGCAGTAAAATGTCTTTAACACTTAGAACTTTTGAATGCTTAACCTGACACTAATACCACTTCAGTCCTTTGATCATTACATGATTCTCAGATACCCTGTCAGTTTAAGTAGACATACACCCCCAGGGGGCGGAGCCAATGCTCGATAGCTGTTTCTCTAGAACCATACAAGCTATCAAGGTCATCCTAGCCAATTATCATCTATGGCCCATGCACTAATGGTACACCAAATGAAAATTTGATATGGACACTTTTGTGGTCACTATTAGCCAATCACATTCCAGCAAGCTTTTAACAGGCGGAATGTTAATCAGGTCAAAACTTATATACTATATACGGGTTATTTATATGCCCTTTTTATGCCTTGTGTTTTTTCAATTTAAGAACTGAATTTGTTTCACCAAATGCGCAATAGAGTGCAGTAAGACACCACATAAAACCTGATGAACACTACAGCTCAATTTATCAATGCTTTTCAACTAGTTTACTCACACCACTCATCTAGCATTGCCATTATGGTCTTTATGGTCACGCTGGTCACCCAGCTTGGTTATGCTGGCCATCCAGCTTGGTCATGCTGGCCATTCACATTGGTCATTATGGTCCTGCTGGTCATTCAGCTTTGTCCTCATAGTAATGGTGGTCTTCCAGCTTGGCAAACCACCTTTGCCATGCTGGTCATCCAGTTTGGTGATGCCGGTCAACCAGCAACATGTTTTAAGCCTAACTGGCCTCCAGGGGCGTCTTTGCCTGTAACGCTCGAACCCCGTAAATCGCCGCTTGCGGCTATATTTATTATTATTATTCTTATTCTTTTTCTGCCATAGAAGTGATCGGGCAGAAGAAACCGTAAGGCCTACAGGGCTGAGACTTGGTCATATGGTAGTACTTCTCACCGCTACTCAGATTCAAAAGATGAGCCCGATCGGCCTCAAGGGGGCGCTATGGCGAAGGTCAACGCGTTAGGCCTCGTAACTGCCACGCCCTGATAGCTAGAGCAAAAATTCTTGCACTATATGATTCCTTGGTTAATGGCAAATCAAAAAGGTCAATAGAACCACTAAGCTCCGCCCACTTAGATTTTTTGCTATTTAGCATAATATGCAAAACCTACTTTTGAGAACTTGTCCTAGGGTCATTGACCAATCCTGTCATATTTGGTGTCAAACAACTCAGCAGAGTCCCAACCTCAATAATTATCAAAAAAATTGTGAAATTTGTAAACAATATGGCCGCCATATGCAAATTAATCTTACCGTGGCACACCCAAATTTACTCTAACAGCTGTAACTTTTGAATGCTTAAACCTACACTAATGCCACTTTAGACCGTTGATGCCAACATGATTCTGAGGTAGCCCGTCAATCTGTGTAGACATACGCCCCCAGGGGGCGGAGCCAAAGCTAAAAATCTGTTTCTCAGGAACCGTACAAGCTATGAAGCTCTCCTTTGGCATGTATCATCTATGGCCTATGTCCTAATGTTTTACAGAAGGAAAATTTGATATGCAAATTTTTGCGATCGTTATTAGCCAATCAGTTTCCAGCAAGCTTTTGACATGCTAAACAATGACCAATCAGGACGATACTTATACCCTACATGTATCTCAGGGCCTTCTATCATCCATTAAAATATGGCGTTGATTGGCCTCAAGGGGGCGCTATAGCAGAAAATCAGTTATATCTAAAGGTACAAGTGGCCTAGGCTTGTTATTCTTTTTTAGTTGTATACTTTGCTGTAGCCTTTACAACTTTGTAATTACATGTATTTACCAAAAATGGAAAGATTTTCATCAGTGGCCAAAAGAGTAAAAATTGCTCTTTTCGAACTTGTCTTTAAGTCCTTAATCAATCAAAATAACTTTGATCTTGATGCAATCTTGAGACCCTGTAGGTAAATAATTATCAAAAAAATCTTGACATTTTAACTATTTGAGGCCCATAAACCTTGATCAAACATGTACGTGAAAGCCTTTTCAGAGTTATTTGGCCAAAACTCTGTCAAAGTTTAAAACATGCCAAAACTGTTAAAGCTACTAATTAACAATGACATTTGAAGCACATTTGCCAAGTATGAGCCAAATAAGTCTTCAGTAGGCTCTACAGTGAAAAAATAACTATTTTCAATTTATTCTATTTATCGCTATTTTCCAACCTAAATGGACAGAAGACAGGAACCTTTCACCCTATCAACACACAAATTTATACACATATATAGACTGATAATCTGATCTTGATTGCAAATTTTCAGCCAAATCGGACATGTTTTCCCTCTACAACGGCTGGAAAACTACAGCGATTTTGTAGGCCTCAAGCCTGTATTATCGCTTTTTTCAAACCTAAATGGACATAAGTCAGGAACCTTTGACCCTATCGACACAGAAATTGACATACATATATAGACTGATATTGTGATCTTGATTGCAAATTTTGAGCCAAAACAGATATTTTTTGCCTCTAATATGGCCAAAGAGCAACAGCCATTTTGTAGGCCATAAGCCTGTATTATCGCTTTTTTCAAACCTAAATGGACAGAAGTCAGGAACCTTTGACCCTATCAACACACAAATTTACACACATATATATGCAGACCACTTAATCATGAGTACCAATTTGGAGCCCAATCGGACTTTTCTTCTCTTTTTAATAAATAGAAACACACTGATAGGGAATGTTCTGTCTTACTTATAGAGTGATAGATTTCCAGCAGGTTATATGTGGTCTCTTGCTGCGCTCTGGTGGTCATTTGGTGAAACAGCTACATTTGAATTATTCTAAATTAAAGCTCTGCTGAACTTATTTAATCATTTTTGTCTTGCTTAATTGAACATATTTATCCTTCTTGGTCATGCTAGTCAGCCACCTGGGTCATTCTTATTTATGCTCCACCCACTTAATTTTTTTTTAATTTGCATAATATGCAAAACCTACTTTTGAGATCTTGTCTTTGCCTCCTTGACCAATCATGACATGTTTGGTGTCAAACAGTTCAGCAGAGCTTACTCCTCAATAATTATAAAAAAAAATCTTTACATTTATAAACAATGTGGCCGCCATATGCAAATTAGTTTTACCATGGTGCAGTAAAATGTCTTTAACACTTATAACTTTTGAATGCTTAACCTGACACTAATACCACTTCAGACCTTTGATCATTACATGATTCTCAGATACCCTGTGAGTTTAAGTAGACATACACCCCCCCAGGGGGCGGGGCCAATGCTCGATAGCTGTTTCTCTACAACCATACAAGCTATCAAGGTCATCCTTGCCAATTATCATCTATGGCCCATGCACTAATGGTACACCAAATGAAAATTTGATATGGACACTTTTGTGGTCACTATTAGCCAATCACATTCCAGCAAGCTTTTGACAGGCAGAATGTTTATCAGGTCAAAACTTATACACTATATATGGGTTATTTATATGCCTGTCATGTCTGGTGCTGAAAGCACGTCTGTGTCTCCCACATCCAGCTCTATCTGCGATTCTCACAGTAACAACTACAATACCCAGAACGCACCACTCCATGACACAACACACACTCCCGATCACATGACACGTCACATGACGCCACCAGGAAGTCCCGAGTACTGATTACTCAGTGTATTTAAGGACCATGCTCACACTCACACCTCGCCGAGTATCTGTTTGGTAAATCCTACATTACAAAGCGTTTCTCTTGCCCTTGCTATTTTCCGTGTATGATCCTGTTTTTGTTTTCTTCCGACTTTGATTTTTGCCTGCTCCCTTGTGTTGGATTACCGTGTATGACCTGGACTGTTTATTGTACTTTGCATTTTTGCCTAACCTGTGATACTGCCTTTCCGTGTATGAACTCTGGACTGTCCTCCGTTTATGGTATGGTTTCTCTACACTGTGCATTTTTGGTATTGACCCTGTTTCTGTTGACTACCCCTGTTTACTCTATAACTTTAATAAAAGTTATTTTATTGTATCTGCACCAGTCTCCTTCCTGTCTGGCCCTGACAAGATACTCGGCCGTAATGACAGAGACTGCGGATACAGAGTCTATTAAGTCTGGTTTGGCTAACCAGGGTCGGCTTTTAGGTCAGCACCAGCAAACGCTCGCTGGTGTGACCCAAGCTGTTGACGAGCTAGCACGCCACCAGGTTAACCAACAGCAGCAGCTAGCCGAGATTATGAGTCACCTCCGGGGTTTGTCCACCCAGAACCCTAGCCCAGTGGTTAGTCCTGTAGCCAGCCCTAACAAAACCACTACTCCCTTTTTCGCTGTGTGTAAACCCGAAGTCTATGACGGAAACACTGAGAAATGTAATGGGTTTCTGCTCCAGTGCTCCGTGTTTTTTAGCAACTCACCTCCTGCTTCTGATAAAGCTAAAATCGGGTTTATAATTTCTCGACTGTCTGGCAAGGCTTTGGACTGGGCTACAGCTATTTGGGAGAACATTTCTGAATCCAGCTACGACACTTTTTTGTCTATTTTTCGCAGCGTTTTTGATCATACACGCTATGGGCAATCTAGTGGAGAGCTTCTGATTACCTTGAAGCAAGGTAAACTATCTGTGGCAGCCTTTGCTCTGGAGTTCCGTACGTTAGCTGCTAGCAGCGGTTGGAACGACCCTGCTCTCATCTCCATGTTTCGACACGGACTTAACCCTGAGATTCAAAGAGAACTTGCATGCAAGGACGACTCACTCACCCTGGATCAGCTGATCGCTCTGTCTATCCGTCTGGATCAGCTCCTTTCCCGTAAGCCCAAAGCTGTTAGCCACACTCCTGCGGTTCGCCCTGCACTACTCCAGTCCGGGAATCCAGTCCCGGAATTTGCGCCTGCACCCAGCCCTGAGCCCATGGACATCACACGATCCAGACTATCCGTCGCTGAGAGGCAGCGTCGCATACGCCTTCACCTGTGCCTCTATTGTGGTGGTCCAGATCATCTAAGGGCTAACTGTGAACTCCGGCCCAATTCTGCTCAAGCGTCTGCTCTGGGACAGCGCGTGGAGAGTACTCCACGCGCTAACGTGGTATGTACCCCTGTTTCTAAACTTAAAGAAAAATGTTTCGTGTTGCCTGTTATTATTACCACTCCAACGGATGTTTTTTGTGTCTCAGCGCTTGTAGATTCTGGGTCGGAGGGGAACTTTATCAGCCTGGATTTGGTGGAGGAGCACGCCATACCCACGAAAGTTCTCCCCAAGTCGATCTCCATCCATGCCATCGATGGAGAGACTGTACGCTCCAAACCTGTGACCCTGCAGACTCTTCCTCTCACCCTTCAAGCCAGCGCTCTACATGTGGAACAGCTCTCTCTCTATGTGCTCCCACGCACAGAACATCCACTGGTTTTGGGAGCGCCATGGCTAAAGACACACGACCCCGTCATTTCATGGAGCCTGGGAGACATCACTGCCTGGTCTCCTTTCTGTCGTGAGAACTGTTTATCTTTAATTTCACTCTCTTTGCAATCTACTTCTGTCGAAAGCCCTAATTCTGTAGATACCCCTGATATTCCCTCCGAGTACTATGATTTTTCTGATGTGTTTAGTAAAGCTAAAGCTACCGAGTTACCTCCGCATCGCCCCTATGATTGCTCTATTGATTTGATAGAGGGTTCTGTACTGCCCAAAGCTCGTGTATACCCATTGTCTCGTGATGAGGAGAAGGCTATGGAGGAGTATGTTAGTGAAGCTCTTGCGCAGGGTTTCATTCGCCCATCCAAATCCCCAGTTGGTTCAGGTTTCTTCTTCGTGAAGAAGAAGGATGGGGGTTTGAGACCCTGCATAGATTACAGAGGCTTAAACGACATTACGAAAAAATTCGCTTACCCGCTCCCGTTAATCCCAGCAGCACTCGAACAGTTACGTAATGCTGTGTACTTCACCAAACTCGATCTCCGTAGCGCTTATAATCTCATTCGCATCAGGGAAGGTGACGAATGGAAAACGGCGTTTTCCACCACCAACGGCCACTATGAATACCTGGTCATGAGCTACGGTCTCGCTAACGCCCCAGCCATATTCCAGTCATTTATGAACGACATATTTCGCGATCTTATTAATCACTCTGTTGTCCTTTTTATAGACGACATCCTTGTCTATTCCCCAGATCTCCCCACACACATACAGCATGTTCGCCAAGTTCTCCAACGCCTGAGAGAACATAGCCTGTTTGCCAAAGCCGAGAAATGTGAGTTCCACACGCAAAGGGTCACATTTCTCGGCTACGTTATTAGTTCCTCCGGTGTCCTTATGGACGATGAGAAAGTAACTGCCGTTACTAATTGGCCAGTGCCCCAGACCATTAAAGAACTCCAGCGATTCCTTGGCTTCGCTAATTTTTATAGGCGGTTCATCCGTAACTTTAGCTCCATTGCTGCGCCCCTGACTGCTCTCACTAAGGGGGCTGCTAAAACCCTGAAGTGGTCACCCGAAGCGGATCGCGCTTTCTGTGAGCTGAAAGCTGCGTTCACTTCAGCCCCTGTACTTAGGCACCCTAATCCCGAGTTTCCCTTCGTAGTGGAAGTGGACGCTTCCGAATCGGGTGTTGGCGCGGTTCTCTCTCAGCGTAGTGGGTCGCCACCCAAATTGTTTCCTGTAGCCTTCTTCTCACGCAAGCTTTCCCCTGCGGAGCGTAACTATGGGATAGGGGATAGGGAACTTCTTGCTGTGAAGTTAGCTCTAGAAGAATGCCGTCACTGGCTGGAGGGGTCCGTTCATCCGTTTACTGTGTATACTGATCACAAGAATTTGGAATACCTCCGCACGGCTAAACGACTTAATCCGAGACAAGCACGTTGGTCTCTTTTTTTCTCTAGATTTAACTTTTCGATCTCGTTCCGTCCGGGAAGCCGTAATACTAAAGCTGATGCGCTGTCCAGGGTTTACAGCACTGTGGATAGCGCATCCCAGCCCCAGGAGGCTGAACGCATTCTTCCTCCCTCTGTTCAGATCGCAGCCATTCAATGGGAGTTAGACGATCAGATTCGCCAAAGTAACGCTAATCAGCCCGATTCTGAGGACTGTCCTCAGGGTAAAACGTTCGTACCCGTCCAGTTTCGAGACAGGCTCATCACCTGGGCTCATTCCGCTTTAACCTCTGGTCATCCTGGTGTCACACGCACGTTACAATTACTCTCTGCCCGTTACTGGTGGAATTCTATGCGTGCTGATGTTCACTCATTCGTTACCTCCTGCTCTGTTTGTGCGCAATGTAAAACACCTAAAACCCTTCCAGCCGGTAAGCTACTACCTCTCCCTGTACCTGAGAGACCTTGGTCGCATATTGCTGTTGATTTTGTCACTGATCTGCCTGTATCTGAGGGTTATACTACAGTTCTCACTGTTGTTGATCGTTTCTCTAGAGGGGTTAAATTTATTCCATTCCCAGCTCTGCCTACTGCCTTCCAAACTGCTCAAGCTATTTATATGCATGTATTTAGACACTTTGGTATCCCCGAAGATATTTTGTCTGACCGTGGTCCTCAATTTACCTCTCGTGTGTGGAAGGCATTTTTTGAACATCTCGGTGTACATGTCAGTCTCACTTCTGGTTTCCACCCTACATGTAATGGTCAATGTGAGAGGGTTAATCAGGAACTCGGGAAATTCCTCCGCACATACTGCTTCAAACATCCCACCGATTGGTCACAATACCTCGTTTGGGCTGAAATTGCACAAAACTCCCTAGTTAATACTACCTCTGGCCTCACCCCCTTTCAGTGTGTTCTGGGTTTTCAGCCTCCTCTAGCTCCCTGGACAGCGGTGTCCACTGATGTGCCGGCTGTGGATGAATGGATGAAGCGCAGTGAGCAGGTGTGGGAAGACACGCATCGTAAAGTCTCTGAGGTACTGCGTGTGTACAAGGAGCGTGCTGACAAGCACCGTGGTGACAGCCCAGACTACCAACCAGGAGATCGGGTGTGGCTTTCTACCCGGGACTTTAGGTTTGAGGGTAGTTGTAGAAAACTCCTGCCTAAGTTTATTGGTCCTCTTAAGATTTTGTCACGTATTAATGAAGTTACTTACAAGGTGGAGTTACCCCCTCAGTATCGTATTAATAATTCTTTTCATGTATCTCTCCTCAAGCCTATGGTCCCGGGTCCGCTCGCTGACGCTGCACCGGCTGATGTTCCACCCGCGGCTGTGGAGGGGGAGGGGTCGTCCACGTATGCTGTCCGGGAGGTGCTGGATTCACGCAGACGTGGGGGTGTGCTCCAATACCTTATCGATTGGGAGGGGTATGGTCCGGAGGAGCGTTGTTGGGTGGCTGCCAAAGACGTGCTGGACCCTGCCTTGCTCGTGGAGTTTCATGCTCGTTTTCCTGGTAAGCCTGCTCCTAGGCCCCGTGGACGTCCCAAGCGTCCTCCGACCTCCTCTGCTCCAACTCGTCGGGTTTCTCGCTCTGGTGAGCCCCGTCTGTCTGGCACCTCCGCTCCGACACCTGCACCTCCCGCCGGTACTCCCTGTCCGCCGGGTGGTCGTCGCCGGGGTCGGCCCCGTTCTGCCTCCGCTCCGGGCCCTCAGGGGGAGGGTACTGTCATGTCTGGTGCTGAAAGCACGTCTGTGTCTCCCACATCCAGCTCTATCTGCGATTCTCACAGTAACAACTACAATACCCAGAACGCACCACTCCATGACACAACACACACTCCCGATCACATGACACGTCACATGACGCCACCAGGAAGTCCCGAGTACTGATTACTCAGTGTATTTAAGGACCATGCTCACACTCACACCTCGCCGAGTATCTGTTTGGTAAATCCTACATTACAAAGCGTTTCTCTTGCCCTTGCTATTTTCCGTGTATGATCCTGTTTTTGTTTTCTTCCGACTTTGATTTTTGCCTGCTCCCTTGTGTTGGATTACCGTGTATGACCTGGACTGTTTATTGTACTTTGCATTTTTGCCTAACCTGTGATACTGCCTTTCCGTGTATGAACTCTGGACTGTCCTCCGTTTATGGTATGGTTTCTCTACACTGTGCATTTTTGGTATTGACCCTGTTTCTGTTGACTACCCCTGTTTACTCTATAACTTTAATAAAAGTTATTTTATTGTATCTGCACCAGTCTCCTTCCTGTCTGGCCCTGACAATGCCCTTTTTATGCCTTGTGTTTTTTGAATTTAAGAACTGAAGTTGTTTCACCAAATGCCCACTAGACTGCAGCAAGACACCACATAAAACCTGATGAACACTACAGCTCAATTTATCAATGCTTTTCAACTAGTTTACTCACACCACTCATCTAGCATTGTCATTTTGGTCTTTATGGTCACGCTGGTTACCCAGCTTGGTTATCCAGTTTGGTGATGACGGTCAACCAGCAACAGGTTTTAAGCCTAACTGGCCTCCAGGGGCCTCTTTGCCTGTGACGCTCGAACCCCGTAAATCGCCGCTTGCGGCTATATTTATTATTAGGGCCCGAGCACCGAAGGCGCAGGCGAAGCCTGCACCGGAGGTGCAAAGCCCTATTGTTTTTGGTCCGTTTATTATTATTATTATTATTATTCTGCCTCTTTGCGTCCATTTTTGAGGCATTTCCAATACTCGAAAACTCACGCATTTTGGCACAGGCCTCAAGCTCGGCGAAAATTTTAAAGTTCCATAGAGGCTGGACTTTGGCGTTGTTCAGGAGCTCTATAGCGCCCCCAAACGTCGGCAGTGGCCGGGATGAAGTTTGTCCAACGTGCACCAACTTTGGTACGCTCATTGACCTCCTCATAAACAACAAGAATCACTAGATTTTATTTGACTCCGCCCAACAGGAAGTCGGCCATTTTGACAGGAAGTTGCAAAATAAAAAGTTTCCCGCTGGGTTTCGGAGTGGTTAGGATGTTTGAAAACTCCTAAAATTTTACAGAGCTATTTGGCCTTGGCCATACTTTGACCGTAAGTTGTAATTTCGTAAATTCGTCTTTCATCAGCTCTCTAGCGCCACCTATTTTATATCATATTTATGAAAAGCTCTCAGCCTCTTGATAATTGGCAAATTCAATAAGTCTTTGAAATGATTTAGGAATATTTTGTCGTTTTTCTCATGTGTAGCTAGAGGACTCTACAGCGCCCCCTATTTTGTTTAGGCCATTAAATTAGCTGTAGCTGTCTCAAAATTTCTCCAATATTCTCGATTTTTGGCAACAACATAGAAACTATCATCCCGCACATATTACCCATTGGCTTGTACTAGCTCTGCCCAACAGGAAGTCGGCCATTTTTAAATTTGTGGAAATTTTACACATTTTTCACGAACTCATTCAAACTCCTCCTAGAGTCTTTGTCATATTACCTCTAAATTTGGTGTGGATAGGCTCCAGACATACATGGTGATAAATTGCGAAGGAATAGTCGATAGCTGAAACGATGACGTAATGGCGGACAATTAATTTAATGGAAACGCAACAATAGACCAAAGTGAAACCATGACACGGTCATAAAACAGATGATTGAAAAATCATGAATCTTGGTAAAAACACAAGAGACATCATAAGACACGTTTTTAGTATTGGAATGATTGACTCCGCCCAACAGGAAGTCGGCCATTTTGAAATATGTGCATTTTACACACATTTTTTGCATACTTTATCGAACTCCTCCTAGGGAATTTGTTGAATACTCTTGATATTTGTCAGCAAAAAACTACTACCATCCGTGATGATAAATTGCGAAGGAATAGTCGATATCTTAAACGAGGACGAAATGGCGGACAGTTGAACTGCTTGAGATGCCCCATTAAAATAGGAAGTGAATACATTCTGGTGTTAGTAGGTGTTTGAGGAGGTTAAAAAGGTTGAAAACTCTCAAAAATTTACAGGCCTGCTTGAATTAAGCAGTACTTTCATCTGAAATTAAAATTTCTTGTATACGTATTTCATTGGCTCTATAGCGCCACCTAGGTTTCAATGCATATTTGACATTACGGGAATGCTCAAAACCTCTTGAAAATTGACAGATTGCATAAGACCTAAAAACACTTTACAAATATTTTGACAATTTTTTCATGTATAGCTAACAGACTCTACAGCGCCCCCTAATTCGTTTGTTTAATAAATTAGCTGTGGATGTGTCAAAATTTGTCTAATCTTCTCAAATTTTGGTAGGATCGTAGATAGTATGACCCCGCACATATTTGCAATTGGCTTGTATTAGCTCCGCCCAACAGGAAGTCGGCCATATTGGAATTTGTAATATTTTTACACATTTTTCACAAACTAATTTAAACTGTTCCTAAAGTCTTTGTCAGATTACCTCTTATTTCGCTGTAAATGAACAACAGACATATTTGATGATAATTGCCAAAGGATTAGTTGATCGGTAAAACGGTGACCCAATGGCGAGCAATTGAGTCACTAGAGACGCAACACTAAACCAAAGTGAAACCATGACATGGTCAGAAAACAGATTATTGAAAATTCATGAAACTTGGCAAAAACACAAAAGACATCATTACACACATTTTCAGCATTGGTAGGACTGACTCCGCCCAACAGGAAGTCGGCCATTTTGAAATATCTGCATTTTACACACATTTTTTGTGTACATTGTCAAACTACTCCTAGCAAATTTGATGAATTCTCTTGGTATTTGGTAAAAATAAACAATGAACATATCTGATGATAAATTGTGAAGGAATAGTCGATATCTCAAACGAGGACGAAATGGCAGATGGTTGAATTTTTGAGATCCCACATCAAAACAGGAGGTGAAAACCTAGGTAATGCCAGGTGTTTTGAGGAGGTTATAACGGAGAAAAACTCACAAAATTTGACCAGCCTGCTTATCTAAGGCTGTTGTTTGATGTAGAATTAGAATTTCAAATACATGTATTTTAACAGCGCCATAGCGCCACCTGTATTTTAAATGGATATTTCACGTGTTTAACAGGATAGAAAACTCTTGAAAATTGGCACACTCAATAAGACCTCAAAATTACTTTTACCGGTTTCTCGGTTTGGCCCGGTACGATTTGCGCTGTTGTGCGAGGGCCCTACGTCCCCCTGTGACAGGGGGACAACTCGTTCTTATTCTTTTTCTGCCATAGAAGTGATTGGGCAGAAGAAACCGTAAGGCCTACAGGGCTGAGACTTGGTCATATGGTAGTACTTCTCACCGCTACTCAGATTCAAAACATGAGCCCGATCGGCCTCAAGGGGGCGCTATGGCGAAGGTCAACGCGTTTGGCCTCGTAACTCCTACACCCTGACAGCTAGAGCAAAAATTCTTGCATTGTATGATTCCTTGGTTAATGGCAAATCAAAAAGGTCAATAGAACCACTAAGCTCCGCCCACTTAGATTTTTTGCTATTTAGCATAATATGCAAAACCTACTTTTGAGAACTTGTCCTAGGGTCATTGACCAATCCTGTTATTTTTGGTGTCAAACAACTCAGCAGAGTCCCAACCTCAATAGTTATCGAAAAAATTGTGAAATTTGTAAACAATATGGCCGCCATATGCACATTAATCTTACCGTGGCACACCCAAATTACTCTAACAGCTGTAACTTTTGAATGCTTAAACCTACACTAATGCCACTTTACAACTTTGATGTTAACATGATTCTGAGGTAGCCCGTCAATCTGTGTAGACATACGCCCCCAGGGGGCGGAGCCAAAGCTAAAAATCTGTTTCTCAGGAACCGTACAAGCTATGAAGCTCTCCTTTGACATGTATCATCTATGGCCTATGTCCTAATGTTTTACAGAAGGAAAATTTGATATGCAAATTTTTGCGATCGTTATTAGCCAATCAG